>NC_045127.1:25622692-25988359 GCF_007655135.1 Punica granatum | reverse complement strand
TAAGCATTAATGCCACAAACTGGTTAATCGGGACGCTCACACGATTAAACTCACTTCCACACTGATAAGGTTTACCCGAATTGGACATTAATTGCTAACTCGCGTCGACGAGTCGTCAAAGGACGTTGGTGCCCTTTTCAAACTTATCAATTTCAAAACCCGAAACGCGCGGTCCGATGTAGCATGGACGTCTGGAAAGGCTTCTGTGTCTCAACTTGAGTTTTACCTGATTCTAGGTAACTCAGGTCAAGATACAGAAGATCTTTCTAGATCACTTCCGGGCAGATCGACCGGTTCTTTGGCTTTTTTGGGGTTCTTGCAAAACCCTGGATGATCCAGGGAATCGGTCGACACCGGCTACAGGCCGAGGTGGCCCGCACTGCGATCTTTCCCCTTTTCTGAAAACAATTTTCAAATAGAGGGCAAAATGTCTTTTCACAATCCAGCGACATCCTTAGGGTTAGCATAACAGAAACACTACAGTACGGGATAAGAACGGGCTACCTGTTCAGGTGCAGGTTCATCTGCATAGCCTTTCTATCTAACTAATGATGAGTTTCTGTTATCCTAACATAGACTCGGGTAACTAGAACAGTTGATCCCTGTGAGAAAAACCTGTGAAATGCTGATTAACCTTTCACTCGACCTAACCAAACACTAGATAATGGTTAGGAGGAATTCTAGATTCCAAATCTAGAGTCAAAACACGAGTTTGGTAATTCAGTGGTAATTCAGTGTCACAATACAGAACAACTGTAAAAGCGATCCACACACTTGAGATTTGACTCTCTTTGTCAAGTTCTCAAAACAAAGCCGAATGCTAAAACGTTGGCACATGTTTGATTGTTAGCATATGGCATTTGCTTGCAAAAACACCCTGGGTTAATAATCTGTTAATTCACGTAAACACGACAATAACAAACACTTTGTGTTGTTATTAACATGTTGCGTGTTATCTTTCCGCACCTGTTTGCCATGCGGGTCGAGCCTGATCCCTAGGCCGAATAATATTAGGGTTCAACGCCCTAATAATCGAGCACAGGGTCCAACACCTAATCAACAGTCACAGGGTCCAACGCCCTATTCAGTGAGAGCGTCCATTGAATTTCAGTTCTTCGGTCTTTTCCCTAAACTCACGGTGAGTTAGAGTGGAATAAAACCGAACGCAAAACGACTGGAATTCGACCTTTTGTAATTTGTATTTATTGTTTTGAGAGCATTGTAAGGATTCTATTTGGTGCATTTATTCTGTAAGAATTCCAGTCGGTGAGCGAACGGTCCGAGAGTCGAATTAATCGAATCGGTCTAATGCTTGCCCAGACACAAGTAAATCCAAGATCTCGCGGTTCTGGTTCACGCAGGGATTCAACCTCCATGGTTCGATGAACTGTAACGCAAGATTGTGAACCAATTCCCTGACATATAGATTTACTTCTCTCCCGGCTTCTCAACCGACATCGTTTGGTTCATCGAATCTCCGGTGTCAAAACGTGCGAGCCGAGTGCAGCTTAATTCACGCGGTAAATAATAAAAACATGCAAGCCTAGCAAACCAGAGTACCGAAAGGGCGTGCGGGATATAGGCCCGCACGTAACATGAACCCCCGAACACGGACTTTCCGGTCCGCACATACCAATGCCTTAACAACAAACTAGGTGTTCCATACCCCTAGACCAGGGTAACTTATCCGCCCTCGACCTTCGGGTCGTAAAATGATAAGTGGCGACTCCTTCTCTCACGCGTGTCCGACGCGCGTCCCCGCGGAAGGTGGACGTTCCGACCAAGCCGCGCGATCCAAAAGCGCGCGATGCGGGCCCCGACGAGAGTCAACATTCGGGTCCGTACAGCTTGGCGACTCCACTGGGGACATACTTAGTGGGTTCAGGCTCAACCCGTTTGCTTTGCTTGCATGTTTATTTACCGCTTTCAGTACATTTCCCGCTTATCTACTTTACGCACTTTTATTTAAAAGCACTTGCATTGCATATCACGCTAGCACTAGGTACCTATGGGTCGCGTCCCACGACCGATTTTAGGCAACCCAGGTTAGATAGGGGTTCGAAGTAGGGGTACGGCGCACGGTTCGACTGTCGCTTAGGCCTTGAAAAGAATCCCGCCCGATTTCAAGGAATTGACACCCTTGAGTCGGGGGCCCCCATCCCTAGGTAGCACGGTCCCTGTAGCACATGAACCATGCATCGTGCTATGCTTCCATGCAAGCCTTCTACCCGACTCCGGCAACAGTCTATCGAGTCGGCCTGTGAGCCACTTGAGTCTTTTCCATTTCAAGAGCGGTGTACATGTACCTTGTAATTTTATTAAGCCGTGGGCATTTATTTTTCGCACTCACGCATCATACAGTTTTCAAAATTAGGGTGTCATTCGCATTGATGAGTCCTAAGCTGATCTTCTTACATCTTGGTAAGGGATGTCGCATTCGGCTTCCTTTCTACCTCGACAGAATCACGCCACCGCTTGAGCAGATCAGTCACATATGGACCAGCCTGCGTCAAATTGACCGAAACTATATCACTTCCTTCGTCGGAGATGTGCCCATGCTCTCCACACGCCGAGTAGATTGGAATTTCCTAGGAGCAGCTGTGACGTTCTGGGATCCAACCCATGCGGTCTTCAACATTCAGGGTACAGAGCTTACGCCTATCATTGAGGAGTATCGGACCCTCATTGGTAGGACTGCTATTTCCCACGGCATTGTGGAGCCTAACCTCCGTACTACTCGATTGGTCTTAGTCTCGCGCCTATTCAGGGTGCACAGATCTCAACTGCATGCCGAACTTGCATACTCCGGAGGCACTGAGATAGTAACCACGAAACTTCTCTGCTTTATCAAATCACAAGCACGCGAGGTTCGAGGGGACATTTTTCAAGCAAACTTATGTCATGCAGTTTTGCTCCTTATTTTTGGAACCCTTTTATTCCCTAGCGCAGTCGATCGCATCAACGCAGCAGCTTTGGCTAGCGTCATCCTCCAAGTGGTCGGAGGTCGCGGGTACGAGGTAGCCCTAGTGGCTGAGACCATTCGGTCGCTCGACCGCGTTACGCGAACAGCTGATCGAAGGTTGAGGGGGTCCCCAATCCTTTTGCAAATTTGGCTACAGAGCCACGCAAGCCCCTTTGGCCTCGTGCCCCCAGTTCTGTTTTCAACCACTCGGAGTCGATCATTTTCCGGTTACTACCTTTAGTGCACGTGGAAGAACGCAAGGTTTCCGAGTGGATCAAATTTTTCGTGAAATATCACCCAAGGGCTTTAAGTGGCGTGCCGCGTGGATGCCACCCGGACCCATGGCCCTTAGATGCCATGATTTTAACGGAATCCCACTTTTGAGCCATGCGGGGTCCACCACTTACTTCCCGTTGCGAGTAATGAGGCAGTTTGGTAGCCTACAGACAGTCCCCGAGGACATGGCACGGACTAGGTTCGAACACACTTGGCGGGAGGATCAGACGTCCGTAGATTGCCAAAGTGATATCCAACAGGTCCTATCCGCATGGCGCACTGCGGTCACAGAGCTACCTTACTTTCCCGAACACCCTACTCAGGATGAACGGGATTTTCGGGCTACGGAAGAGTACATCCTCCGTTTCTACCGACGGAGTTCGTTAGTACACGAAGATTCCACCGACTCTCCACAACTTGAGGATAGCACACCATATGGGGCACCCTCAACTTCGAGCATCGCCGTCCAAGCGGAACTCACTAGCCTCAGGTCTGAGAGGGACCGCCTTCGTTGGGAGGTCGCTGAGAAAGATGAGCAACTCATCGATCAGCGCCAGCTTCAAAGGGAGCTCGTCCAAGCACGCACCGAGTTACAGAGACGTGATCAGGAGTTGGCACGTGCGAACGCTACCTTGGAGAGGTCCAAGAAGAGGACCCATGGAGGGTCCCACCCATCTTAGGATAATATCTCCACTAGGCTTTCGCCTGGAATTGGTGTTTTCCGTGGCAATGTTCACTTGTGCCCCGAGCGGGATGGAAGATCGACTTAAGGATTTATTTTCCAAACTGCATTGTATTTTAAACTCTTTGAATCAATGCGAACGACAGCATTAGCTTTCAAAACCCATGCATTGCATACATTTGATATATTTATGTCTTGCGGCTACAACGCATTTCCGCGCGATAGACAAGTTGTGCCGACCTTCGCGGGTAGACCACTTGCGGTCTTCACCTCTCCATGGCAAGACGTGCTATGACCAGAGGCCGTCCAGCCCGGCCACCCACCCCGCACGATAGGCGAGTCGTGCCCACTTTCGCGGGCAGGCCACTCGCGGCCTTCACCCTTCCTCCACAGCAAGACGAACTGTGGCCCGAGGGCCGATCAACCTTCCAGGCGAAGTTAACCAACACTAACTTCTTCCTAACAGAGAGTGTCACTGCATGATCGGACGCACGTCCCTCCGCGTGACCCAGCGCATCTACCAGCGATCGAGCGCGCCTCACACATGTCCAAGCATGTTCACACCAACTCATACATGCCTGCTCAACGTATCAATGCATGTCTCTCGGTGTGCTCGCACGACACCTACCAGGCCAGTTCGCTTCCCTACACACTTGCATTGAAATGCTGAACGGTTCATGCTCCTTCATTGTTTTCTTTTCCCATTGCAGGAAATTCTCAACAAGAAGACAGCCTGAATACTAAGCGACCACAATTGAGACAACAAACGTCTCCCATCCATCCAGCTCCTTGGGATTTCAACACTAAGTCCACATCCCTGCTCCATAGAGCAATACCGCAAGCAAATCGGCGTCACTGCATTGCAGCGCCTTGCGCTATTCCTCAGCATTGACCTTTGCTCTTACATCTCTTGCATTTTCCTATCGAGCATGCATTTACTGCATCGGACCTCAGTTCTGCATTTACTGCTTTCGGGCCTCGGCCCAGCATTTACTGCTTTTGGGCTTCGGCCCCGCATTTACTGCTTTCAGGTTTTGACGCCTCGCATTTACTGCTTTCAGGCTCATCTGAAATCCAAAATCGACTTGGATACAAATTCATCCAAGCGATACTTCAAGGAGCAAGTCTAATCTTTCCACTACAAAGACAGAAAGTGACAGCTCCACAAACAGAGCATGACCCAACTCTCCATCGCAGACCAGCACGGTCATGCCTCCGATCAAAGAATGGATCTCATCCACCTCCGTTGTGATCACCGACTAAACACTGGGGCAACACGCGCAGTTTTCTTTAAACTCTCTGTTGCTTTCATTCAAATGCATTCCCACAAATAGGCTCCCGACATGAACAAATCCTTCAATGGAGCATTAGGACAGTCTCGAAGACGCCCTATCGGTTCTGTTGGACCTGTTCGACTTACCTGTCCTCGTGGGACTCGGCTTCTCGAGCCTTCCCTAGGACGGCTGCGCATGCCTACTCGCAATTAGGGAAAACATGCTTATGTGACTTCAGTCATGGTCTAACCACTCCAGAGTGATGATGACTACATTCCCGGAAACAAATGTCATCCACACGCGACACCCCATGGGTCGTGTGCGAGACAAAAGGGATTTTCCCATGGGTCCACCCCATATTTCTTACCGCATACTCCACCGCACAATCGCCTAACACACTATCTTCTTTGTCATCTTTTACAGGGACACGTCGGTCACAGGCGAAGAATGATGCACAGGCTCACGCCTTTCTGAGAACTCCTCTCGAGCCTTCTCCCTTATACTTTGACAGGGAAGGGGCTCGGCACGGAGATACCCCCTACAAAGCTAAAGACAAAAACAACTGAGCGAGCCTTATGCCATCAACGCAACGATTTCAGTTGACATTGACGACATGAGACGGCCAGGGGCGACAGTTGCAGAAACCGCCCACCACGAGTCACATCGATGACAAAAGACCGGGGCATTCGCGTTCAACGCTTGCACCGAGACCACCTCGGACATCATCCACCCACGAAAAGCATTTCCAAGTGACGTACACTGGGGCATCCCCGGTTGAAGTTCGCACTAGCACAACTTTTCCAAGCGACGTACACTGGGGCATCCCCGGTTGAAGTTCGCGCCAACACAACCTCGGCAAGCGACGTACACTGGGCCTCCCTGGTTGAAGTTCGCCCCGAGGTCGCCATCGTGGGTCACTCCAGCAAGTGACGTTGGAACGCTCCTGGTCATTTGCGTTAAGTCCAGGCCTCCTCCGCAACAAGCATCAAGACAACTCCGACCACTGGTTCCCTAGGGCAAATTTGTATTTTCCTTCTAGACAATAGGGGAATTCACCTGAAGAGATTGCAAGGGAAAATGACACGAAGTTCAACTTTCGAGTGCACGGGAGTCAAACTTCCAAGAAAGCCGGTCCTCACAAAATAGGGCTAGCAACACACAACAAGTCTCCACGAGGCGAAGCACACCAAAGTGGCCTCGGCGATACAAAGTCGAGGAGTTTCAAACAAAGACACGGGGCACAAAACAAACCCCAGCTGCAAGGAAAAAAAAAAAGAGCGAAAAAAGAAGCGGGAAAAACCCGCCAATGAAGAGAGAGAGAAAAGATGCAGGAAAAACCTGCCAATGAACAAAACAAGGCACCGCCGAGATTTAAAACTCCGACGCCGCCAATTCTGAGAAATCAACAAACCCCGACAAAAGGGGGAGCAGCAGACACAACTCCTCGACGGAGACAGAAAACAATGCATTTGGAGGTTGAATCCTTCGAACCCTTCGCCCTTGCAAACTCGAGAGATAAAAGAATCGAGCCCGCTAGGTCGAAAACCCCTTTTTGGGGCGACCTAGGCAAAAGCTAGGGTAAAAGAGAGGCACGACCGAAAACCCTTTGGGGCGGTCGTGGCAAAAGGAGAGCTCTTCCCTTTAGGTTGAGAGGTGCGGCCCCGAGGTGGGTGATCGTAGCAAAAGGAGAGCAAAACGAGAGATAAATAAAATTGCCCCTAGTCTCTCACACATCGTGTGGACAAGAGATCCCCAAGGGAAGTGGCCAGTTTATCTATTCCAACACGATCCCCGATCGGCTCTCCAATACCACTCAACCGTCCAAGAGGGAACCTTCCTCAAGCACAGTGGGTAACTGAATATGCCGTCCAAGCAGTTCAGTGCAACCTACACAACAGAAGGACGAAGAAAAATGGGGGTACATCTCATTGCAGGCGTGAACCCGTGTATCCTTTTAGCCTGCGGGCAACATGCTTCCCAAGCTTTCTCTTTTCACTTTGTCTTTGCATAACTCCGAATGGGTCACAGCCACCCTTCAACAGGCTATCACAGAGCCAAAATCCCAGACATTCCTCTCCAAGAGTCTAGTCACAACGCTTTGGAAATGGTCAGACCGAGTCTGACCAAATCTGAATAGAAATCCCCAAGCGGGTTGCAAATGCAGCGCCCTACTGTACCCTATTGAGAAGGGTTCAAAGCCGACGGGCGCGTCGAACAAACGATAGAATTGCTAGGGCATCGTCGGGGAAGTCTCGATATGCCCAATACATAGCTAACGGGAGCCCCTGGAGGCCTCGCATCTAGGCCTCCGAGAACGGGACCTACTTATACTGTCAAAGCAAAAATCTTCATGGGTTGTTTAGGTGACCCAAAACTGAAGATCTGCGTGTCGCAACAACATTTTCATGCTTACCTGTGTCCATTACTTGTTAGTATTTCTAACATGATTTACTAGTAATGTCAGGATCACAGGTACTGCAAACAGATGAACTACGACAGACTCTGATTCCTAGTTCCACGGGATACGTAGGCGCTCTGTCTTAGAGCTCGAGTCTCGCAATACAAGACGCCGACTTTTGGCGAACTTCTTGCAGGTCAAAGCATGACCGCCCAAGCAGCAGAGCTGGCCTCCGACAAAGAACATCATTCCTCAGCAGCAAAGTCGGTTTCCGGCAGCCCAATAGGTAACCGCCTAGCGGCGAGCCCGGCTTTCGGCAGATCAAACACATCACTGCCACAGAGGTAAGGCTTCAGTGAAATGACTTCGTCCCAGCATCAACGCTTGCCTCCGACAAATCAACGCTCCTTGGAAGATATCTCCCCAAGATCGATTCATCTCTACTTCATGTGACGGATGACAATCTCAACCCAAGAGGAGAATCTTCAGAGCAGCACTCCAGGCACTCAGTTGCATCGCAATCAGTTGGCAAATAACGAAGCATTTTGCCACCACATCGATTGCAACATGGACGAAATCAACGAGGGAAGGAACACAATGATTCCTTCCACACCTCACACCACTCCCCAGTGTTTGCATTTACTTCTCACACATTTATTTCTGCAATGCACTTTCATTAGCGTGCACCCTCTCAGGACCGCAGTGCACATTTATTTCCGCAATGCACTTTCATTAGCGTGCACCCTCTCAGGACCGCAGTGCACATTTATTTCCGCAATGCATTTTCATTAGCGTGCACCCTCTCAGGACCGCAGTGCACATTTATTTCTGCAATGCACTTTCATTAGCGTGCACCCTCTCAGGATTGCCAGTGCACATCGCAAGTCCACCGGGTGGCGCCTTTGAACTATGCAGTTCATTCGGTATGCGCCCAGTGCATATTGCAACCAGCGAGCAAGCGCTCGTGCACATCGCAAGTCCACCGGGTAGGCGCCTTTGAACCATGCAGTTCATTCGGTATGCGCCCCGTGCATATTGCAAACCCCTTCGGGTCAGTCCCGACTACCTTTCTTGCATTGGGGTCAGTCCCCTTGGGTCAATCCCGATTACTTTTCCTGCATTGGGGTCAGTCCCCTTCGGGTCAATCCCGATTACTTTTCTGCATTGGGGTCAGTCCCCTTCGGGTCAGTCCCGATTACTTTTCCTGCATTCGGGTCAGTCCCGATTACTTTTCTGCATTGGGGTCAGTCCCCTTCGGGTCAGTCCCGATTACTTTTCCTGCATTTGGGGTCAGTCCCCTTCGGGTCAGTCCCGATTACTTTTCCTGCATTGGGGTCAGTCCCCTCGGGTCAGTCCCGATTACTTTTCTTGCATTGGGGTCAGTCCCCGTCGGGTCAGTCCCGACTTTAATTGCCTGTTTCAGCTTTGTTCCGAACTCTACATGTTTATTGTGCACATCTCACCATATTCCCTCTTATTAGGTACAACATCCTACATATCCAAAACAAAAAGGAGAGGGCCATATAGGAAATTCCATTTTGATCATTGCTATCAAACTGGGGTGCTTTTGAAATCTTTGATTGCATCCTCTATTCGAGCAAGCAGTCAAAGAGGGGCAAGCTGTCAGCACCCCATTTTGGCTCACCATTCAAAACAATGATATTAGCAATGACCCAAGCCACGACTTGAGCAGAATACAGAAAACGGCTCGGCAGAGCAAGAAATCACTATTCATCCTCAAGTTGGCAAAATTGAGCAAATGGCCCATGGACATGACAGAAGGACTCTAGGGGTCACCAAAGGGGAACAGAGCGACCAAAGAACTCAACAATGTCCAAAACCGGCGTTTTCAGTGTACTACACGGACGACACTATTTTCCGATAGTTCGCTCGGCCGTCGGAAGATAGTGAATATTGGACTCCAAAAATCCACACCAGTGCCAAAAAGATGAAAAGTGTCCCAAAGGCATTTTTCAAATCATCTGCTCTATACAGAACAATTTTCTGTATACAGACAACTTTTCAGTGGAAGTCCAAAAATGCCGGTTTCCTGGAGAAAAGTTAATTCCAAATATCAGACGCGGCCATGCCCCATCAACACACAGAGTATGAACAACGCTTCAGATTGTCTTTTGGAAGTCACACAGACACTTCAAATGACTTCCGAACGACAAAACAAGCATACCCCTCTTCAGAAGAGCATAGCCGGAGAAGGGTCTGATGGAATTACGGCAAACGAAGTTCATACCGCATTGCCCAGAAAACTCTAGCAGACATTCACAATTGGGCAAAACAAACAGCAAAACCCCTCGCGGTTTCCCGAGTAACCTCCGAAGAGCGGAAATGACCATTTTTAGTGGAAATCCATATCCGGAGGTCCTCTTTGGGGAAACTTAACTCCGAATGCTTACGTTACACAATGCTAGCCTTCTCAAGGCTCAATGTGGAATCGTCGGAATAAATCACACGACTCACCTAGACCTCCCGAGCAGCGCTTTAGAGGTCTCAGATACACTTTTCAAGTCCTTGGAGGTTGATCTCGACAAACAGAGATTACAGTAATCTCCGGAGTGCCCAAGCAACTCAGAAATCATCCTGAGAAATCCAGTTTCGACCTCCTAGGACGTCTCCGGCCCCACGTTAGCATTACCGGCTTAAGGGATAATTGTTCACGTTGTCTGACAATTTATGTCAAAATGACCAACGTGAGATGCGGACACAAGATATGCTGTCAGAAGCGGACAACTTCGCCCTGGTCACTTGCAATGAGCAAAACCGGATTCCGAGCCTCGCACACATCCGGGACATTTCTCCATGAAAAATGTCAATCTCGGGCTCATTAACTCCGTTTTCTCGCGTATATCGACAATTCGACGTTCAATTCGAACCACGAACTTCGAATGCGCGACCAATCGAGACCCGAACTTTGGCCCGAACTTACCTCGCGACCCGTGGGACCCACGGCCAACTCATTGCCGCCTCACCCATGCCCATTGCCCTCCATGTCTCTTGTCATCTTCTTCTTCAAGCCAAGAAGACAACTTGCATTTGTCTTCCTTTTGCAAAATATCTAAGTGTTTCAATTCAACACTCCAACTTCCCATCCAAGCCATCAATGCTCTTATCTCTTCTCCATTAATGCAATGGATGAGGATTGAGCTTGATATTTCCTTAAGAAATTCGGATTCCACTAATCCATGGCCCTAATTGCACTTTTCTTCACTAATCTTGCATTTAAGCTTTTCTATATATTGTCCAAATGTCATTAACTTAAGGAGAGACCTTAAAAACACTCTCTCTCTAGCATTTCTCACTCTTCAAAAGCTCTCAAACTCCATAGCAAACCGCAGCAAGCTTCAGCCATTTCCAGCAAGCAAAACCAAGCAAAACCGGGCAAAGTCTTAAGTCGGAATCCATCCCGGCTTGAATCCAAACTTTACCAAACTTCATATCCCACATGTTTTCGAGCCCCTCTATCCATTTCTGAACTTAGATTTTAAGTTTGAAGCCTCTAAGCCATAGAACCAGCCTTGAACAAAATCTGGACAGATTTGGTCCTTCTCGGGTAAAAAATGTCAAACCGGGTTTCAAGCCTTTCCAAGTCGGTTTGAGCTACCAAAACCCATCAAACACCTCCCCACACAACCCTAGGGTGTCAAGAAGTCAAGAAATCCAAGAAAAACCCGTCGGTTTAACCCAGGAAGAAGAAGAAACAGCCCGACTGCCCAGTCGGGTCGAAATTTCTGACTGTTTGTGCGGTTTTCTTGCAGATCGGGTCGATCCGAGACTCTTTTCGGAAAACGACCACCACAGCCACCTCCAGAGGTGAGTTAGCAGTCGGGAGCCGTTGGCCTTGCTCAAAATTCCATCGGGAACCTCCGTAGCAACGTCCGACCCGACTGGTGCCAGACGGGTCCGAATTTCCAGACGTACTCTGTTTCCGTGATCTTTGCAGGGCTGTACGGGTCGACCCGATAACTCTGGGACCAAACGACCACCACAGTCACCTCCGGGGGTCAGTTAGGAGTCAGGAGCCACTGACCTTGCCTCAAAATTCCATCGGGAGCCTCCGTGGCGACGTCCGACCCGACTTGTGCCAGTCGGGTCTGTCCAATATTTCAGCCGGGTCTGTGATGCCATTCGGGTCTGTTCAACGGAAAACAGCTCAAAACCGACCCATCAACGGTCCAACCCGACTCTTGAAGGTCCCATCCCGCATCTCGGGACTAGTTGGAGCTCTCGGGTGACCTCGACCAGAGGCGAGCACGAGCGTCACCGAGCGTAGCCAGCGCCCGTCACCGAGCGTCACCGAGCGCAACCCTCGAGCGTCACCAGTGTCCGTCACCGAGCGTACCAGCGCAACCCTCGGGCGTCACAACGTCCGTCACCGAGCGTCACCAGCGCCACCCGCCCCCATCACCAGCACACCCGGGCCCGTCACCCGCGCACGCCCGTGCTCGTCATCCAGCGCCACCCGCGCCCATCACCAGCACACCCGCGCCCGTCACCCGCGCACGCCCGTGCTCGTCATCCAGCGCCACCCGCGCCCATCACCAGCACACCCGCGCCCGTCACCCGCGCACGCCCGTGCTCGTCATCCAGCGCACCCGCGCCCATCACCAGCACACCCGCGCCCGTCACCCGCGCACGCCCGTGCTCGTCATCCAGCGCCACCCGCGCCCATCACCAGCACACCCGCCCGTCACCCGCGCACGCCCGTGCTCGTCATCCAGCGCCACCCGCGCCCCATCACCAGCACACCCGCGCCCGTCACCCGCGCACGCCCGTGCTCGTCATCCAGCGCCACCCGCGCCCATCACCAGCACACCCGCGCCCGTCACCCGCGCACGCCCGTGCTCGTCATCCAGCGCCACCCGCGCCCATCACCAGCACACCCGCGCCCGTCCCGCGCACGCCCGTGCTCGTCATCCAGCGCCACCCGCGCCCATCACCAGCACACCCGCGCCCGTCACCCGCGCACGCCCGTGCTCGTCATCCAGCGCCACCCGCGCCCATCACCAGCACACCCGCGCCCGTCACCCGCACGCCCGTGCTCGTCATCCAGCGCCACCCGCGCCCATCACCAGCACACCGCGCCCGTCACCCGCGCACGCCGTGCTCGTCATCCAGCGCCACCCGGCCCATCACCAGCACACCCCGCCCGTCACCCGCGCACGCCCGTGCTCGTCATCCAGCGCCACCGCGCCCTTCACCAGCACACCCGTGCCCGTCACCGCGCACCCCTGTGCCGTCATCCAGCGCCACCCGCGCCCATCACCAGACACCCTGCCCGTCACCCGCGCACGCCCGTGCTCGTCACCAGCGCCACCCGCGCCCTTCACCAGCACACCCGTGCCCGCCACCAGCGCACTCCCGTGCCATCATCCAGCGCCACCCGCGCCCTTCACCAGCACACCGTGCCCATCACCCGCGCACTCCCGGGCTCATCATCCAGCGCAACCCGCGCCGTCATCCGCGCACGCCCGCGCCCGTCACCCGCGCCCGTCCGTGCCCGCCATCCGCGCACGCCCGCGCCCGTCACCGCGCACGTCCTTGCCCAACACCAGCGCTTGTCAGTGCCCACCAACGCCCGTGCACGTCCACCCTTGCGCCCGAATACCCTTTTAAGGGTTCCACCGAGTCACCCGACTCTCAAACACTTCCCCGACTCTTTCCTCGTATTCCGAGGCTAGGTAAAACACTTCGACTTAGAGGAGTTAGGACTTTTTATATTTTGCATGGCTATGGAGTATTATGGTGTTTCATGCATGTTTCATTTGCAAGATTTAATTTTTATGCAATTTTATGTTATATTATGCACGTACACTATCTTAGGACTTGCTACCATGTCGGAAAGGGGCTTGGATCATCATAAAGAAGACTATCCCGACCCTATTATGGCACATTAAGTCTCGGCCAATTCTCTAAAGGAGAGGGTTGAGATTTAAATTGCTCTTTTCGGGTTAAGATCGGTCTCCTTAGCCTATTCAAGTTAATTTCCGAGTTTGTTTATCATTATTGCATGCATGAAGCCGGTGTTATGTTATCCTTTTCCTTAATTAACACGTTTGTGAATGTTTGTATGTTTGAATGAGCTAAACAAATCGTGATAACGCCGGCTTTTGTTAAAAAGGGGTGCTATTTATCACGGTTGATGTTTGAGCATGCGAGAAATAATTAAACCACGATTAGGAAATCATTCGTGACTCGGATAGAGCCATGAGAACCTTCGGCCACCCTTCACAAGATGAAGCCGAGGGCTTCTTGGCCTTCCTTGGGTCAAGAATGAGTTCCTTATCTCAAGTTTAATTTGTTGATCGGATGATGTGAAGTTTTACTTCAATGTCTTTACGATTCCCATTAAAATATCATGTAAAGACTCTTTCAAACGAAGCATGCATGGATTCGAGTATCGATGACTCATTCGGGTCCATTTGGTTATGAGGATAGTTTCGGTCATTAGACCAAATTATCCTCGATCCTTATGGAATCGTCTTGGTCGTCGAGTCGCGAATCGTTTTCACAATTAATGCATTCGGCACAACCCTTAAGCATTAATGCCACAAACTGGTTAATCGGGACGCTCACACGATTAAACTCACTTCACACTGATAAAGTTTACCCGAATTGGACATTAATTGATAACTCGCGTCGACGAGTCGTCAAAGGACGTTGGTGCCCTTTTCAAACTTATCAATTTCAAAACCCGAAACGCGCGGTCCGATGTAGCATGGATGTCTGGAAGGGCTTCTGTGTCTCAACTTGAGTTTTTACCTGATCTAGGTAACTCAGGTCAAGATACAGAAGATCTTTCTAGATCACTTCCGGGCAGATCGACCGGTTCTTTGGCTTTTTTGGGGTTCTTGCACAACCCTGGATGATCCAGGGAATCGGTCGACACCGGCTACAGGCCGAGGTGGCCCGCACTGCGATCTTTCCCCTTTTCTGAAAACAATTTTCAAATAGAGGGCAAAATGGTCTTTTCACAATCCAGCGACATCCTTAGGGTTAGCATAACAGAAACACTACAGTACGGGATAAGAACGGGCTACCTGTTCAGGTGCAGGTTCATCTGCATAGCCTTTTCTTATCTAACTGATGAGTTTCTGTTATCCTAACATAGACTCGGGTAACTAGAACAGTTGATCCCTGTGAGAAAACCTGTGAAATGCTGATTAACCTTTCACTCGACCTAACCAAACACTAGATAATGGTTAGGAGGAATTCTAGATTCCAAATCTAGAGTCAAAACACGAGTTTGGTTAATTCAGTGGTAATTCAGTGTCACAATACAGAACAACTGTAAAAGCGATCCACACACTTGAGATTTGACTCTCTTTGTCAAGTTCTCAAAACAAAGCCGAATGCTAAAACGTTGGCACATGTTTGATTGTTTAGCATATGGCATTTGCTTGCAAAAAACACCCCTGGGTTAATAATCTGTTAATTCACGTAAACACGACAATAACAAACACTTTGTCTGTTATTAACATGTTGCGTGTTATCTTTCCGCACCTGTTTGCCATACGGGTCGAGCCTGATCCCTAGGCCGAATAATATTAGGGTTCAACGCCCTAATCATCGAGCACAGGGTCCAACACCCTAATCAACAGTCACAGGGTCCAACGCCCTATTCAGTGAGAGCGTCCATTGAATTTCAGTTCTTCGGTCTTTTCCCTAAACTCACGGGTGAGTTAGAGTGGAATAATAACCGAACGCAAAACGACTGGAATTCGACCCTTTTGTAATTTGTATTTATTGTTTTGAGAGCATTGTAAGGATTCTATTTGGTGCATTTATTCTGTAAGAATTCCAGTCGGTGAGCGAACGGTCCGAGAGTCGAATTAATCGAATCGGTCTAATGCTTGCCCAGACACAAGTAAATCCAAGATCTCGCGGTTCTGGTTCACGCAGGGATTCAACCCCATGGTTCGATGAACTGTAACGCAAGATTGTGAACCAATTCCCTGACATAAGATTTACTTCTCTCCCGGCTTCTCAACCGACATCGTTTGGTTCATCGAATCTCCGGTGTCAAAACGTGCGAGCCGAGTGCAGCTTAATTCACGCGGTAAATAATAAAACATGCAAGCCTAGCAAACCAGAGTACCGAAAGGGCGTGCGGGATATAGGCCCGCACGTAACATGAACCCCCGAACACGGACTTTCCGGTTCCGCACATACCAATGCCTTAACAACAAACTAGGTGTTCCATACCCCTAGACCCGGGTAACTTATCCGCCCTCGACCTTCGGGTCGTAAAATGATAAGTGGCGACTCCTTCTCTCACGCGTGTCCGACGCGCGTCCCCGCGGGAAGGTGGACGTTCCGACCAAGCCGCGCGATCCAAAAGCGCGCGATGCGGGCCCCGACGAGAGTCAACATTCGGGTCCGTACAGCTGTGATCTCTGTTTGTCGAGGACAGACCTCGAAGGATTGAAAAACTGCATCTGAAACCCTAAAACACTGTTCTGAGGGTTTAGATGGATTATGGGATTCTGTTTGAGGATTTCAAATTGAGCCTTGGGATAAGCGGCACTGTATTGGCTAACTATCTGATGTCAAGTTTCTGTCAAAAGGACCTCCGGTTATTAATTTCCGTTAAAAACGGTCTTTTCTGATCTTCGGAGGTCATTCGGGAAACTAAAAGGGATTCTGCAATCTGATTTGCCCAATTGTGTCTGTCCGCTGTTGTTTTTGGGGCAATGCATGGGTAACTTCGTTTGTCGATAAAGGTACGCTTGTTTTGAGAGACAATCTGAAACAATGATCATGCTCTGTATAATTGCTGGATGTGATTGCATCTGACATCGGGTATTAACTTTTCTTTGATGAACCAGTATTTTTGGACTTCTACTAAAAAGTTGTCTGTATTTAGAAAATTGCTCTATATAGAACAGATGATCTGCGAAATGTGTTTGTAGACACTTTTCATCTATTTGGCACCACAAAGGACTTTTGGAGTCCAATATTGACTATCTTTTGATGGTCGAGCGAACCAGTAGAAAATAGCGATATTGGCGTTGTATCTTGAAAACACTGGTTTGGATGCTATCTGGGCTCCTGTTTGCTATGTATGTCACTGGATGATTCTGTATGTTCTTCTATCATGTGCTTGAATCATATGCCTGTCTCTATTGACTTGAGAATGAATAGCATTTTGTTGGTCTATCGAGCCTTCTTCCGTATCAATGCTCAAGTCATAGCCTGAATTGCTATTGATAGACATTGCCTGAATTGGTGAGCCAAAATGGGGCGCTGACAGGTATCACCATATTCTTGAACAACACATTCAACCATATAAACATGCACAAACATATTATTTAAGGAATCGATAAAATGATACCGACTTCATGGATGTGTGAATAATGTAAAAACACTCGGGAAACAACTTGAATTGGGATAAGAAGACCACTCATTGCCCAAAAAGAGTAGAAGAGCATTCGATCACCTCACTTGGAGGAAACCCCGAGAGCTCTCTTGCTCTTTTTAGGTCGGAATGGTCTTCTCAACTACGATTCAAATGTTTCCCGACATGCTAGAATGTAGATCGAGGATAAACATGCATAATATAACGTGTAAATGTATAAAAATAAAAACTTGCAAGTGAAACATGCTTAATACACCTTGTTCTTCCATAAACATGCAAGAAATGTGAAAAAGCCCTAGCTTCTCTAAGTCGGGAATATTATACCTAGCCTCGGGATGAGAGGAAAGAGTCGGAGAAGAGCTAGAGAGTCGAGTGACTCGATTGGATCCTCAGAAGGATGTTCGGGTGCACAAGCAGGGTGAGCTGGGGCACTGTCATAGGCGTGCGCAGGCGTGCACAGCGCAACAGGAGCGCAGGCAAGCAAGCGAGAGCGCGGGCGGACACGCTGGAGTAGGCGGGCGCATAGGAACAGACAAGTGCACTGGAGTAGGCGGGCACGGGACGTCTAGATGTTGATGAGGACGTGGACGTGCATGGGCATGCACATCCATGCATGCAATGAACATCAAGGAGCACGGGCGTACAAGGGCGACCGTGCGGACGAGCGTCTAAGCGTGCGGAGCCCGAGGGGGTGGAGCCCGAGCGTGCACTCGTCCGGGTCATCTGGAGCGCGCTGGCGCGCGCGACTAAGCGCCTGGCATGCACGACTGAGCGCCCAGTGTTGCACCTGAGCACCAGAATGCGCAGCTGAGCGACTGGAACGTGCAACTGAGCATGAACCTGACTTGATACGGTAATTTAAAGACTTCAAATTTAAATCTAAA
Organism: Punica granatum; assembly: GCF_007655135.1. NCBI lineage: Eukaryota > Viridiplantae > Streptophyta > Magnoliopsida > Myrtales > Lythraceae > Punica > Punica granatum. Next base: position 25,970,513 of record NC_045127.1, on the reverse strand, counting down.
TTCAGAAATGAACTCCATAGATCTAAAACATGTGGGTTATGAACTTTGAAAAATTTTGGATTTAAGTCGGGATGTTGATCACTGTACAGACTCGAATGTGGACTCTCGTCGGGGCCCGCATGCGCGCGATCTGAAATCGCGCGGCACGAAGGATCGTTCCACCTTCCCGTGGGGACGCGTGACGGACACGCGTGAGAAGGAGTCGTCACTTATCATTTTACGACACGGAGGTCGAGGGCGGATAAGTTACCCGGGTCTAGGGGTATGGAACACCTAGTTGTTGTTAAGGCATTGGTCTATTCGGAACCTGAAAGTCAGAATTCGGGGGTTCACATTACATGCAAGCCTATATCCCGCGCGCCCTTTCGGTACTCTAGTTTGCTAGGCTTGCATTTTTATTTTATTTACCGCATGAATTAGGGTGCACTCGACTCACACGTTTTGACACCGTAAATTCGGTGAGTTAAACGATGTCGATTGAGAAGCCGAGAGAAAAGTAAGCCTGCATGTCGGGGAATGGGTTCACTATCTTTCGTTACAGTTCATCGAACCATAACAGTTGACTCCCTGCGTGAACCGAAACCGCGAGGTTTTGAGGTTTACTTTCCTACGAGCAAACGTTGAATCGATTCGATTAATTCAACTCTCGAACCGTCCGCTCACTGAATGGGATTCTTACAATAACGAATGTATAAATAAACCCTTACAATGTGCTCTCAAATAAATACAATAAATTACAAATTACAAATGATTGAATCCCATTCGGTTAGCTTTCGGTTAATATTCTGCTCGACTCACCGTGAGTTTAGGAAATAACATAAACATGCAATTCAATGGGCTCTCAATAAATAGGGCGTTGAACACTGTGAGTGAGAATTAGGGTGTTGGACCCTGTGATCGATGATTAGGGCATTGAACCCTAATATTATTCGGCCTAGGGATCAGGCTCGACCTGCATAACAAACAAGTGCAGAAAGATAACACACAACATGTTAATAACAGACAAGGTGTTTGTTATTGTCAAGTGTATGTGTTTTAACAAATTGTTAATCCGGGGTATTTTGGCATGCAAATCCTACCCTATACAAACAAGCTCATGCCAATGTTTTAGCATTCGGCTTTGATTGGAAAACCTAACATATCGGGTGTCTGTAGTCAGGTTTCGTGTGTGTGGATTGCCTTTACAGTGATTCGGTGTTGTGACAATGAAGTTACACTATATTCATCCAAACTTGCGTTTTAACTCTAGATTTGGAACCTAGAGTTCCTCCTAACCATTTTCTAGCATTTGGTTAGATCGAGTGAAATGATTAGTCAAGTAATTGTATTTTGATACAGAATACCTAACTAACATCCTAAACCATGCTAGGAAGTCGCCAAACATGTTATTTAAGGAATCGAAAAAATAACACTGGCTTCATGCATGCGGGAATAATAAAAATAAACTCGGAAACTAACTTGGATCAGGTTAAGGAGACCAATCTTAACACAAAAAGAGCAAGTTAAGTCTCGACCGTCCCATTTAGAGACTTGGCCGAGAGCTTGCTTGCCATTTTCTGGTCGGGATGGTCGTTCGAACGACGATCCAAACATTTTTCCGACATGCTAGCAAGTTATAAAGTAGTAAGCATGCATAACATAACATGAAAGTGCATAAAATTAAGTCTTGCAAGTTAAACATGCACAAAACGCCATATTACTCCATAGCCATGCAAAAATATGAAAAGCCCTAACTCCTCTAAGTCGAGAATGTTTTACCTAGCCTTGGGATACGAGGAAAGAGTCGGGGAAGTGTTTGAGAGTCACGTGACTCGGTAGAATCCTTGGATGAACGTTCGGGATGCACGAAGTACACGTTCGGGTGAGATAGAATGCGCGAATGGACGTGAGAAGGCACGGGCATGCACGGGAGAGGACTCAGCAAGGCCAGGGTGTTAGCACGGACGTGTGGACGTCGAGGGCACGTGGACGTGCATGTGCATGCAAGCAAAAGGGACGTGCTAGATGTACGAATGTGGGAACATGCATTGGAGCACGGCTGGCGGGCGCTCAGGTACTATTCACCCGAGAGCACGGTTTACACCCGAAATCCTCCAAATGGCCTGAAACAATAATTTAAAGACTTCAAATGGAAAAACCAAATTCACCAATGAACTCCATGGGTCCAAAATGAGTGGGATATGGAGTTTGAGAAATTTTGAACTTAAGTCGGGATTATGAACATTGGTTTCCGACTTAAGAACTCAAGGCTCTCTTGATTTTTTTCGGGTTTTCTCTTTGGCCTTCTAAATGCTGAAGCTTGCTGGTTCTTGGGTGTTCTTGGCTATGGAGTTTGAGAGGATTCTTAGAGGGAGAAAGCTTGGAGAGAGTGTGCAAGAAGAGAAGTGATTAGCTTAATCACTTTTGGGCAATTTATAGGCAAAGTTAATGATACAATTAGTGAAAGCAAGTGCCCTTAACCTCCATGCTTAGCAAATTTCGGTTTGCCTAATGCGAATGAGGATGAATGTGGACCATGCAATCTTGATGAAGATGAGCCAAAATGCATTAATGGAGATGGAGTTGATGGCTTGAGTGTTGAAGTGAAAGACTAAGGATATTTTGGGCTTAGAGTGCAAGTTTGCTTCTTGCATTGAAGAAGAAGAAGCCGAAATTTTTGGGGCAAGGGGCGGCTCATCTTGGGCAGCCTGTGGGTTCCACGGCCCATGAGGAGAAATCGGGAGAAAACTCGGATCTCGATAGGTGGCGCATTCGAAACTCGTGGTTCGAATTGAACGTCGAATTGTCGATATACGCGAGAAAACGGATTTAATGAGCCCAAGATTGGCATTTTTTGTGGAGAAATGCCCCGGGTCCATATGAGGCTTGGAAGCCGTGTTTGCACATTGTAGGTAACCAGAGCGAAGTTGTCCGCTTCTGACAACATATCTTGTGTCTGCATCTCACGTTGGTCATTTTGACATAAATTGTTAAACAACGTGAACAATTGTCCCTTAAGCCGGTATAGCAAACGTTGAGCCGGAGACAACCTAGGAGGCCGAAACTGGATTTCTCAAAATACTTTTTGAGTTGCTTGGGCGCTCCGGAGATCACTGTAATCTCTGTTTGTCGAGATCGGACCCCTAAGGACTTGAGAAATGCATCTGAGACCTTTAAAGCACTGCCCGAGAAGTCTAGATGAGTTGTGTGATTCATTTCGACGATTCCACGTTGAGCCTTGAGAAGGCTAGCCTGTGTACTGTGTAGGGTAGACGTCCGGCGTCAAGTTTCCGTAAAAAGGACCTCCGAATATGCATTTCCACTGAAAATGGCCATTTCTACTCCTCGGAGGTTACTCGGGAAACTGAAAAGGTTTTGCTGTCTGTTTTACCCAATTGCAAATGTCCGTTAGAGTTTTCAGGGCAATGCAGTAGAAACTTGTTTGCCGTAATTTCGTCAGACCAGTCTTCGGTTATGCATTTCCGAGGAGGGGTACGTCCGTTTTGTCACTCAGAAGTCATTTGAAGCGTCTGTGTGGCTTACAAGAGACAATCTGAAGCATGGTTCATGCTCTGTGTGCTTGTGGGGCATGGCCGAATCTGACATTGGAATTAACTTTTCTCTGGGAAATCGGCATTTTTCGACTTCTACTAAAAAGTTGTCTGTATACAGAAAGTTATTCTATATAGAGCAGATGATTTGCAAAATGTTTTTGAAGACACTTTTCATTTGTTTGGTACGGGTTGGATTATTGGAGTCCAATATTGGCTATCTTCGATGGTCAAGCGAACTATCGGAAAAATAAGACTGTTCGTGTGAACTCTGGAAATGCCGGTTTCGGACGTTGTTGAGCTCTCTGGTCACTCTGTTAGCTTCTGATGACCAAGGCCATTCTTCTGTCATGTGCATATGTCATTTGCTCAATTTTGCTGACTTGAGGTGAATAGTGATTTCTTACCTGTGAGCCCTTGAACTGTATCCACACTCGAGTCATAGCATTGTATGTTGTCGATGAGCCTTGTTTGCTTGATGGACCAAAATGGGGTGCTGACAGCCTGCCCCTCTTTGGGTGGATGCTCGGATAGAGGATTCGGCCAAAGACATAAAGAAGAACCCCATTTTGGTCAGAGTGTTTACTTTGATATCTCCCTTGATAGTCCTTTCCTTCCTCTTTGGATACGTAGGGAATATTATACCTAAATGCAATATGAAGAAACGGAATGAGACATAGGTAAATTTTACAAAAAAAATAGGGAAAGTATAGAAAGGTAATGCATGCGGGTGTACGAAACTAACTTAATGAAAAGTTTGGAATTAGGTAAGAGATGCAGAGCTCAAAGAAACATGTGAAGCTTAATTGAAAGAGCGGAGTTTAATACAAATGTGCGAGTTTAATGAAAGGTGCACTGCAAAAGATAATGAGAGCGTTTAAAATACAGAGTGAAAGATGCACGAGCGAGCAGGCCTGGCGGCTTTGCAGAGGAAGCACGAGCGAGGTGGCTTGGCTAGCTTGTGAAGAAAGGGGGAGATGCACGGGTTAGCAGACCCGGCGGACTTGCAAGAGCACGAGCGAGGTGGCTCGTCGAGCTTGCGGAGAAAGGGGGAGATGCACGGGTTAGCAGACCCAGCGGACTTGCAAGAGCACGAGCTAGGTGGCTTGGCGAGCTTGCGGAGAAAGGGGGAGATGCACGAGTTAGCAGACCCGGCGGACTTGCAAGAGCACGAGCTAGGTGGCTCGGCGAGCTTGCGGAGAAAGGGAGAGATGCACGGGTTAGCAGACCCGGCGGACTTGTAAGAGCAGGAGCGAGGTGGCTCGGTGAGCTTGCGAAGAAAGGGGGAGATGCACGGGTTAGCAGACCCGGCGGACTTGCAAGAGCACGAGCGAGGTGGCTCGGCGAGCTTGCGAAGAAAGGGGGAGATGCACGGGTTAGCAAACCCGGCGGACTTGCAAGAGCACGAGCGAGGTGGCTCGTCGAGCTTGCGGAGAAAGGGGGAGATGCACGGGTTAGCAGGCCCGGTGGACTTGCATGAGCATGAGCTAGGTGGCTCGGAGAGCTTGCAATGCATAAAAGAAAGGTGCAAAGCGTAATTGAAAGGTGCAAAGTGTAAAATGAATGAAGATCTTTGGGAAATGGTATGAGGTGTGGAAGGACTCATTGTGATTTAATTTGGACATTGTGCTTGTCAACACTACAAGTGACGCTGTGACAGAACGCTTTGTTACTCGTTGTCGGGTTGCAGTGCATTTGAATGTATCGGTTGATGCTTTGAAGACTTCTTCCTCGAACGAGATTGTCACCCTTTGCGTAAGGCAGACTTGTATCCATCAGAGGGAGACACACTCCAGGATCCGCGTTCCTATATCTGTGTACAAGAAGAGAGAAGCTAATAATTTTCGTCATTCGCATGCTATAGCCGTAATGAAGATGTGTAAAGAAATCCAAGTAACAATGCTTCAGGGATTTCGGATTCTGTGACCATTTAAAGGGTGGTCATGTCCCAGAAAACTTTGACTCAAAAGAAAAGCTTTTTGCAGAACGGGGATTACCCATGGAATTTGCATTAAGGTAAAGGGAGGGATCTTTGGGATCCTCCAGATCAAGGATACAACGATTCGACCCCATGTCGAAAGGTGTCTCGTGCCCGTAGAGTCGAAGAGAGTTTGCTTGCGTCGCAGGCTGCCAAACCACTACTCGTTGTCGCTTCACACTGAGTGTAGCTGTCATTTCGTGTCGAGCTGCCGAAGGTCCCCTAATTTTTGCCTAGGTTGCAAGACGCGTGACGACCTAGCGGGGTATTTTTATTTTGACATTTCCCTCATTTAGAGCTCACCTTTTGCTACGACAGCCTGTATTGGGTATGATCACACCTCTCGGTTCCTCTAACTTTTGCCTACTAAACCGCCCTTTTTGGGTTTTCAGCCTAGTGAGGATTTTGTCTTGTACTCTCCTTTTGCCATGGCCCCCCTTTGCGGGATTTTAGACCGTGCCCCCTCATTCCTTAATTTTTGCCTAGGCCGCCTCAAAGAGGTTTTCAAACTAGCGGGAAAAATTCATTCTTTTTCTCTCAGGAAGAGTTCAGAGAAAGGGAAAGAGTAGAGAAGAAGGGAATACAAGAGTTAACGAAAATGAAAGTGCTGGGGATTACGCGTGCAAAGAAAAACAAAAAGCCATGTGCATTGAGCAAACACCCACAGAATATAAATGACTAAGTGTATAAATGCATGAGATGCATGAGTTTGAAAACACTAATGCCATTACATCAGTTCGATTATGTTCCATAATTTACAAAGACTGTCTGTTAAAGAAGGAAACAAAACATTAAATCGACAACTAGTACAACCCGTAGCAGAAGTGAGCACTGCGCGGGTCTTGTACGGCAAAAACGCTTAGCAACTTAACCTAAGGATGGGAGACCCTGCGCGCTTTCGCCCACGCTCGGTCCAGCGTACTGTTCAAATGCGCTATCTCCCTGTCTTGGTTCGCTATGCGTGCGCGAGTCTGAGCTAGCTCCCTCTGAAGCTCTCTATGGTCAATGAGCTCTGCACGATTATCAACAAGCTCACAGCGGAGTGATCTTGCTCCTCCCTGATGGACTGCAATTCCGTGCGCACGGCTCCTTGGACTGAGCTCTCTGCATCTGGAACATCTGCCTACAGTGTTCGCGGAATCCGTGGCATGCGTATCTGACGAAGAGGTGTGAGTCTTTGCGGATGGAAATGCGCCACATACGCTGCAGTGGCTGAGAAGAGTCGTTCGTCGTCAGTGGGGTGCTCGGGAAATAGAGCTCCTGAACGGTGCGCGTACCCCATAAACGTCAAACTTCTCTAATCCGCAGAACCCTATTTGGAAGTAAAGTTGTAATATCCGCCCACACGAAGCGATATGGAGTGCGATCTGCCTCTATAGGAATATCCTGTAGGTCGCCGAGTTGTCTGATGACTCGGGCTGGAAAGACAAGTGTGCTCCCTAAATGACTAATCAAAGAGAGTCCTGTGACCGAAGGACATCCAATGGCCATGGGACTGCCGGGATTCCAACGAGCAGCCCATAGAAACTGTGCTGGGATGAGTCCCTCGAAGAATTGGATCCAATCGGTGTAGTCGCGATCGGAGGGCCGAAACACCTGAAGTAGACGAGTGATGAGCGAACGCTCATCGGTGATGTAGGAAAAAGGATGTGATGAATAGAACGGCCTAATGTGTGCGAGAAGCCAAATCTGAAGAAGATGCGGAGCCCCTCTCATTCTACCATGTCGAACCTCTCGTATATAGTAGAGACCGAATGGTCTCAGCCAAGACGGCTTCCACATAACTATGGCCTCCTACCACTTGGAGGATGACTTGGGCGAGCGCCCCGTCCATGAGGTTTCGACGAGTAGGGGAATAGGATGGTCCCAAAGATGAGAAGAGGAACCGTGACAGGCATCACGCTGATATGATTCTCCCATGGCGTTGAGAGAATGAATATGTATGAAGTCTATGAGCCATGCGGTCCTAACGCTATGCTCCCATCCATGCCGAAGCTCATGGCGAATTCTTCGTCGCGGAGATCTAGAAGGATGGCAAGTCTACTCTATATCGTGGCAAATTGGTTAGGTACCACGATGTCGCGGGTCAGCATGGGCCGCTGAATGAGAACCGCGTATTCCTCTACTGTAGGAGCTAACTCTGTCCCCTGAAAACTGAATACGGCCCGCTGGGTGTCCCAAAAACTGATAGCAGTTCTGAGTAGGGTCCAGTCAATGGGGGAATCAGCAAGTAGTGGCAAGTCTCCTATGATGAGCCGGGGGAATGTACGGTCAACTGGGCGGAATGTGTTCCAAAGACGTGTGATGTCTGTGGCTGGTGTGATGATGACAACGAGCCTAAGACAGGGATGCGAGCGATCCATTCTTACCTAAATGGAAAAGATGTTGGTTAATGTTTATAAACAAACTGATGCAATGTCCTAGTTTGTTTTGAAAAAAAGAAACATGCAGATGCAGGGAAATAAACTATAACACGAGTTCTTTACATTGTACAACACTCATTCAGTGAAAACAAACAAAAGGCTCGCCTGAAAAGAAAACTACGAGCCGACTCAAAGTCAACTTTTGGGTCGGTTGACGGCATGAAAGTTATTTCGGTCCAACATGACAGCCCTGTTATGCATGGTTTCAGTGTTCTACTGGGAAAACCACTAACTAGGGATGGGGGCTCCCGATTCAAGGGCGTCAATTCCTTGAAATCGAGCGAGGATCTTTGGGGGCCGGTTCGGTGGCAGAGCCGACTCGATCCATTCCCTTACTCGAACCTCTGACTACCTAGCTTCCTAGATTGATGCCCGTGGGATTTCGGGCATTTGTACCTAAATCCTCTAGAATGATGTGATGCAAGTGTAGAAAAGTAAATGTACATAAAATAAATGTACAGAAAGCGACAAATAAACATGCAAGCAAAGCAAACGGATCGAGCCTGAACCCACTAAGTATGTCCCCAAGTGGAGTCGCCAAGCTGTACGGACCCGAATGTGGACTCTCGTCGGGGCCCACATGCGCGCGGCCTGAAATCGCGCGGCTTGACTGATCGTTCCACCTTCCCGCAGGGACGCATGACGGACACGCGTGAGGAGGAGTCGCCACTTATCATTTTACGATCCGGAGGACGAGGGTGGAACACCTAGGTCTAGGGGTATGGAACACCTAGTTGTTGTCAAGGCATTGGTCTATTTAGAACTTGAAAGTCTGAATTCGGGGGTTCACATTACGTGCGAGCCTATATCCCGCACGCCTTTTCGGTACTCTGGTTTGCTAGGCTTGCATTTTTATTTTATTACCGCATGAATTAGGGTGCACTCGATTCACTCTTTTTGAACCGTAATTCAGTAAGTTAAACGATGTCGATTAAGAAGCCGAGAGAGAGAAAAGTAAGCCTGCATGTCGGGGAGTGGGTTCACTATCTTTCGTTACAGTTCATCGCACCATAACAGTTGACTCCCTGCGTGAATCGAAACCGCGAGGTTTTGAGGTTTACTTTCCTACGAGCAAACGTTGAATTGATTCGATTAATTCGACTCTCGAACTGTTCGCTACTGATGGGATTCTTACAATAACGAATGTATAAATAAAACCTTACAATGTGCTCTCAGAAAAATACAATAATTACAAATTACAAATGATTGAATCACATTCGGTTAGCTTTCGGTTAATTTCCGCTCGACTCACCGTGAGTTTAGAAATAACCGAAACATGCAATTCAGTGGGCTCTCAATGAATAGGGCGTTGAACACTGTGAGTGAGAACTAGGGTGTTGGACCCTGTGATCGATGATTAGGGCATTGAACCCAATATTATTCGGCCTAGGGATCAGGCTCGACCTGCATAACAAACAAGTGCAGAAAGATCACACACAACATGTTAATAACAGATAAGGTGTTTGTTATTGTCAAGTGTATGTGTTTTAACAAATTGTTAATCGCGGGTATTTTGGCATGCAAATCCTACCCTATACAAACAAGCTCGTGCCAATGTTTTAGCATTCAGCTTTGATTGGAAAACCTAACATATCGGGTGTGTCTGTAGTCAGGTTTCGTGTGTGTGGATTGCCTTACAGTGATTCGGTGTTGTGACAATGAAGTTACACTATATTCATCCAAACTTGCGTTTTAACTCTAGATTTGGAACCTAGAGTTCCTCCTAACCATTTTCTAGCATTTGGTTAGATCGAGTGAAATGATTAGTCAAGTAATTGTATTTTGATACAGAATACCCCAACTAACATCCTAAACCATGCTAGGAAGTCGCCAAATCACAAAAAATGATGTTCTTGCCCTTCATTTGAAAATTTATTTTCAGAAAAGGAGAGCAACACAATACAGATTTGAAAGTATGAGGGTTTTGAAAAGGGCATTAACACCATTTTGTAATTCGTCGACACGAGTTACAAATTAATGTCCAATTCATGCAAAGTTTGTTTAAGATTGAATGGATAACCGTGTGAACGTCTTGATTAACCCGTTCGTGGAATTATGCTTAAGGTGGTTGCCGAATGCATTAATTATGAAAACGATTCGTGATTGGTGACCAAAAACGATTCCATAATGATCAAGGATAATTCGGTCAAATAACCGACAGTACCCTTATAACTGAATGGATCCGAATGAGTCCTTGATACACGAATCCATGCATGTTGCTTAAAACTAAAGTTTTAAGCGATGTTTGGACGCGAGATTTGTGAAGAAATCGAAATTACAATTTCACGCAATCCGAGAAACGAACTAACTTGAGATAAGGAAATCATTCTTGATCCAAAAAGACCAAGAAGCTCTCGTCGTCCCTCACAATGATGGCCGCATGCTCTCATGGCTCAATTCGAATCTGTTCTTGGGTGTTCTTGGCTATGGAGTTTGAGAGGATTCTTAGAGGGAGAAAGCTTGGAGAGAGTGTGCAAGAAGAGAAGTGATTAGCTTAATCACTTTTGGGCAATTTATAGGCAAAGTTAATGATACAATTAGTGAAAGCAAGTGCCCTTAACCTCCATGCTTAGCAAATTTCGGTTTGCCTAATGCGAATGAGGATGAATGTGGACCATGCAATCTTGATGAAGATGAGCCAAAATGCATTAATGGAGATGGAGTTGATGGCTTGAGTGTTGAAGTGAAAGACTAAGGATATTTTGGGCTTAGAGTGCAAGTTTGCTTCTTGCATTGAAGAAGAAGAAGCCGAAATTTTTGGGGCAAGGGGCGGCTCATCTTGGGCAGCCTGTGGGTTCCACGGCCCATGAGGAGAAATCGGGAGAAAACTCGGATCTCGATAGGTGGCGCATTCGAAACTCGTGGTTCGAATTGAACGTCGAATTGTCGATATACGCGAGAAAACGGATTTAATGAGCCCAAGATTGGCATTTTTTTGTGGAGAAATGCCCCGGGTCCATATGAGGCTTGGAAGCCGTGTTTGCACATTGTAGGTAACCAGAGCGAAGTTGTCCGCTTCTGACAACATATCTTGTGTCTGCATCTCACGTTGGTCATTTTGACATAAATTGTTAAACAACGTGAACAATTGTCCCTTAAGCCGGTATAGCAAACGTTGAGCCGGAGACAACCTAGGAGGCCGAAACTGGATTTCTCAAAATACTTTTTGAGTTGCTTGGGCGCTCCGGAGATCACTGTAATCTCTGTTTGTCGAGATCGGACCCCTAAGGACTTGAGAAATGCATCTGAGACCTTTAAAGCACTGCCCGAGAAGTCTAGATGAGTTGTGTGATTCATTCCGACGATTCCACGTTGAGCCTTGAGAAGGCTAGCACTGTGTAGGGTAGACGTCCGGCGTCAAGTTTCCGTAAAAAGGACCTCCGAATATGCATTTCCACTGAAAATGGCCATTTCTACTCCTCGGAGGTTACTCGGGAAACTGAAAAGGTTTTGCTGTCTGTTTTACCCAATTGCAAATGTCCGTTAGAGTTTTCAGGGCAATGCAGTATGAACTTTGTTTGCCGTAATTTCGTCAGACCAGTCTTCGGTTATGCATTTCCGAGGAGGGGTACGTCCGTTTTGTCACTCAGAAGTCATTTGAAGCGTCTGTGTGGCTTACAAGAGACAATCTGAAGCATGGTTCATGCTCTGTGTGCTTGTGGGGCATGGCCGAATCTGACATTGGAATTAACTTTTCTCTGGGAAATCGGCATTTTTCGACTTCTACTAAAAAGTTGTCTGTATACAGAAAGTTATTCTATATAGAGCAGATGATTTGCAAAATGTTTTTGAAGACACTTTTCATTTGTTTGGTACGGGTTGGATTATTGGAGTCCAATATTGGCTATCTTCCGATGGTCAAGCGAACTATCGGAAAATAAGACTGTTCGTGTGAACTCTGGAAATGCCGGTTTCGGACGTTGTTGAGCTCTCTGGTCACTCTGTTAGCTTCTGATGACCAAGGCCATTCTTCTGTCATGTGCATATGTCATTTGCTCAATTTTGCTGACTTGAGGTGAATAGTGATTTTCTTACTCTGTTGAGCCCTTGAACTGTATCCACACTCGAGTCATAGCATTGTATGTTGTCGATGAGCCTTGTTTGCTTGATGGACCAAAATGGGGTGCTGACAGCCTGCCCCTCTTTGGGTGGATGCTCGGATAGAGGATTCGGCCAAAAACATAAAGAAGAACCCCATTTTGGTCAGAGTGTTTACTTTGATATCTCCCTTGATAGTCCTTTCCTTCCTCTTTGGATACGTAGGGAATATTATACCTAAATGCAATATGAAGAAACGGAATGAGACATAGGTAAATTTTACAAAAAAAAATAGGGAAAGTATAGAAAGGTAATGCATGCGGGTGTACGAAACTAACTTAATGAAAAGTTTGGAATTAGGTAAGAGATGCAGAGCTCAAAGAAACATGTGAAGCTTAATTGAAAGAGCGGAGTTTAATACAAATGTGCGAGTTTAATGAAAGGTGCACTGCAAAAGATAATGAGCAGCGTTTAAAATACAGAGTGAAAGATGCACGAGCGAGCAGGCCTGGCGGCTTTGCAGGAAGCACGAGCGAGGTGGCTTGGCTAGCTTGTGAAGAAAGGGGGAGATGCACGGGTTAGCAGACCCGGCGGACTTGCAAGAGCACGAGCGAGGTGGCTCGTCGAGCTTGCGGAGAAAGGGGGAGATGCACGGGTTAGCAGACCCAGCGGACTTGCAAGAGCACGAGCTAGGTGGCTTGGCGAGCTAGGTGGCTTGGCGAGCTTGCAATGCATAAAAGAAAGGTGCAAAGCGTAATTGAAAGGTGCAAAGTGTAAAATGAATGTAGATCTTTGGGAAATGGTATGAGGTGTGGAAGGACTCATTGTGATTTAATTTGGACATTGTGCTTGTCAACACTACAAGTGACGCTGTGACAGAACGCTTTGTTACTCGTTGTCGGGTTGCAGTGCATTTGAATGTATCGGTTGATGCTTTGAAGACTTCTTCCTCGAATCGAGATTGTCACCCTTTGCGTAAGGCAGACTTGTATCCATCAGAGGGAGACACACTCCAGGATCCGCATTCCTATATCTGTGTACAAGAAGAGAGAAGCTAATAATTTTCGTCATTCGCATGCTATAGCCGTAATGAAGATGTGTAAAGAAATCCAAGTAACAATGCTTCAGGGATTTCGGATTCTGTGACCATTTAAAGGGTGGTCATGTCCCAGAAAACTTTGACTCAAAAGAAAAGCTTTTTGCAGAACGGGGATTACCCATGGAATTTGCATTAAGGTAAAGGGAGGGATCTTTGGGATCCTCCAGATCAAGGATACAACGATTCGACCCCATGTCGAAAGGTGTCTCGTGCCCGTAGAGTCGAATAGAGTTTGCTTGCGTCGCAGGCTGCCAAACCACTACTCGTTGTCGCTTCACACTGAGTGTAGCTGTCATTTCGTGGTCGAGCTGCCGAAGGTCCCCTAATTTTTGCCTAGGTTGCAAGACGCGTGACGACCTAGCGGGGTATTTTTTATTTGACATTTCCCTCATTTAGAGCTCACCTTTTGCTACGACAGCCTGTATTGGGTATGATCACACCTCTCGGTTCCTCTAACTTTTGCCTAAACCGCCCTTTTTGGGTTTTCAGCCTAGTGAGGATTTTGTCTTGTACTCTCCTTTTGCCATGGCCCCCCTTTGCGGGATTTTAGACCGTGCCCCTCATTCCTTAATTTTTGCCTAGGCCGCCTCAAAGAGGTTTTCAAACTAGCGGGAAATTCATTCTTTTTCTCTCAGGAAGAGTTCAGAGAAAGGGAAAGAGTAGAAGAAGGGAATACAAGAGTTAACGAAAATGAAAGTGCTGGGGATTACGCGTGCAAAGAAAAACAAAAAGCCATGTGCATTGAGCAAACACCCACAGAATATAAATGACTAAGTGTATAAATGCATGAGATGCATGAGTTTGAAAACACTAATGCCATTACATCAGTTCGATTAATGTTCCATAATTTACAAAGACTGTCTGTTAAAAAAAGGAAACATAAACATTAAATCGACAACTATTACAACCCGTAGCAGAGTGAGCACTGCGCGGGTCTTGTACGGGCAAAAACGCTTAGCAACTTAACCTAAGGATGGGAGACCCTGCGCGCTTTCGCCCACGCTCGGTCCAGCGTACTGTTCAAATGCGCTATCTCCCTGTCTTGGTTCGCTATGCGTGCGCGAGTCTGAGCTAGCTCCCTCTGAAGCTCTCTATGGTCAATGAGCTCTGCACGATTATCAACAAGCTCACAGCGGAGTCGATCTTGCTCCTCCCTGATGGACTGCAATTCCGTGCGCACGGCTCCTTGGACTGAGCTCTCTGCATCTGGAACATCTGCCTACAGTGTTCGCGGAATCCGTGGCATGCGTATCTGACGAAGAGGTGTGAGTCTTTGCGGATGGAAATGCGCCACATACGCTGCAGTGGCTGAGAAGAGCCGTTCGTCGTCAGTGGGGTGCTCCGGGAAATAGAGCTCCTGAACGGTGCGCGTACCCCATAAACGTCAAACTTCTCTAATCCGCAGAACCCTATTTGGAAGTAAAGTTGTAATATCCGCCCACACGAAGCGATATGGAGTGCGATCTGCCTCTATAGGAATATCCTGTAGGTCGCCGAGTTGTCTGATGACTCGGGCTGGAAAGACAAGTGTGCTCCCTAAATGACTAATCAAAGGGAGTCCTTGTTGGGAATTGGTGTATGCCCTAGAGGCAATCTATAATCAGTTTTGTAATATGATATCTATTTCATTATAAAACGAGGCATATCTGTTATTGTGTAGATTGCGCTAAATATGATTTTACACAATAATGTCCTTGGAATAGTAGGTTCAATAGGCATCAAGTGTGACTTGATTGTGAGATCCTATAATTACTGAACATTATTCCTAAATGTCCATAGTCAAAGTATTATCGTTAATTAGGACAACGGTAATACGGTTAGACTAGTGTGAGTGTTGATTGATGACCAAATCTCATAGGTCATGGATATGGAGATATCAAATCACACCACATGTATACATTAAGAGTAATGTGTATTGGACTGACCCGCCATGAGATTGCTACATGGGTTGTTACGTGACTGTCATTAGCATATCTCAAAGTGACTATAGTGTAATGGTCCTTTGACTTGAGGTCACCATGGATTCCTACGTGTAATGTCGTATATTTTGATACTGTCAAACGCCACCGTAACTGGTTGGTTATAAAGATAGTTATTGGGTATGCCACAAAGCATGGAAAAGAATGTGAGTGACCAAGATAGGATTTGTCCCTCCTACGAAACGGGAGCGATATCTCACGGCCACTTGGTGGTTAAGTCTAAAAGTGTATGCATACCCAAATGAGTCGATATAATGATATCGAGCTCATTTGCTCTGATAGACTTACCCGGTAAATCAAGAAAGAGAGATATTAAGCCATACAAGGATGTCATCGACCATGCCTTGGGCTCAATAGAGATATAGAGGACAATGGATTATATTACACGGTAATATAGGTCACGAGGTTCGTCGAGAAATTGACTTTCCGATTACTTGAGTAACAGTGATGCATTGCTAGATGCCGCTCACTGTTTGTAATATTAAAATAGAGATTTCGATATTACTATCAACGTAATTGGGAACCTACAGGGTCACACACTACGACTAACTTGACGAGATATTTGAAACAACAAAATTGTCTAATAAAGATTAGATGATTTATGGTGCGACCGATTAATCGGATATTTAATGAGATTAAATTTGCCGATTAATTAGACCCGATTTATTAGATTTAATGGTGTGCTAAGTGGTTATTTTTATGGAACCACTTGGAGCCAATTATAGAAAGAAACATGGGCCAATTGTATGATAACACTTAGCTATACACATGGACTAATTAAATGATGTCACCTAGACTTACACATGTCACTTGGAGCCTTGATTCTCCTTATCCCACATCGGTGGGGCTTTGAATTTGTCTTCCCCATATTGCTTATAAAAGGGGCAGCATGCATGTTTAGATATAAGAGATATATATATACATGTATATGGGTGTACGTGTATAAGTGTAAGGAAATTCAAGTTGAATTGTTCAATTTGAATTAATCCTACTAGTCTAATAAATTTCGGGTGTCGCATCGGGGTGTTTCTTTCGAGTGTTGGTCGCTAGCACCGCCGATCTCGAAAACTCGTCGACAAAGTCGGTGTGGATACCAGTAGAGGCGTCACGCGTGGGACGCTCGGTCGACAACTTTAAATATTCCAGGTACGCTTTTATTTACTCTTACTCTTCTAGTAGGTCTTGGAATTAGTTTCACGGGTAGGAAATTTTGAATTTCTGTTCCTTTTCGCTTCCGTTGCGCCCCGTGGAACTAGCAATTGGTATCAGAGCCTAGCTAGTTAGAATCTGAGTAGATAATAGCATAAAATATGATTTTATGCTTGGTACTGGTATGATTATGTTTGATATTTGCGGTGCATGACTGTTAGACATGGACTATGTCCTAGTTGTGTTAGTATAATAGTTATACGTGTGGACTATTATGTAATAGTTACATAATAGTGTATAGTGAGATCGATTAAATGTTAATCAAATCCCTCAAAATATTAAGTCCATATCCTTCCACCGTGTAACGCTCGTCAAGACCAAGATCGATGAGTGTGTAGACCTTGCCTTCGCAGGATGCCCTTATCTATCCTAGTAAGACGTTGTGTTTACCAGTGGGTCGGACTTAACTGAGCAAGCCTAATAGGATTAGGAGTTCAGAGGCATGTAGTTGGGCATCGATCTATAAGATAGATTTGAATAAGGAGTTATTCACCCAACTAATCAAGAGTTGCATGTGATGCAATTGGGAAAGTGAGTTCCCTACCTAAATAGCCAGTTCTGGGTGAATCAGCCCTTGCTGACTCAGAGCTTGGTGAGATATGGATCTTGAGCTTCTATGAGAATGATATTCTCTGAATCAATGTTGAGGGTCATTGATTTGATATAAATAGTGGGAGCAATATTTATAAAGTCCTCATTAAATATTGTTGTGTCATAATACTTATTTTGTATATTTCTATGGTAGTTACCATGGCAGGGAGCACTTCTAGTACTTTCTGTTTGCGATCCGTCCTTGATAAGGACAAACTGTCAGGGAATAATTTCCTTGGTTGGTATCGAAACTTGAGAATTGTTCTCACCCAAGAAAAGAAACTATATGTCTTAGAGCAACCTCTTCTTGCGCCACCGCCTGACGATGCCCCCCAAGCTGAGAAAGATGCTTATAGTAAGCATCATGATGATGCCGTAAACGTCGGATGTCTCATGTTAGTCACCATGGACTCGGAGCTTCAGAAGCAACACGAGAACATGAAGGCGTACGATATGATCGTGCATCTCAGGCAGCTCTATCAAGAGCAGGCCCGACATGAGAGATTCGAGATCTCTAAAGCACTTTTTCAGGCAAGGTTGATTGAGGGTAGCCCGGTGGGTCTTCATGTACTCAAGATGATTGGGTACGTTGAGACTCTGGGAAGACTGGGATTTCCTCTTGGTCAAGAGTTGGCCACAGATTTAGTCCTACAGTCGCTGCCCAGCAGTTATAGTCAGTTCATTATGAGCTATAATATGAATGACTACAATAAACCATTGCCTGAACTGCTTAGCATGTTGAGAACAGCTGAGCATGATATCAGCAAGGGGACGTCCGTTCTAATGGTCCAAGGGACCAAAAGAAAGGGCAAGAGCAAGAGTAAAGGCAAGAAGGCTAAAGGTGCATCCAATTTTGACTTGGGTGCGTTGAAGCCTAAAGCCAAGGTGGCGAAGAATGATTACTGCTTCCATTGTGGCAACACTGGACATTGGAAGCGGAATTGTAAGATATACCTAGAAGAGTTGAAGAAGAAGAAGGGAAGTGAGACTTCCACTTCAGGTATCCATGTTATAGAGATTAATGTATCTACTACTTCTATATCTTGGGTATTAGATACCGGATGTGGTGCTCATATTTGTGGAAATATGCAGGACCTAAAGGACAGTAGATCGTTGACAAAGGGCGAGGTGGACCTACGAGTTGGAAATGGAGCAAGAGTTGCTACATTAACTGTAGGGACTTATCACCTAGTTTTGCCTACTGGGCTTGTATTAGATCTTAACGACTGTTATTATGTACCTGCTATTAGTAGAAACATAATATCTGTTTCTTGTTTGGACAAGAAGGGATTTTGTTTCACTATCAAGAACAAGTGTTGTTCTATGTACATGAATGATGTATATTATGGCAGTGCACATTTAAGTAATGGTCTGTATGTTCTTGATCTAGATACGCCTATTTATAATGTGGAAACCAAACGGCTCAAATCTAATGATTCGAACCCGACTTACCTCTGGCATTGTCGTTTAGGCCATATTAGCGAGAATCGCATCTCTAGACTCCATAAGGATGGATTACTGGACTCGTTTGATTTAGAATTGATCGAGACATGCGAACCTTGCTTAATGGGGAAAATGACTAAGGCCCCTTTTACCGGAAAAGGTGAGCGAGCTAGTGATCATCTGGCTCTCATACATACTGATGTATGTGGACCAGTGAACAAGCTTGCTAGAGGTGGGTATCTCTACTTCATTACATTTACTGATGATTTCAGTAGATTTGGATATGTGTATTTGATGAAACACAAATCTGAATCCTTTGAAAAGTTCAAAGAATTTAAGAATGAAGTGGAGAATCAGTTGGGTAAGAGCATTAAAGTTTTCGATCAAATCGAGGAGGTGAATATTTGAGCTATGAGTTCGCTGACTATCTTAAACAGTGTGGGATTTTATCTCAACTGACTCCACCTGGAACACCACAGTGGAATGGTGTAGCTGAAGGAGGAATCGAACTTTATTAGATATGGTTCGATCTTTGATGAGTCATGCAAACTTACCTGACTCCTTCTGGGGATATGCTCTACAGACAGCTGCTCTCATATTAAACAATGCTCCGTCGAAATCAGTTGAAAGGACACCATATGAGATGTGGTATGGGAAGCGTCCCAAGATGTCTTTTCTAAAAATATGGGGTTGCGAAGCTTATGTGAAGAGATTGTCTTCGGATAAGCTTGGCCCTAAATCGGACAAATGTTACTTTGTGGGGTATCCTAAGGAAACTCGAGGATACTATTTCTATAATCCCATCGAGGGCAAAGTGTTTGTCGCTCGAACTGCGGTATTCCTTGAGAAAGAGTTTCTCTTCAAAGGAACTAGTGGGAGGAAATTAGAACTTGGGGAAGTTCTACCACAAAATGACATTGACCAATCGACGGGCGATGTTGCAGAACAAGTACCACAAGTTGTTGTGGCACAATCTTCTACACAGGTGACACGGGAGCCTCGTTGGTCTAGTAGGATACGTCATGAGCCCGAGAGATATGGATTTCTCGTGACTCAAGACAATGACGTATTGCTCATAGATAATGATGAGCCTACAACCTATGCGAAAGCCGTAATAGGCCCTGACTCTGAGAAATGGCTGGAGGCCATGAGATCTGAGATGGAGTCCATGTACACTAACCAAGTATGGACTTTGGTTGATCCACCTGAATGGGCAAAACCCATTGGGTGTAAGTGGGTCTTCAAGAAGAAGACTGATATGGACGGTAATGTGATTACCTTTAAGGGCCGACTTGTGGCAAAAGGTTTCAAACAAGTTCATGGTGTTAACTATGACGAAACTTTTTCCCCGGTGGCTATGCTTAAATCCATAAGGATCTTGCTTGCAATTGCAGCTTATTATGATTATGAGATCTGGCAAATGGATGTCAAAACTGCTTTCCTGAACGGGAAGCTCCTCGAGGATGTGTATATGACACAACCTGAGGGTTTTGTCGATCCACATAGTGCCGGAAAGGTTTGTAAGCTACAACGGTCTATTTATGGGCTGAAGCAAGCTTCCAGGAGCTGGAATCTTCGTTTTGATGATGCAATCAAAGAGTTTGGTTTCATTAAGAATGAAGATGAACCCTGTGTTTACAAGAAGGTTAGTGGGAGTGTAGTGATCTTCTTGGTGTTGTATGTAGACGACATACTTCTGATCGGAAATGACATTCCTTCCTTACAGTCTGTGAAGACTTGGTTGGGAAGGTGTTTCTCTATGAAGGACTTAGGCGAAGCTACCTATGTGCTAGGTATCAAGATCTATAGAGATAGATCCAGGAGACTGCTTGGCCTAAGTCAGAGTGCATACATAGATAAAGTGCTTCGGCGTTTTAGCATGCATGATTCTAAGAAAGGGTCGCTGCCTATGTTACATGGCATAAGCCTTTCGAAGGCTCAAAGTCCTTCTACTCGAGAGGAGAGGGACCGCATGAATAGGATTCCATATGCGTCAGCTATTGGATCCATCATGTATGCTATGTTATGCACTCGATTTGTTGTCTCGTATGCTTTGAGTATGACGAGTCGATACCAATCAGATCCAGGTGAAAGACACTGGATTGCAGTAAAGAACATCCTTAAGTACTTACGAAGGACTAAGGAGATGTTTTTAGTATATGGAGGCGAAGAAGAGCTCGTTGTAAGAGGTTACACCGATGCTAGCTTCCAGACCGATAAGGACGACAGTAGATCGCAGTCAGGGTATGTGTTCTGCCTGAATGAGGTGCTGTGAGTTGGAAGAGTTCCAAACAGGAGACAGTAGCCGATTCTACCACAGAGGCCGAGTATATTGCTGCCTCTAACGCTGCAAAAGAGGCCGTTTGGATCAAGAAGTTCGTGACAGAACTTGTTGTGGTTCCTAGCATCGCAGACCCAGTGGATCTCTATTGTGACAACAATGGAGCCATTGCGCAAGCTAAGGAACCCAGGTCTCACCAGCGATCCAAACATATACTCAGGCGCTTCCATCTCATTCGCGAGATCATCGACAGAGGAGATGTGAAGATATGCAGAATACCAACAGATGAGAATCTCGCAGATCCACTTACGAAGCCTCTTGTGCAGCGCAAGCACGAGGCTCACACTAGATCTATTGGCATAAGACATGTGCCAGATTGGCTCTAGTGCAAGTGGGAGATTGTTGGGAATTGGTGTATGCCCTAGAGGCAATCTATAATCAGTTTTGTAATATGATATCTATTTCATTATAAAACGAGGCATATCTGTTATTGTGTAGATTGCGCTAAATATGATTTTACACAATAATGTCCTTGGAATAGTAGGTTCAATAGGCATCAAGTGTGACTTGATTGTGAGATCCTATAATTACTGAACATTATTCCTAAATGTCCATAGTCAAAGTATTATCGTTAATTAGGACAACGGTAATACGGTTAGACTAGTGTGAGTGTTGATTGATGACCAAATCTCATAGGTCATGGATATGGAGATATCAAATCACACCACATGTATACATTAAGAGTAATGTGTATTGGACTGACCCGCCATGAGATTGCTACATGGGTTGTTACGTGACTGTCATTAGCATATCTCAAAGTGACTATAGTGTAATGGTCCTTTGACTTGAGGTCACCATGGATTCCTACGTGTAATGTCGTATATTTTGATACTGTCAAACGCCACCGTAACTGGTTGGTTATAAAGATAGTTATTGGGTATGCCACAAAGCATGGAAAAGAATGTGAGTGACCAAGATAGGATTTGTCCCTCCTACGAAACGGGAGCGATATCTCACGGCCACTTGGTGGTTAAGTCTAAAAGTGTATGCATACCCAAATGAGTCGATATAATGATATCGAGCTCATTTGCTCTGATAGACTTACCCGGTAAATCAAGAAAGAGAGATATTAAGCCATACAAGGATGTCATCGACCATGCCTTGGGCTCAATAGAGATATAGAGGACAATGGATTATATTACACGGTAATATAGGTCACGAGGTTCGTCGAGAAATTGACTTTCCGATTACTTGAGTAACAGTGATGCATTGCTAGATGCCGCTCACTGTTTGTAATATTAAAATAGAGATTTCGATATTACTATCAACGTAATTGGGAACCTACAGGGTCACACACTACGACTAACTTGACGAGATATTTTGAAACAACAAAATTGTCTAATAAAGATTAGATGATTTATGGTGCGACCGATTAATCGGATATTTAATGAGATTAAATTTGCCGATTAATTAGACCCGATTTATTAGATTTAATGGTGTGCTAAGTGGTTATTTTTATGGAACCACTTGGAGCCAATTATAGAAAGAAACATGGGCCAATTGTATGATAACACTTAGCTATACACATGGACTAATTAAATGATGTCACCTAGACTTACACATGTCACTTGGAGCCTTGATTCTCCTTAATCCCACATCGGTGGGGCTTTGAATTTGTCTTCCCCATATTGCTTATAAAAGGGGCAGCATGCATGTTTAGATATAAGAGATATATATATACATGTATATGGGTGTACGTGTATAAGTGTAAGGAAATTCAAGTTGAATTGTTCAATTTGAATTAATCCTACTAGTCTAATAAATTTCGGGTGTCGCATCGGGGTGTTTCTTTCGAGTGTTGGTCGCTAGCACCGCCGATCTCGAAAACTCGTCGACAAAGTCGGTGTGGATACCAGTAGAGGCGTCACGCGTGGGACGCTCGGTCGACAACTTTAAATATTCCAGGTACGCTTTTATTTACTCTTACTCTTCTAGTAGGTCTTGGAATTAGTTTCACGGGTAGGAAATTTTGAATTTCTGTTCCTTTTCGCTTCCGTTGCGCCCCGTGGAACTAGCAATTGGTATCAGAGCCTAGCTAGTTAGAATCTGAGTAGATAATAGCATAAAATATGATTTTATGCTTGGTACTGGTATGATTATGTTTGATATTTGCGGTGCATGACTGTTAGACATGGACTATGTCCTAGTTGTGTTAGTATAATAGTTATACGTGTGGACTATTATGTAATAGTTACATAATAGTGTATAGTGAGATCGATTAAATGTTAATCAAATCCCTCAAAATATTAAGTCCATATCCTTCCACCGTGTAACGCTCGTCAAGACCAAGATCGATGAGTGTGTAGACCTTGCCTTCGCAGGATGCCCTTATCTATCCTAGTAAGACGTTGTGTTTACCAGTGGGTCGGACTTAACTGAGCAAGCCTAATAGGATTAGGAGTTCAGAGGCATGTAGTTGGGCATCGATCTATAAGATAGATTTGAATAAGGAGTTATTCACCCAACTAATCAAGAGTTGCATGTGATGCAATTGGGAAAGTGAGTTCCCTACCTAAATAGCCAGTTCTGGGTGAATCAGCCCTTGCTGACTCAGAGCTTGGTGAGATATGGATCTTGAGCTTCTATGAGAATGATATTCTCTGAATCAATGTTGAGGGTCATTGATTTGATATAAATAGTGGGAGCAATATTTATAAAGTCCTCATTAAATATTGTTGTGTCATAATACTTATTTTGTATATTTCTATGGTAGTTACCATGGCAGGGAGCACTTCTAGTACTTTCTGTTTGCGATCCGTCCTTGATAAGGACAAACTGTCAGGGAATAATTTCCTTGGTTGGTATCGAAACTTGAGAATTGTTCTCACCCAAGAAAAGAAACTATATGTCTTAGAGCAACCTCTTCTTGCGCCACCGCCTGACGATGCCCCCCAAGCTGAGAAAGATGCTTATAGTAAGCATCATGATGATGCCGTAAACGTCGGATGTCTCATGTTAGTCACCATGGACTCGGAGCTTCAGAAGCAACACGAGAACATGAAGGCGTACGATATGATCGTGCATCTCAGGCAGCTCTATCAAGAGCAGGCCCGACATGAGAGATTCGAGATCTCTAAAGCACTTTTTCAGGCAAGGTTGATTGAGGGTAGCCCGGTGGGTCTTCATGTACTCAAGATGATTGGGTACGTTGAGACTCTGGGAAGACTGGGATTTCCTCTTGGTCAAGAGTTGGCCACAGATTTAGTCCTACAGTCGCTGCCCAGCAGTTATAGTCAGTTCATTATGAGCTATAATATGAATGACTACAATAAACCATTGCCTGAACTGCTTAGCATGTTGAGAACAGCTGAGCATGATATCAGCAAGGGGACGTCCGTTCTAATGGTCCAAGGGACCAAAAGAAAGGGCAAGAGCAAGAGTAAAGGCAAGAAGGCTAAAGGTGCATCCAATTTTGACTTGGGTGCGTTGAAGCCTAAAGCCAAGGTGGCGAAGAATGATTACTGCTTCCATTGTGGCAACACTGGACATTGGAAGCGGAATTGTAAGATATACCTAGAAGAGTTGAAGAAGAAGAAGGGAAGTGAGACTTCCACTTCAGGTATCCATGTTATAGAGATTAATGTATCTACTACTTCTATATCTTGGGTATTAGATACCGGATGTGGTGCTCATATTTGTGGAAATATGCAGGACCTAAAGGACAGTAGATCGTTGACAAAGGGCGAGGTGGACCTACGAGTTGGAAATGGAGCAAGAGTTGCTACATTAACTGTAGGGACTTATCACCTAGTTTTGCCTACTGGGCTTGTATTAGATCTTAACGACTGTTATTATGTACCTGCTATTAGTAGAAACATAATATCTGTTTCTTGTTTGGACAAGAAGGGATTTTGTTTCACTATCAAGAACAAGTGTTGTTCTATGTACATGAATGATGTATATTATGGCAGTGCACATTTAAGTAATGGTCTGTATGTTCTTGATCTAGATACGCCTATTTATAATGTGGAAACCAAACGGCTCAAATCTAATGATTCGAACCCGACTTACCTCTGGCATTGTCGTTTAGGCCATATTAGCGAGAATCGCATCTCTAGACTCCATAAGGATGGATTACTGGACTCGTTTGATTTAGAATTGATCGAGACATGCGAACCTTGCTTAATGGGGAAAATGACTAAGGCCCCTTTTACCGGAAAAGGTGAGCGAGCTAGTGATCATCTGGCTCTCATACATACTGATGTATGTGGACCAGTGAACAAGCTTGCTAGAGGTGGGTATCTCTACTTCATTACATTTACTGATGATTTCAGTAGATTTGGATATGTGTATTTGATGAAACACAAATCTGAATCCTTTGAAAAGTTCAAAGAATTTAAGAATGAAGTGGAGAATCAGTTGGGTAAGAGCATTAAAGTTCTTCGATCAAATCGAGGAGGTGAATATTTGAGCTATGAGTTCGCTGACTATCTTAAACAGTGTGGGATTTTATCTCAACTGACTCCACCTGGAACACCACAGTGGAATGGTGTAGCTGAAAGGAGGAATCGAACTTTATTAGATATGGTTCGATCTTTGATGAATCATGCAAACTTACCTGACTCCTTCTGGGGATATGCTCTACAGACAGCTGCTCTCATATTAAACAATGCTCCGTCGAAATCAGTTGAAAGGACACCATATGAGATGTGGTATGGGAAGCGTCCCAAGATGTCTTTTCTAAAAATATGGGGTTGCGAAGCTTATGTGAAGAGATTGTCTTCGGATAAGCTTGGCCCTAAATCGGACAAATGTTACTTTGTGGGGTATCCTAAGGAAACTCGAGGATACTATTTCTATAATCCCATCGAGGGCAAAGTGTTTGTCGCTCGAACTGCGGTATTCCTTGAGAAAGAGTTTCTCTTCAAAGGAACTAGTGGGAGGAAATTAGAACTTGGGGAAGTTCTACCACAAAATGACATTGACCAATCGACGGGCGATGTTGCAGAACAAGTACCACAAGTTGTTGTGGCACAATCTTCTACACAGGTGACACGGGAGCCTCGTTGGTCTAGTAGGATACGTCATGAGCCCGAGAGATATGGATTTCTCGTGACTCAAGACAATGACGTATTGCTCATAGATAATGATGAGCCTACAACCTATGCGGAAGCCGTAATAGGCCCTGACTCTGAGAAATGGCTGGAGGCCATGAGATCTGAGATGGAGTCCATGTACACTAACCAAGTATGGACTTTGGTTGATCCACCTGAATGGGCAAAACCCATTGGGTGTAAGTGGGTCTTCAAGAAGAAGACTGATATGGACGGTAATGTGATTACCTTTAAGGGCCGACTTGTGGCAAAAGGTTTCAAACAAGTTCATGGTGTTAACTATGACGAAACTTTTTCCCCGGTGGCTATGCTTAAATCCATAAGGATCTTGCTTGCAATTGCAGCTTATTATGATTATGAGATCTGGCAAATGGATGTCAAAACTGCTTTCCTGAACGGGAAGCTCCTCGAGGATGTGTATATGACACAACCTGAGGGTTTTGTCGATCCACATAGTGCCGGAAAGGTTTGTAAGCTACAACGGTCTATTTATGGGCTGAAGCAAGCTTCCAGGAGCTGGAATCTTCGTTTTGATGATGCAATCAAAGAGTTTGGTTTCATTAAGAATGAAGATGAACCCTGTGTTTACAAGAAGGTTAGTGGGAGTGTAGTGATCTTCTTGGTGTTGTATGTAGACGACATACTTCTGATCGGAAATGACATTCCTTCCTTACAGTCTGTGAAGACTTGGTTGGGAAGGTGTTTCTCTATGAAGGACTTAGGCGAAGCTACCTATGTGCTAGGTATCAAGATCTATAGAGATAGATCCAGGAGACTGCTTGGCCTAAGTCAGAGTGCATACATAGATAAAGTGCTTCGGCGTTTTAGCATGCATGATTCTAAGAAAGGGTCGCTGCCTATGTTACATGGCATAAGCCTTTCGAAGGCTCAAAGTCCTTCTACTCGAGAGGAGAGGGACCGCATGAATAGGATTCCATATGCGTCAGCTATTGGATCCATCATGTATGCTATGTTATGCACTCGATTTGTTGTCTCGTATGCTTTGAGTATGACGAGTCGATACCAATCAGATCCAGGTGAAAGACACTGGATTGCAGTAAAGAACATCCTTAAGTACTTACGAAGGACTAAGGAGATGTTTTTAGTATATGGAGGCGAAGAAGAGCTCGTTGTAAGAGGTTACACCGATGCTAGCTTCCAGACCGATAAGGACGACAGTAGATCGCAGTCAGGGTATGTGTTCTGCCTGAATGAGGTGCTGTGAGTTGGAAGAGTTCCAAACAGGAGACAGTAGCCGATTCTACCACAGAGGCCGAGTATATTGCTGCCTCTAACGCTGCAAAAGAGGCCGTTTGGATCAAGAAGTTCGTGACAGAACTTGTTGTGGTTCCTAGCATCGCAGACCCAGTGGATCTCTATTGTGACAACAATGGAGCCATTGCGCAAGCTAAGGAACCCAGGTCTCACCAGCGATCCAAACATATACTCAGGCGCTTCCATCTCATTCGCGAGATCATCGACAGAGGAGATGTGAAGATATGCAGAATACCAACAGATGAGAATCTCGCAGATCCACTTACGAAGCCTCTTGTGCAGCGCAAGCACGAGGCTCACACTAGATCTATTGGCATAAGACATGTGCCAGATTGGCTCTAGTGCAAGTGGGAGATTGTTGGGAATTGGTGTATGCCCTAGAGGCAATCTATAATCAGTTTTGTAATATGATATCTATTTCATTATAAAACGAGGCATATCTGTTATTGTGTAGATTGCGCTAAATATGATTTTACACAATAATGTCCTTGGAATAGTAGGTTCAATAGGCATCAAGTGTGACTTGATTGTGAGATCCTATAATTACTGAACATTATTCCTAAATGTCCATAGTCAAAGTATTATCGTTAATTAGGACAACGGTAATACGGTTAGACTAGTGTGAGTGTTGATTGATGACCAAATCTCATAGGTCATGGATATGGAGATATCAAATCACACCACATGTATACATTAAGAGTAATGTGTATTGGACTGACCCGCCATGAGATTGCTACATGGGTTGTTACGTGACTGTCATTAGCATATCTCAAAGTGACTATAGTGTAATGGTCCTTTGACTTGAGGTCACCATGGATTCCTACGTGTAATGTCGTATATTTTGATACTGTCAAACGCCACCGTAACTGGTTGGTTATAAAGATAGTTATTGGGTATGCCACAAAGCATGGAAAAGAATGTGAGTGACCAAGATAGGATTTGTCCCTCCTACGAAACGGGAGCGATATCTCACGGCCACTTGGTGGTTAAGTCTAAAAGTGTATGCATACCCAAATGAGTCGATATAATGATATCGAGCTCATTTGCTCTGATAGACTTACCCGGTAAATCAAGAAAGAGAGATATTAAGCCATACAAGGATGTCATCGACCATGCCTTGGGCTCAATAGAGATATAGAGGACAATGGATTATATTACACGGTAATATAGGTCACGAGGTTCGTCGAGAAATTGACTTTCCGATTACTTGAGTAACAGTGATGCATTGCTAGATGCCGCTCACTGTTTGTAATATTAAAATAGAGATTTCGATATTACTATCAACGTAATTGGGAACCTACAGGGTCACACACTACGACTAACTTGACGAGATATTTTGAAACAACAAAATTGTCTAATAAAGATTAGATGATTTATGGTGCGACCGATTAATCGGATATTTAATGAGATTAAATTTGCCGATTAATTAGACCCGATTTATTAGATTTAATGGTGTGCTAAGTGGTTATTTTTATGGAACCACTTGGAGCCAATTATAGAAAGAAACATGGGCCAATTGTATGATAACACTTAGCTATACACATGGACTAATTAAATGATGTCACCTAGACTTACA
Source organism: Punica granatum (assembly GCF_007655135.1). Lineage (NCBI taxonomy): Eukaryota > Viridiplantae > Streptophyta > Magnoliopsida > Myrtales > Lythraceae > Punica > Punica granatum. The sequence continues at coordinate 25,941,977 of NC_045127.1, read as the reverse complement.
CATGTCACTTGGAGCCTTGATTCTCCTTAATCCCACATCGGTGGGGCTTTGAATTTGTCTTCCCCATATTGCTTATAAAAGGGGCAGCATGCATGTTTAGATATAAGAGATATATATATACATGTATATGGGTGTACGTGTATAAGTGTAAGGAAATTCAAGTTGAATTGTTCAATTTGAATTAATCCTACTAGTCTAATAAATTTCGGGTGTCGCATCGGGGTGTTTCTTTCGAGTGTTGGTCGCTAGCACCGCCGATCTCGAAAACTCGTCGACAAAGTCGGTGTGGATACCAGTAGAGGCGTCACGCGTGGGACGCTCGGTCGACAACTTTAAATATTCCAGGTACGCTTTTATTTACTCTTACTCTTCTAGTAGGTCTTGGAATTAGTTTCACGGGTAGGAAATTTTGAATTTCTATTCCTTTTACGCTTCCGTTAGCCCCGTGGAACTAGCAGTCCTGTGACCGAAGGACATCCAATGGCCATGGGACTGCCGGGATTCCAACGAGCAGCCCATAGAAACTGTGCTGGGATGAGTCCCTCGAAGAATTGGATCCAATCGGTGTAGTCGCGATCGGAGGGCCGAAACACCTGAAGTAGACGAGTGATGAGCGAACGCTCATCGGTGATGTAGGAAAAAGGATGTGATGAATAGAACGGCCTAATGTGTGCGAGAAGCCAAATCTGAAGAAGATGCGGAGCCCCTCTCATTCTACCATGTCGAACCTCTCGTATATAGTCAAGAGACCGAATGGTCTCAGCCAAGACGGCTTCCACATAACTATGGCCTCCTACCACTTGGAGGATGACTTGGGCGAGCGCCCCGTACATGAGGTTCGACGAGTAGGGGAATAGGATGGTCCCAAAGATGAGAAAGAGGAACCGTGACAGGCATCACGCTGATATGATTCTCCCATGGCGTTGAGAGAATGAATATGTATGAAGTCTATGAGCCATGCGGTCTTAATGCTATGCTCCCATCCATGCCGAAGCTCATGGCGAATTTCTTCGTCGCGGAGATCTAGAAGGATGGCAAGTCTACTCTATATCGTGGCAAATTGGTTAGGTACCACGATGTCGCGGGTCAGCATGGGCCGCTGAATGAGTACCGCGTATTCCTCTACTGTAGGAGCTAACTCTGTCCCCTGAAAACTGAATACGGCCCGCTGGGTGTCCCAAAAACTGATAGCAGTTCTGAGTAGGGTCCAGTCAATGGGGGAATCAGCAAGTAGTGGCAAGTCTCCTATGATGAGCCGGGGGAATGTACGGTCAACTGGGCGGAATGTGTTCCAAAGACGTGTGATGTCTGTGGCTGGTGTGATGATGACAACGAGCCTAAGACAGGGATGCGAGCGATCCATTCTTACCTAAATGGAAAAGATGTTGGTTTAATGTTTATAAACAAACTGATGCAATGTCCTAGTTTGTTTTGAAAAGAAACATGCAGATGCAGGGAAATAAACTATAACACGAGTTCTTTACATTGTACAACACTCATTCAGTGAAAACAACAAAAGGCTCGCCTGAAAAGAAAACTACGAGCCGACTCAAAGACTCAACTTTTGGGTCGGTTGACGGCATGAAAGTTATTTCGGTCCAACATGACAGTCCCTGTTTATGCATGGTTTCAGTGTTCTACTGGGAAAACCACTAACTAGGGATGGGGGCTCCCGATTCAAGGGCGTCAATTCCTTGAAATCGAGCGAGGATCTTTGGGGGCCGGTTCGGTGGCAGAGCCGACTCGATCCATTCCCTTACTCGGAACCTCTGACTAACCTAGCTTCCTAGATTGATGCCCGTGGGATTTCGGGCATTTGGTACCTAAATCCTCTAGAATGATGTGATGCAAGTGTAGAAAAGTAAATGTACATAAAATAAATGTACAGAAAGCGACAAATAAACATGCAAGCAAAGCAAACGGATCGAGCCTGAACCCACTAAGTATGTCCCAAGTGGAGTCGCCAAGCTGTACGGACCCGAATGTGGACTCTCGTCGGGGCCCACATGCGCGCGGCCTGAAATCGCGCGGCTTGACTGATCGTTCCACCTTCCCGTAGGGACGCATGACGGACACGCGTGAGGAGGAGTCGCCACTTATCATTTTACGATCCGGAGGACGAGGGTGGAACACCTAGGTCTAGGGGTATGGAACACCTAGTTGTTGTCAAGGCATTGGTCTATTTAGAACTTGAAAGTCTGAATTCGGGGGTTCACATTACGTGCGAGCCTATATCCCGCACGCCTTTTCGGTACTCTGGTTTGCTAGGCTTGCATTTTTATTTTATTTACCGCATGAATTAGGGTGCACTCGATTCACTCGTTTTGACACCGTAAATTCAGTAAGTTAAACGATGTCGATTAAGAAGCCGAGAGAAAAGTAAGCCTGCATGTCGGGGAGTGGGTTCACTATCTTTCGTTACAGTTCATCGCACCATAACAGTTGACTCCCTGCGTGAACCGAAACCGCGAGGTTTTGAGGTTTACTTTCCTACGAGCAAACGTTGAATTGATTCGATTAATTCGACTCTCGAACTGTTCGCTTACTGAATGGGATTCTTACAATAACGAATGTATAAATAAACCCTTACAATGTGCTCTCAGAATAAATACAATAAATTACAAATTACAAATGATTGAATCACATTCGGTTAGCTTTCGATTAATATTCCGCTCGACTCACCGTGAGTTTAGGAAATAACCGAAACATGCAATTCAGTGGGCTCTCAATGAATAGGGCGTTGAACACTGTGAGTGAGAATTAGGGTGTTGGACCCTGTGATCGATGATTAGGGCATTGAACCCTAATATTATTCGGCCTAGGGATCAGGCTCGACCTGCATAACAAACAAGTGCAGAAAGATCACACACAACATGTTAATAACAGATAAGGTGTTTGTTATTGTCAAGTGTATGTGTTTTAACAAATTGTTAATCCGGGGTATTTTGGCATGCAAATCCTACCCTATACAAACAAGCTCGTGCCAATGTTTTAGCATTCAGCTTTGATTGGAAAACCTAACATATCGGGTGTCTGTAGTCAGGTTTCGTGTGTGTGGATTGCCTTTACAGTGATTCGGTGTTGTGACAATGAAGTTACACTATATTCATCCAAACTTGCGTTTTAACTCTAGATTTGGAACCTAGAGTTCCTCCTAACCATTTTCTAGCATTTGGTTAGATCGAGTGAAATGATTAGTCAAGTAATTGTATTTTGATACAGAATACCCAACTAACATCCTAAACCATGCTAGGAAGTCGCCAAATCACAAAAATGATGTTCTTGCCCTTCATTTGAAAATTTATTTTCAGAAAAGGAGAGCAACACAATACAGATTTGAAAGTATGAGGGTTTTGAAAAGGGCATTAACACCATTTTGTAATTCGTCGACACGAGTTACAAATTAATGTCCAATTCATGCAAAGTTTGTTTAAGATTGAATGGATTAACCGTGTGAACGTCTTGATTAACCCGTTCGTGGAATTAATGCTTAAGGTTGTTGCCGAATGCATTAATTATGAAAACGATTCGTGATTTGGTGACCAAAAACGATTCCATAATGATCAAGGATAATTCGGTCAAATAACCGACAGTACCCTTATAACCGAATGGATCCGAATGAGTCCTTGATACACGAATCCATGCATGTTTGCTTAAAAACTAAAGTTTTAAGACGATGTTTGGACGCGAGATTTGTGAAGAAATCGAAATTACAATTTCACGCAATCCGAGAAACGAACTAAACTTGAGATAAGGAAATCATTCTTGATCCAAGAAAGACCAAGAAGCTCTCGTCTTCCCTCACAATGATGGCCGAATGCTCTCATGGCTCAATTCGAATCACAAATGATTTCCTTGCCCCGGTTTAATTATTTTTCGCATGCTCAAGCATCAAACATGATGAATAACACGTTTTTAACAAAAGTCGGCATTACCATGATTTGAATAATGCATTTAAACATGTAAATATTCACAAACATGTTATTTAAGGAATCGATAAAATAACACCGGCTTCATGCATGCGGGAATAATAAAAATAAACTCGGAAACTAACCTGGATCGGGTTAAGGAGATCAATCTTAACCCGAAAAGAGCAGGTTAAGTCTCGGCCATCCCATTTAGAGACTTGGCCGAGAGTTTGCTTGCCATTTCCGGGTCGGGATGGTCTTCCGAACGACGATCCAAACCTTTTTCCACCATGCTAGCAAGTTATAAAGTAGTAAAAATGCATAACATAACATGAAAGTGCATAAAAATTAAGTCTTGCAAGTTAAACATGCATAAAACGCCATGTTACTCCATAGCCATGCAAAAATATGAAAAACCCTAACTCCTCTAAGTCAAGAATGTTTTACCTAGCCTTGGGATACGAGGAAAGAGTCGGGGAAGTGTTTGAGAGTCGCGTGACTCGGTAGAATCCTTGGATGAACGTTCGGGATGGACGAAGTACACGTTCGGGTGAGATACAACGCATGGATGGACGTGAGAAGGCACGGGCATGCACGGGAGAGGTCTCAGCAAGGCCAGGGTGTTAGCACGGACGTGTGGACGTCGAGGGCACGTGGACGTGCATGTGCATGCAAGCCAAAGGGACGTGCTAGACGTACGAACGTGGGAACATGCATGGGAGCACGGCTGGCAGGCGCGTTGGCGCGCGGGGCGCTCGGGTACTATTCACCCGAGAGCACCGTTTACACCCGAAATCCTCCAAATGACCTAAAACAATAATTTAAAGACTTCAACAATAATTTAAAGACTTCAAATGGAAAAACCAAATTCACCAATGAACTCCATGGGTCCAAAATGAGTGGGATATGGAGTTTGAGAAATTTTGAACTTAAGTCGGGATGATGAACATTGGTTTCCGACTTAAGAACTCAAGGCTCTCTTTTGATTTTTTTCGGGTTTTCTCTTTGGCCTTCTAAATGCTGAAGCTTGCTGGTTCTTGGGTGTTCTTGGCTATGGAGTTTGAGAGGATTCTTAGAGGGAGAAAGCTTGGAGAGAGTGTGCAAGAAGAGAAGTGATTAGCTTAATCACTTTTGGGCAATTTATAGGCAAAGTTAATGATACAATTAGTGAAAGCAAGTGCCCTTAACCTCCATGCTTAGCAAATTTCGGTTTGCCTAATGAGGATGAGGATGAATGTGGACCCTGCAATCTTGATGAAGATGAGCCAAAATGCATTAATGGAGATGGAGTTGATGGCTTGAGTGTTGAAGTGAAAGACTAAGGATATTTTGGGCTTAGAGTGCAAGTTTGCTTCTTGTATTGAAGAAGAAGAAGCCGAAATTTTTGGGGCAAGGGGCGGCTCATCTTGGGCAGCTCGTGGGTCCCACGGCCCATGAGGAAAAATAGGAGAAAGCTCGGGTCTCGATAGGTCGCACATTCGTGGAGAAATGCCCCGGGTCCATATGAGGCTCAGAAGCCGTGTTTGCTCATTGTAGGTAACCAGAGCGAAGTTGTTCGCTTCTGACAGCATGTCTTGTGTCTGCATCTCACGTTGGCCATTTTGACATAAATTGTTAGACAACGTGAACAATTGTCCCTTAAGCCAGTATAGCAAACGTGGAGCCGGAGATGTCCTACGAGGCCGAAACTGGATTTCTCAGAATGCTTTCTGAGTTGGTTGGGCGCTCCGGAGATCACTGTAATCTCTGTTTGTCGAGATCGGACCTCTAAGGACTTGAGAAATGCATCTGAGACCTCTAAAGCACTGCCCGAGAGGTCTAGATGAGTTGTGTGATTCATTCCGACGATTCCACGTTGAGCCTTGAGAGGGCTAGCACTGTGTAGGGTAGACATCCGGCGTCAAGTTTCCGTAAAAAGGACCTCCGAATATGCATTTCCACTGAAAATGGCCATTTCTGCTCCTCGGAGGTTACTCGGGAAACTGAAAAGGGTTTTGCTGTCTATTTTGCCCAATTGCGAATGTCCGCTAGAGTTTTCAAGGCAATGCAGTATGAACTTTGTTTGCCGTAATTTCGTCAGACCAGTCTTCGGTTATGCTTTTCCGAAGAGGGATACGCCTGTTTTGTCACTCATAAGTCATTTGAAGCGTCTGTGCGGCTTCCAAGAGACAATCTGAAGCATGGTTCATGCTCTGTGTGCTTGTGGTGCATGGCCGATTCTGACATTTGGAATTAACTTTTCTCTAGGAAACCGGCATTTTTGGACTTCCACTGAAAAGTTATCTGTATACAGAAAGTTATTCTGTATAGAGCAGATGATTTACAAAATGCTTTTGAAGACACTTTTCATCTGTTTGGTACTGGTGTGGATTTTTGGAGTCCAATATTGGCTATCTTCTGATGGTTAAGTGAACTATCGGAAAATAGGATTGTTCGTGTGAACTTTGGAAATGTCGGTTTTGGATGTTGTTGAGCTCTCTGGTCACTCTGTTAGCTTCTGATGACCAAGGCCATTCTTTTGTCATGTGCATATGTCATTTGCTCAATTTTGTTGACTTGAGGTGAATAGTGATTTTCTTGCTCTGTTGAGCCCTTCAACTGTATCGACACTCGAGTCATAGCATTGTATGTTGTCGATGAGCCTTGCTTGCTTGATGGACCAAAATGGGGTGCTCACAATCACCGTCTTCCTACTTAAGTCTTACGTGTTTTTTTGGCTTGGTTTTTGGTTTCTAGAGCTGATCAATGTCTGTTGGTTGCTAGGGAATTGAGAGCATTTCCTAGAAGGAGAAAACAAGAGAGAGTGTGCAAGAGCCAAAAGTCATTAGCTCAATGACTTTTGAGCAATATATAGGCAAAGCTAATTAGCAATTAAGGACAACAAAGTGCAATTAGTGAGCATCCTTAGCAAAAGTCGGTTGATTAGGGGAGGATGAGGATGAATCTCCTCCATGCATTCTTCATGAGGATGAGCCAAGAGCATTAATGGTGATGGATTTGAAGTTGGAGTGTTGTCTTCAACTTCCCTTGAATATTTTGGGCTAAGAGAGCAAGAGAGCAAGAGATGGAATTTGGGCAAAGGGGCGGCTGCCCTTGGGCAACCCGTGGGTCCCACGGCCCAAGAGGAAAAACCGAGAGGAAGTTTGGGTCTCAATTGGTCGTGCGTTCGAAGCCCGTGGTTAAAATTGAACGTCAAATCGGCGATGTGCACGAGAAAATGATTCAAATGGGCCCAAGATTGCCATTTTCATTGAGAAAATGTCTCGGGTGGTCATGAGGCTTGGAAACCAGTTTTGCTCATTTTAGACAATCGGAGCGAAGTTAACCGTTTCTAAATACATATCTTGTATATGTGTTTCGTGTTGGTCACTTTGATATGCATTGTCAGTTGGAATGAATAGTTGACCCTTAAGCCGGTATTGCAAATGTAGAGCCGAAGACGTCCTAGGAGGCCAAAACTTGATTTCTCAGATTGCTTTCTAAGTTTTTCAGGTGATCCAGAGATCACTGTGATCTCTGTTTGTTGAAACCAGACCTCTAAGGACTAGAAAAGTGAATCTAAGACCTTTAAAGCACTACTCGGGAGGTCTAAATGAGTTGTGCAGTTCAGTCCGATGAATCCACATTAAGCCATGGGATGGCTAGCACTGTGTAGGGTAACTGTCTGGCATCAAGTTTCCGCAAAAATGACCTCCGAATATGGATTTCCGTTGAAAACGACCTTTTCTGCTCCTTAGAGGTCACTCGGGAAACTGAAAAGGGCTATGCTATCTGATTTCCCCAATTGCATCCGTCTACTGTAGTTTTTGGGGCAATGCAGGGTCAACTTCGTTTGCCGATGTTTCATCAAACCATTCTCCGGTTATGCATTCCTAATGAAAGGTATGCTTGTTCTATCGTTTGGGAGTCATTCGGGGAGTCTGCATGGCTTCCAAAAGAAGATTTGCTGTAATGAGCGTGCTCTGTATATACGTGGGACATGGCTGTGTTTGACGTTAAGCAATAACTTTTCTCTAATGAACCGGCGTTTCTGGACTTCCACTAAAAATTTGTCTGTATTTAGAAAATTGCTCTATATAGAGCAGATAATCTGCAAAATGTGTTTGAAGACACTTTTCATCTGTTTGGCACTGTAAGAGATTTTTGGAGTCCAATATTGACTATTTTCTGATGGTCGAGCGAACCAGCGAAAAATAGCACTATATGAGTTGTATTCTGAAAAAGCATGTTTTGGGGATTGTTTGACTTTCTGTTTTTCCTGTTAGCTCTTGATGACCAAGAAAATTCTTCTATTGCCTGCCTCTGTCATCTACTTAGTTTTGTTGACTTGAGGATGATTAATGATTTGTTACTCTGTCGATCTTTCTTCTATATGAATACTCAAGTCATGGCCTGAATTGTGGCTGATACGCATTGTATGAACCAGTGAGCCAAAATGGGGTGCTGACAGTCTCGAAAGAGTGAAAGGGGAGGTTCTGATCGTCCCCGATGCTGATGTACGAAACGGCCGTCTCCTTATAAATCGTGTAGTCCTCTTCACCGTTGACAGTGATGAGCTTGTTTTCGACGTAGAACTTGAGCTTTTGATGCAGCGAGGAAGGGACGACGCCGGCAGAATGGATCCACAGCCTCCTGAGCAACAGGCTGAATGCATTTGGGATGTTGAGAACCTAGAAGGTGACACAGAACGAGCAGGGGCCCACATCAATCAATCGGCCGATCTCTCCATTTACTTCCCTCCTTGAGCTGTCAAAGGCTCAAACCCCTTTTTTACTTGGCCGAATGCAGTTCAAATCCATGTCCATCTATTTGAGGGTGGAGATCGGGCACACATTGAGAGCCGAGATGATGTCGTTCATGACCCGGCCGACGATGAAGTTATTGCATGTGCAGATGATGTGCAACGCCCGCGTGTGCTTACACCCCTCGGAGGGAAGTTCGTCGTCCAAGAACGATATATTGCTAGAGAAGATCGAGCTCACGGTCTCCTCGATTCAATCTGGAGCCATCTCCTAAGGGACCAGTGCCGCTGTTAGGACCTTTAGTAGTGACTGTGAGGCTCCGAGCTCAGGAGTAGAGCAAGCAATGAAATGTGGGCCGAGGACTTGCCCATCTGTTCTACCACTTTTTATTCACTAGCCCTGATGATCTTCATGAAGGCCTCTACTTCCTCCTGTGTCACCTTTTTTTGCGGGACTGGTGCAGCTTTCGAGGCGGCTTCGAGCATAGTAGCGGTGGCCTTTCCCTTGTTCGTGGCCTCCAGGTTCTCTTACACCCAGCCCGACCGTGTCACGCCCATGACACTCAATTGCTGCTCGAGGTTGCTAATGCTACCCTTGTATGTCCAGGGGACCCTACTATCTCAGTACGGTTCCCGAGTGGGAACATCGATCGTGAACGGTGTAGGCGTGGCACCCGTCCCCGTGAATCCAACTATGGCTTCCGCTGGGATGTACTCAATTACGAATGGGACAGGAGCCTCCTACCTGTTCTTGTCCTCTCCAACGGCACAAATGCTGATTATGTTAATGGTGGGTCCCGAGCTCGACCCATGATCAGGGAGAGAGTTGACTTACACGTTCGGCTGCTTAATGGCATTGAACAAGAGCTCATGCTTCTCAATCATCTCCTGGATCTTCCCCCACAACCTCCAGCAGTTGTCAACGGTATGGTCGGGACCACCCAGGTGAAATTCACAGCTCTTGCTCTGGTCTTACGCTGTTGGGTTGAAGTACTGGCTAGGCGCCTCCGGCATGATCTTGCCACAAGCGAGGAGCTACCGGTATATATGGGAGAATGGGACTGGCAAGGGCGTGAATTGCTTACATTGCCTGGGTTGCATCGCACAGCTTTGTTGACCCTGTAGGTCTGGGGCCCATTACGTCGGCTGAGGAACTCTCTAAGCCGGGGGTCTGTTCTGCTGTGTCTGAGGAGGAGTAAGGGCATAACGATGGACAATTTACTGCAGGGTCGGCGGTAGTAGGATGGCCGGCGAGGCCGATTAATAAGCCAGTTGGGCCGAATATTGCTGTTGGTAGTGCACAGGAGGCGAAGCATTCACCTAAGCAGTCAGTGGCACAGGTATGAAGTTCATAGAATACTGCTGACAACCTGGTGCCCTAGGTTGACAGTATTGACAGACGTCTCTTTGCCCTTCTTGCTTCTCGTAGAGGATGCCCCAGCTGTAGTCTTTTTCGAGGACTCCTCCTCTTTTCTCCCGACCGGGCCTTCTATTTTGCCAAGCTTGATACCCATGTCAAGTTTTTTCCCGGCATCGATTAGATTGTAAAATGAGGAAGTGTAGGCCAACAGGTGGGAGTAGTAGACCCCTTTAAAGGTGGAGTGGAAGAGCTGGACTTGCTGCTTCTCACTAATCAAAGGGATGTGCTTCACGGCTTGAGCACACCACTTAGTGGCATAGTCCTCGAACTTTTGGCCTTATGCCATTTCCTTCATGCTCAGTTCCAAGAGAGTTGGGGGTGTTTCCGTGTAGTACTGGAATTGGTCAATGAATCTCCGGGAGAGATCTGCCAATATAGGGATGTCTGCGGCCTTTAGCGTCATGAACCAGTCAAATGCCGGTCCCGTCAGACTATCCTGGAACGTGTGGACGATAAACTCTTCATAGTCCCAATATTGGAGCATCCTCCCCGGCAGTAATGGAGGTGGTGCCTCGAGTCTGTTGTGCCCTCGTACCTCTTGAATTGTAGGACCTTAATCTTCGAAGGCAACTGCATGCCCCGGGAAGAGACTCCAATCACCATAATTGGCATCGGGGCAGGCCTCATTTGCTTGGAGGGCTCTTATTTTTCTTCCATTCTCCTTATCCTATGTTCCTGCTCAATCTCCACTTCCCGGAGAAAAATTTGTGGGTGGAGCTACGGGGGCTGCATGGGTCGGCGTGCCCCAATTCAAGGAAGAGAATGTTTAGGGGGGGTAGAGCTTAGTAGGGGAGGCTTATGTTCGGTTGTAGAGTTGGAAAGGGAAAAGATTTTGTGGTGTGAGCTGAAGCAAAGGCCGTTGATGCCGGGAAGACCATCGGCGGAGGAGCGGTGTAGATTGGGATCGGCATGAACACAAGTAGGGGCGCAAACATGACCGGGTCCAAAGTCAGGAATGCTGCTGGCCGAAGAAGCACTGCCGTGGGGGCTGACGGTGGTGGCAGGGGGACATTAACAGGGTAGACCGCCGGTGCGGGCGTCGTTGGTGGAGCGGGGGCATCACCGATCTCCGGAACATGGGTTGACGGATCTATCAGCACCATATTTTGGCTCACCAATTCAGGCAATGTCTATCAACAGCGATTCACGCCATGACTTGAGCATTGATATAGAAGAAGCCTCAACAGAGCAACAAATTGGTATTCATTCTCAAGCCAATAGAAACAAGCACATGATAGAAGAACTTACAAAATCATCCAACGACATACAGAGCAAACAGGGAGCCCATACATCATCTAAACCAGTGTTTTCATAAAACAACACGTACAGTACTATTTTCTGCTGGTTCGCTCGACCATCAAAAGATAATCAATATTGGACTCCAAAAATCCCTTGCAGTGCCAAACATATGAAAAGTGTCTTCAAACACATTTTGCAGATCATCTGCTCTATACAGATCAATTTTATAAATACAGACAACTTTTCAGTGGGAGTCCAAAAATGCCGGTTCACCAGAGAAAAGTTAATGCCCGATGTCAGATACAATCACATCCAGCAATTATACAAAGCATCAGCATCTCTTCAGATTGCTCCTCGGAAGTCACATAGACTCCTCGAATGACTCCTTAGCGACAGAACAAGCATACATTTCAACGAAATACCATATTTGGAGACTGGTCGGACGGAACATCGGCAAACCAAGTTAGCCATGCATTGCCCCAAAAGCTACATAAGACATACGCAATTGGGCAAACCAGACAGTAATATCCCTTTTAATTTCTCGAATGACCTCTGAAGAGCAGAAAAGACCGTTTTCAAAGTAAATTCATAACCGGAGGTCCTTTTCGCTGAAACTTAATGCCGGATGGTTGGCCAACCCAATGCCGCTTATCCTAGGGCTCAATGTGAAATCCGTAGGCGGAATTCTACAATCCATCTAGGCCCTCATAATAGTGCTTTTAGAGTTTCAGATGCAATTTTTCAATCCTTCGGGGTCTATTCTCAACAAACAGAGATCGCAGCGATCTCCAGATCATCTAAGCAACTCAAAAAGCATTCTGAGAAATCCAGCTTCGAACCCCTAGGATGTCTCTAGCCTCACATTGGCAATACCGGCTTCTTGGTCAATTATTCGGTCTGATTGACAATGCCGTCAAAATGACCAATGCGGAATGCAGACACGAGATGTGCATTCAGAATTAGCTAACTTTGCTCTGATTGCTTGAAACGAGCAAAATCGGCTTCCGTGCCCAAACACCACAAAATCATTCCTTTAGGCAAAATGGATGATTTTGGGCTCGTTTGAACCGTTTTCGCACGCACAATGACAATTTGGGCTAATAACTCGCGTCGATGAGTTGTCAAATAACGTTAATGCCCTTTTTAAAACTTGTCAATTTCAAATCCCGAAACGCGCGGTCCGATATAGCACGGACGTCTAGAAAGGACTTATGTGTCTCAACTTGAGTTTTTACTTGATTTTAGGTAATTCAGGTTGTGCGCACCCAAATTTTAATCTCGTTGGGGTGTGCGTGCGCGTGCCTACGTAACGCGACTTAGGAGTGTCCACCTTCCCGGGGACGCACGGCGAACGCACGTCAGAAGGAGTCGCCACTTACTATTTACAACCCGAAGGTCAAGGGCCGTTGAGTTGCCCGGGTCTAGGGGTATGGGGTACACGTAATTGCTAAGGCATTGGTCGCACGGAACCGGAAATTCCGAATTCGGGGGTTCTATTACGTGCGTGCTTATATCCTGCACGCCCTTTCGGTACTCTAATTTGCTAGGCTTGCTGTTTATTGTGTATTTACCGCATGGATTAGGTTACGCTTAACTCGCCCGTTTTGATATCGTAAATTCGGTGAAGTAATCACTTCGCGCCAATGCCCCGAAAGAAAAGTAGGCTTGCATCTCGAGGGATCGGTTCACTATCTTTGCATTACAGTTTGTCGAACCGTGATGGTCGATTCCCTGCGCGAATCGAGACCGCGAGTGTTCGAGCTTACTCATCTCTTGGTAACAATAGACCGACTTGACCAGTTTGACGCTCGGACCTCTCGCTCGCCGATCAGGGATCCTTACAAATGAATAAATGTACAAACAAAATCCTCGCAATGTACACTCGAATAATTACAAAGTACAACTGAATAAAGTAAATGGATCCCGATCGGTTTGCATTGGGTCAATATTTCGCTCCAGCACACCGTGAGATTTTTGAGTGATCGAAAAATAAATTAAAGCAACGCGGGCTTCAGAAGCCGGGAGTCAGGTCTGACCAGACCAACGGGCGACGCGAAAATCGATCGATTCTCACGATAACCATTGGACCGTTCGAGCTCTTGGGTGATGTCTAATCATGATTCACACACCCGATCCGAGTCATCTTCCACATAGACATTACTCGGAGTAAGGTGGTGACTCGAGACTAGACCCCATTCCACACTCGGGTTGCGCGCGCTAGGTGTACATGGGGGTGTTGGACCCCGTGGTTGATGATTTGGGGTGTTGGACCCTGGATAAGCGTAACCTATGGGTTTGGGTTCAAACTGCGACAAATCAGCAAGCAATAATAGAAAACAGAGAAAAACTGATAGAAACAGATGAAAACAGACAAAAACTGATAAATACAGACATATACAGACAAGTGGTGTATTCAGCCGAATTTACTTGATTTAATCAGTTATTAACTGGGGTTATTTAGCAAACAATCTCCCAACCCTAGGCAAGCAAATGAATGCGCTTGAATGCAGTTCTAGGTCAGCTATGTGAGTGTGTTTGTTTTAAGGCTTTGTTCTATAAATGACACTGTGGTTACATTGAATATGCCAAACTTGTGTTTTGACTATAGATTTAGAACCTAGAGTTTCGCCTAACCATTATCTAATGTTTGATTAAGTTGGATGAAGGGTTAGTCGGATTTCACATATTTTAATACAGAAAAACATATCTAACTACCCGAATCTACTGTAGGATAACGGAAACACTGAAATCGGACGAAGTGGGCTATGCAAATGACACTTGCACCCGATCGGATTGCTCGTCTCCGACCGTGGATCTAAGTGTTTAAATCACCCTAATGCCTATGGAGTCGACGATCCACGAAAAGACGATTATGCCCTTGAACTATAAAGTGTGTAAAATGTTCATGCAAAATTTGAGATCACATGACGCGGACTATCGAAAGTCTATAGCTGGTGCCGATCGATCCCTTGGGTCCATCAAGGTCATGTCAACCCCAAGAGAGCCGAGAAAACGATTATTCCGCCCGAGAGTGGTCTAAGGAAGGTTTGTACACCCCGACCCGAGTCGCCTCAAATCGGGCCCAGACTTGAGTTGAGGTGCACGAGCATTCCCTAGATGCCCATGCCACGCGTGTTAAGTGTTTCGACGCTTTCGAAATTGTGGGTTTTAAAAGGACGTTTCCGATATTTCATAATTCGTCGACGTGTTTATAAATTGATGTTCATACGATTTTATTTTAACCGAATGATTTAATTAACCAAATGATACGTCTCATTTCCTATTTGTGGAATGGTTTAGTGATTGAGGCCTTGAACCTTGATTGTTATGGATTAATGAAATGGTTGTTCGAAATTAACGCGCCTAACATACAAACTAACGCGAAACTAATGATTGAACGAAAAAATGTATATGCAATCAATTCCAAGAATCGGTTTTAAAGCGATAGAGGAGGCCATCTCCGACCCGAGGGAGGTCAAGGGGCATTCGGCCACCCTCCAAGGAGGAAGCCGAAAGCCTCCTTGACCCGACTTAGGTCATGGATTGTCTCCTATATCGGTTTTGGCTGTTTCTTGCATACATAAAACATCAAACACGATAATAACGCACATTTTACAAAGCCAGAATCGCCATGATCTTGGAAGACGCAAACAAGCATACAAGCATGGACAAGCACGATATTTAAAGGAATCGATAAAACGGCACCGAGTCATGGAGATGAAAAATGTAAAAATATAAAAACTCGAGAAATGACTTAAGTCGGGGCAAGGAAACCGTGTATGGCCCGGGAGAGTCAAGAGAAGCACTAGGCCACCCCCCTTAGGGTGAAGCCAAGAGGCTCCCTTGGCTTGCCCGAGCTAATAAGGTTTCCTCGACTCCGAATCAAGCCTTTTCACGATATGCAGGCATACCACAACGATAAAGGCATGCATAATATGATGTGAAAATGCATAAAAAAAAAACATAACATGCGAATCGGTCATGGACCGCCTTATCGCCCACAAATGCAAAGAAAACGTAAAAGTCCTTACTTCTCTAAGTCGGGAATGGTTATACCTAGCCCCGGGATGCCGGAAAAGTCGAGGAAAGTCAAAAAAAGGGGTTCGGGAAGTCGGTGCTGCCCCTGGAACGAATAGACCCGAATCAGTGAAGTCGGGTCGGCTGGCAGATCCGATTGGCAGTTCGGCTTGTCGGGGCTGTACCGGTTGATTGAGATGGCCTTTTCGCGCGGGGTCGGTTGCGTTGGATTCCCAAGAGACTAAGGATCACGCTGTGCTGGTTTCGTGAAGATTGCATGCGTAGATTTTCCAGAAATCAAAAGCAAAGTCGGATCAGTAAGAAATGACAGACCCAGTCGGGGCAAAACAGACCCGACTGGCACCTGATGAAGAAACGGGTCTACAGGAGGCTCCCAGTGGTCTTTTTATCCAAGGTTGGTGGTATTGGACTTCTAACTGACTGAGGATCATGGTGATAGGGTCTCGTAGCGAGTTTCAACCCGAGCTGACCTGTATGTTTCTGCAAAATTTAGGTCAGAAAAGAAAACTAGAGGAACAGACCCGACTGGCACCCGATGAAGAAACGACTCTACGGGAGGCTCCCTGTGGTCTTTTGATGCAAGGTCAGTGGCATTGGACTCCTAACTGACTGAAGATCACGGTGATAGGTGGCTCGTAGCATGGTTCAACCCGAGCTGACCTGTATGTTCCTGCAAAGTTCGGGTCAGAAAAGAAAACCAGAGGAACAGACCCGACTGGGCTATTTGGGTTGAATCGACTACAAAAGGGGGCTCCGGGTGTTGCACCAGGCTGGCTTGGGTTCCGACTCCTAAGGGACTGCTTGAAGTGTCTATGATGAGCTGATAAGGTGCCAAAGCTCGAACAAACCCAGAAAGTCAAAGTAAGAACCGGTAAGTTCACAAAAAACCCAGTAAGGAAAATAAAAGGGAAAATGAGGTCTTGCTCAGTTGAACGGCTCCTGGCACGCGACTACCTCATCACGGGGGAGAGTGAGGGTCGTGAGGAACCCTTATAAGGTGTAGGCACGACTCGCCATGGTCGTGGGAAGGAATGGCACGCTTAGGACCCGGGAGTGGCGGTGAAAACCCGGTTGCGCACAGTTTCTGTGTTGAACTGAAACGCCGGGCTGGGAGCCTCAAATGCTAAAACTAAGCTTGGAAATGGATTCGAGAGGTCGAATACATGTGGCATATGAAGTTTGGTCAAGTTTGGTTCGAGTTACGTGGTGGTCGCTGGAAAACGGTTGAGTTTTCCGGCAATTTCGGCCTTGAACCGGGTTGTGCTTGGACTGAACGACCAGGGCTGATTGCTTGAGCTTGAGAGGGTTTTGGAGGTTCTCCTAGAGTGAGAAAGCTTGAGAGAGAATGGAAATTGAGTTGTGATTAGTGTTAATGATTCATGGGCACTTATAGGAGGCTTAATGAGGCATAATTAGTGAAATAAAGTGCAATTAGAGGGGGTGCTTAGGGGATCCGAATTTTTAAGAGGGATTAGGGAGGGGAAGTTGTCTTGAAAGGTTGATGGGAAGTGATGGATGGAAGAGTGGAGTAGATGGATGGAAGAGTGGAGTTGATGGGTGTAAGAGATATTTTGAATTTGAGTGGTGGAGGCTCATTTGGCTTGCCTCTAGAGAGAGCCATGGCTCGCGGCTCGGCTTGGCTCAGCTCGGCTTGGCAAGCTCAAGGGTCCCACTTGATTAGGAAGAAAACCGGAAGAAACTCGGGGCTCGATTGATCGCGCGTTTGATTTCCATGGTTCGCTTGAACGACGAATTTTCGATGTATGCGCGAATACGGTTGTAATGAGCCTAATATTGACATGCTTCTTGTAAGCGAATGCTCAGGTGACCCGGGGACTCAAAAGTCGGTTTCGCTCCGTTTGGATGATCGGAGTGAAGTTGTCCGTTTTTGTCGCCAGTTCGTGTCTTTGCGTGCTGTATTCTTTGTATTGGCATGTTTTCCGCATTGGGCAGAATGGTTGACTCGTCGGCCTTGGGTGAAGACCAATAACCGGAGGCATCCTAAGAATCCGCGAATGGGGCTCTCTCAGTGTTTCCCAAGTGCTCTCATGTGTTCTGAGACCACTGTGATCTCCGTTGGTCAAAAACGAGTCCCGAAGATTTGCCGGGGAACTGATATGCTTTGCCTGGTTTGAGTCGAAATGATTTCCTAGCCCCTAGGGGTTGTTGGGAGTGGGTGGTGCAGAGCTCGAACATCAACATTTCCCTGAATGAGCTCTGAGCGCAAGATTTCGGGTGAAATGGGCCTTTTTCTTGCCGGAATAGTATTCGGGAAACCTAAATGGATTGTGCAATGTCATTAGAGTTTATCTCCCAAGCCCTTGAGGTCCCTAGGTTTGATTGGCGTAGATTTCGTGCATCGACGATTTGTTAAAAAGGGTTCCAGCCATGTTCCTGTGTAGGAAGGGCCCATTTTTCGGGTCGGGATCTACTCGGGAGACCAAGATGAGTTTCGAAAAGCAGTCAGAAACCCGTTCCCTGGTCCTGATAACCCTCGGGTGTGTGCAAACCTGTTTTCGGGTGCCGTTTACTGGTTCGTGGATTGGGCGTCCCGGGAGCCCCATTAGGAAAGCCCCTACAAATGTTCGGGAGTGCCCCAGCTTAGGCAGGAGACTCCTGAAATGTGCTCGGAGGTGTCATCGGTCATTTTGGTATCAAGAGGGATTTTTAGAGTCCCATATTGGATACCTTCTGACGCTCCTGTGATCCAGAGATGAATAGTACTACAGTGCCGGTTTATGCTGTCCCGAGATTTTGCCGTTTGTCTGCCCTTTTGATTGCTCCTTGCGCCTTCCTTGTGGTCCTTGCTTCTCTTCTATAGTTCATGTCCCCGAGCCCGCGTTTTTGCTTCTGTCGGCCTGACCGTGAATAGTGATCTGAGCTTTGGTCGGGAGTTCTTTGTTGGGAGTCGACGAGCCAAAATGGGTGTTGACAGCTTGCCCCTCTTTGGTTGCTTGGTCGATTAGAGGATGTAGCCAAAGATCATGAGATGTACCCCCTTTAGTCCCGGTGACTGCCCTTGTATCTTTCCCCATAGCCGCTTGTTCCTTTGTTTTGGATGTGTGGGCGAAAATCATACAAATGTATAAACCTGCTGTGGGGAAAAAAAGAAAGGAAGAATCGAGGGTTAGGAAATGGGAAGGTATGGGAAAGTAGTAAGTGTGGACGCGAAATCCGTGGACGCGGAGTCTGAAATGCAGTAAATGTGGACACGAAGTTGATCCACTGTGAATATATATAAAGATAAGCGCGAATTCTACCAGCAAGTGCATTGGGTCTGATCAAGTAATAGAGTGATGAATAGAGTGTCGATCCCACGAGGATTAATTAAATACTAAACCTATATTAGATTCTATTATTATCTAGGCAATCTAATTGAGAGAATTAACTAATTAACTACTAATCAACCTAAATCGTCACAAAGAGCATAAAGAGAATTGTATGAAAATATATCAATTGAAAGTGGGAAAAACAGAACCCACCCTAGTTTCACTAATCAGATTGCCATCATGTTATATAGATCAATAGCTATGTGGTTATTCAAGTGAGTTTATCAAGCCTTTAAAATTAAAGTCTTAAACCCCTAATTAATCAATCAGCTCCCGCATCTCTAATTAATAGTGGACTCTAAATTATAATCATACACCTTCCAGTGCTATGATTGTCTAATGCCCTAAATTAATTATCCCTAATGTCTTAGCGAATAACTAACTAGAAACATTGCATTAATCCCTAGATAATCTCTAATTAAACTAATTAACGCAGTTTTCGCATTTAACTAATTAGTCTAATCAAGAATTCCTAGCAAACCCTATATCAACTCCCGTATCAATAGTGATTCTAACAATTATAACCAATTAAGAATTAAAATTGAAATTATAGGAATTGCAATCATGAATCATCCACACATCTATTAATCCTATAACATGGCGACAATCATCATATTAGCTACCTAGGGTTTCATCATATTCCCACAAGGGAAGCTTAGAACATCATGGAATTGAAAATACAATTATAATTCAAAGGAGTCATTACAATAGAATTCATATTCAGCAGTAAACTCAAGATATTGAATCCTAAAACAAAAATCCAACAATTCCTTTAAAGAATAGTCTCTTCCACAATTTTTCGCTTCAAATCAATTGATCCAGGTGATGGCTCCAGACAAGACTCTCTCCAAAAAACTCTCTAGGTTAAAAGAATGGTGAAAGATGGCTCCCCCAGGATTTCCTAATCTTGTTATAAGGAGTATTTATATCCAAAACGAAAAAAGATTTTCGAAAAATATAGGCTGGCTCCAAATTGCGCAAAACTCCTCAATATTACTCGTAATTCCATCTAAGTCCTCAAAGATCTACAATATCAAATTACACATAATTAAGCACCAACTTCTTATAATTTATATAAAATTAATAATACTTTAACATGAATTGCACAATAAAATATGAGTATAATATGCCCTTATCAACTTCCCCACACTTGAAATTTTGCTTGTCCTCAAGCAAAATAAATAAGACCAAGGAAAGAAATCTATCATAGAGAGTACAAATTTTCATATTCATTGATTCAAGGATTTGATATTTCACAATTTATGACTCGCTATTTTGTGGTGCCCACTGCTAAAACCAAACTGGAAACATGTGATTAGAATACTACAGTTGAAATTAACCAGCTAATCTAGAGAAAGCAAATTTTAATCCAAGCGTTTAGCCTGAGATTTCTATTTCAAAAGTAAATATTCAATCCTATAAGGAAAAATACACATTTAAACTTCATAGCTGTTAGCAGGCATATGATCCCTCTAATTATCCCTCTAAGCAAGTCAACAAGGTAGTGAAAGCATATGGTATCTGCTTCATCCCTAGGTTTTCTTCCTTTTTATTACAACTCTTAATTCATTTTTTTGTTTTTGCATTCAATTTTTCCTTTCTGTTTCTTAAGCAATTTTTTTTTGAAGTCCAATTTTTGTTTGAACTTGTGCCTTTTCGCCCTTCTCGTTATAGTGAGTTCATTGAATCGGCACATCTCGGTCTCATCATCCAAGTGACCGAGTTTTAAAGAGACCCTTACGAACTCTTCCTCACTCTAACATTCAAGTTAGGATACTCATAACTCAATTCTTGAGTCATTGGAGTAAAGGCTATGCTTGCTTTTTTTTTTTCTTTTGAATGCTCACTAACACTTTTCAGACTTCTTTTATAGGAATCACTAAGTACAAAGCTTCTTCTATCTCTTTCACTAAATGTTAAAGTGCTATTAGAACAATTAAAAAGAGGATATACTAACTAACTTTGCTTAGAAGTAGACCCGTTTATTTTTCACTTAAGGACTTGACCGACTCTAAACTTCAAACTCTAGGGCTAAAAACTAGGTAAATTTGATTTCTAAAGATTTGACTAATTAATTTTAACTAAGTACAAAAATCACAATAGTGGTGAGTAGGGCGCCTAAGTGAGTCAATTTTTTTCAAACAATTCCTGAACAAATGCTATCAACAGTATTCTTCGTATAATCTCTAGATTTCAATAAAAAAAATTTGGCCTAACAATTGCGAGATAACTTAAGGACAATTATAGTTCAAGGTGATAGGGAAGTATAATCATTTATCAACAAGGACAGGCATCAGATGTCATGAGTAATAAATTAAATCACAGAATTCAAACATCAACACTATACTCAATTTTATACTCCATCTGTTTAGTATCTCCCTTCCCCACACTTAGATTAAACAATGTCCTCACTGTTCCTAATGTAGCTCTAGTAAAATGAAAATAAAAATAAAGAACATAAGAGAAAAAGAGATACTAGTACTTCCCCGATTTCGAAAATATTAAGCTGAAGCAATTGGAGTTCCAACCGGTATAGCAATAGAGAGAGTCAACAGTTGTTATCCACTCTATCTTCATAAACAAAAAGAACAAAAATAGCAGATAATCCATCTTAACTAAAACAGTCAAATAGCAAATATCCCAAGTCTACCCAATGAGTGGGTGCTTGATAAAGTACAAACCAGCAGCAAATCAAAATAAAACAAATGAAGCAAAAGAATTGAGAGCCAACAGGGACTTTAGCTCTCAGACATGGGCTACCTCCCGTACGGACCCGAATGTGAACTCTCGTCGGGGCCCGCATTGCGCGCTTTTGGATCGCGCGGCTTGGGGGTGTCCACCTTCCCATGGGGACGCGTGACGGACACGCGTGAGAGAAGGAGTCGCCACTTATCATTTTACGACCCGAAGGTCGAGGGCGGATAAGTTACCCTGGGTCTAGGGGTATGGAACACCTAGTTTGTTGTTAAGGCATTGATCTGTGCGGAACCGGAAAATCCGTGTTCGGGGGTTCATGTTACGTGCGGGCCTATATCCCGCACGCCCTTTCGGTACTCTGGTTTGCTAGGCTTGCATGTTTTATGATTTACCGCATGAATTAAGCTGCACTCGGCTCGCACGTTTTGACACCGGAGATCCGGTGAACCAAACGATGTCGGTTGAGAAGCCGAGAGAGAAGTAAACCCGTATGTTGGGGAGTTGGTTCACAATCGTGCGTTACAGTTCATCGAACCGTGGAGGTTGAATCCTTGCGTGAACCAGAACCGCGAGTTCTTGGATTTACTTGTATCTGGGCAAGCATTAGACCGATTCGATTAATTCGACTCTCGGACCGTTCGCTCACCGACTGGAATTCTTACAGAATAAATGTACAAAATAAAATCCTTACAATGCTCTCGAAAACAATAAATGCAAATTACAAAAGGGTCGAATTCCAGTCGTTTCGCGTTCGGTTATTATTCCACTCTAACTCACCGTGAGTTTAGGGAAAAGACCGAAGAACTGAAATTCAATGGACGCTCTCACTGAATAGGGCGTTGGACCCTGTGAGTGTTGATTAGGGTGTTGAACCCTGTGCTCGATGATTAGGGCGTTGAACCCTAATATTATTCGGCCTAGGGATCAGGCTCGACCCGCATGGCAAACAGGTGCGGAAAGATAACACGCAGCAGGTAAATAACAGACAAGGTGTTTGTTATTATCGAGTGTACGTGTTTTAACAAGTTGTTAATCCGGGGTATTTTGGCATGCAAATCCTACCCTAGACAAACAAGCACGTGCCAATGTTTTAGCATTCGGCTTTGTTTTGAGAACTTGACAAAGATAGTCAAATCTCATTTGTGTGGATTGCTTTTACAGTTGTTCTGTATTGTGACACTGAATTTTCACTGAATTAGCCAAACTAGTGTTTTGACTCTAGATTTGGAATCTAGAATTCCTCCTAACCATTATGTAATGTTTGGTTAGGTCGAGTGAAAGGTTAATAAGCATTTCGCATGTTTTCTGATAGAGATAACCGTTCTAGTTACCCGAGTCTATGTTAGGATAACAGAAACTCAACAGTTAGATAAGAAAAGGCTATGCAGATGAACCTGCACCTGAACAGGTAGCCCATTCTTATCCCGTACTGTAGTGTTTCTGTCATGCTAACCCTAGGGGTGTCGCTGAATTGTGAAAAGACGATTTTGCCCTTTATTTGAAAATTGTTTTTAGAAAAGGGAAACATCGCAGTGCGGGCCACCTCGGCCTATAGCCGGTGTCAACCAAATCCCTGGATCGTCCAGGGTTGTGCAAGAACCCCGAAAAGCCAAAGAACCGGTCGATCTGCCCGGAAGTGATCTAGAAAGATCTTTTGTATCCTGACCTGAGCTACCTGGAATCAGGTAAAAACTCAAGTTGAGACACAGAAGCCCTTTTCAGACGTCCATGCTACATCGAGCCGCGCGTTTCGGGTTTTGAAATTGATAAGTTTGAAAAGGGCACCAACGTCATTTGACAACTCATCGACGTGAGGTATCAGTTAATGGCCAATTCGTGTAAACTTTATCAGTGTGAAGTGGGTTTAATCATGTGAGCGTCCCGGTTAACTCGTTCGTGAAATTAATGCTTAAGGGTTGTGCCGAATGCATTAATTGTGAAAACGATTTGTGATTCGGCGACCAAGACGATTCCATAAGGATCGAGGATAATTTGGTCCAATAACCGAAACTACCCTCGTAACCGAATGGACCCGAACGAGTCATCGATACTCGAATCCATGCAAAGTTTGGTTTGGAAAGACATTTCATGTGAGATTGCGACAATAATGTAAATTGCAAATTACACGAAAGCCGAGAACGGGCTCAAAACGGGAAGAGGAAGCCTCATGCAACCCCGTACGAGTCTAAGAGGATCTCGGTTATTTCTCCTAGGAGATAGCCGAGAGATCCCATGGCCCGAATGGGGTTCTACGAGGTTTCCCCGTCTTGTTTCGAATCATTTCTCGCATGCTTAAATGACAAACATGATAAATGACACGATTAAACGAAAGTCGGTATTGCCATGATTTGAATAACGCATTCGAACATGCAAACATGCACAAACAAGTTATTTAAGGAATCGATAAAACAATACCGATTTCATGCACGTGAGAAAATACGATGAAACTCAGGAATCGAACTTGGATCGGGTCAAGAAGATCGTTCCTTGCCTGAAAGGAGCAAGAGAGCATTCGGTCACCTCCCTTGGAGGGAAACCCGTGAGCCCTTTGCCTTTCCCGGGTCGGGATGTTCCTCTCGAATACGATCCAAGGGTTTCCCGACATGCTAGCATATAAATCAAGGATAAATATGCATGATATAACATGGAAAATGCATAAAGATTAAAACTTGAAGATAAAACATACATAAAACCCCCTATAACTCCATAAACGCAACGAGAATGTAAAAGTCCTAGCTCCTCTAAGTCGGGAATGGTCATACCTAGTCCCGAGATGCGGGATGGGACCTTCAAGAGTCGGGTTGGACCGTTGATGGTTCGGGTTTGGGCTGTTTTCCGTTGAACAAACCCGAATGGCATCAAACAGACCCGGCTGAGATACTGGACAGACCCGACTGGCACAAGTCGGGTCGGACGTCGCCACGGAGGCTGCCGATGGAATGTTGAGGCAAGGTCAGTGGCTCCTGACTCCTAACTAAGCCCCGGAGGTGACTGTGGAGGTAGCTTGGTCCCAGAGTTATCGGGTCGACCCGTACAGCCCTGCAAAGATCACGGAAAACAGAGCACGTCTGGAAATTCGAACCCGTCTGGCACCAGTCGAGTCGGACGTCGCCACGGAGGCTCCCGATGGAATTTTTGAGCAAGGCCAACGGCTCCCGACTGCTAACTGACCCCCGGAGGTGACTGTGGTGGTCGTTTTCAAAAAGAGTCCTGGATCGACCCGATCTACAAGAAAACCGTACAAACAGTCAGAAATTTCGACCCAACTGGGCAGTCGGGCTGTTTCTTCTTCCTGGGGTTAAACCGACGGGTTTGTCTTGGATTTCTTGACTCCTTGACACCCTAGGGTTGTGTGGGGAGGTGTTTGACGGGTTTTGGTAGCTCAAACCGACTTGGAAAGGCTTGAAACCCGGTTTGACATTTTCGACCCGAGAAGGACCAAATCTGTCCAGATTTTGTTCAAGGCTGGTTCTATGGCTTAGAGGCTTCAAACTTAAAATCTAAGCTCCGAAATGGGTAGAGGGAGTCGAAAACATGTGGGATATGAAGTTTGGTAAAGTTTGGATTCAAGCCGGGAGGGATTCCGACTTAAGACTTTGCCCGGTTTTGCTTGGTTTTGCTTGCTGGAAATGGCTGAAGCTTACTGCGGTTAGCTATGGAGTTTGAGAGCTTTTGAAGAGTGAGAAATGCTAGAGAGAGAGTGCTTGAAAGTATATATAGGCTATGCTTAAGTGCAATTAAGTGAAAAAAAGTGCAATTAAGGGGCATGGATTAGGAGATCCGAATTTGTTTAATGAAGGAAGAAGATATTCTTGCAAGTGGCATTGATGGAGAAGAGATAAAACATTAATGAGCATTGATGGGGAGTTGGAGTGCAAGAATGAAACACTTAGATATTTTAGGGGATAAGTGTGCAAGTTGTCTTCTTATCTTCATGGAGATGAAGAAGACAAACGAGAGGACACCTAGGGCAAGGATGGGGCGGCTAGGCCTAATCCGTGGGTCCCACGACCTAAGAGAAGAATCCGGGAGAAAGCTCGGGTCTCGATTGGTCGCGTATTCGAAGTTCGTGGTTAGAATTTAACGTTGAATTGTCGATATGCGCGAGAAAACGGGTTTAATGAGCCTGAGATTGGCATTTTTCATGGAGAAATGCCCCGGAAGCATATGAGGCTCGGAAGCCGGTTTTGCTCATTGCAGATGACCAGAGCGAAGTTGTCCGCTTCTGACAGCATATCTTGTGTCTGCATCTCACGCTGGTCATTTTGACATAAATTGTCAGACAACGTGAACAATTATCCCTTAAGCCGGTAATGCTAACGTGGGGCCGAAGACGTCCTAGGAGGCCGAAACTGGATTTCTCAAGATGATTTCTGAGTTGTTTGAGCACTCCGGAGATTACCGTAATCTCTGTTTGTCGAGATCAAACCTCCAAGGACTTGAAAAGTGTATCTGAGACCTCTAAAGCACTGCTCGGGAGGTCTAGATGAGTCGTGTGATTTATTCCGACAATTCCACATTGAGCCTTGAGAAGGATAGTATTGCGTAACGTAAGCATTTGGCGTCAAGTTTCCCCAAAGAGGACCTCCGGATATGGATTTCCACTGAAAATGACCATTTCCGCTCCTTGGGGGTTACTCGGGAAACTGAAAAGGGTTTTGCTGTCTGTTTTGCCCAATTGTGAATGTCTGCTAGAGTTTTCCGGGCAATGCGGTATGAACTTCGTTTGCCGTAATTCCATCAGACCATTCTCCGGCTATGCTCTTCTAAAGAGGGGTATGCTAGTTTTGCCGTTCGGAAGTCATTTGAAGTGTCTGTGTGACTTCCAAGAGACAATCTGAAGCATTGTTCATGCTCTGTGTGCTGGTGGGGCATGGCCGCGTCTGATATTTGGAATTAACTTTTCTCCAGGAAACCGGCATTTTTGGACTTCTACTGAAAAGTTGTCTGTATACAGAAAGTTGTTCTGTATAGAGCAGATGATTTGCAAAATGCCTTTGGGGACACTTTTCATCTATTTGGCATTGAAGTGGATTTTTGGAGTCCAATATTGGCTATCTTCCGACGACCGAGCGAACTATTGGAAAATAGTATCGTCCGTGTGATATACTGAAAATGCCGGTTTTGGACATTGTTGAGCTCTCTGGTCGCTCTGTTGCCTTTTGGTGGCCCCTGGAGTCCTTCTGTCAGGTCCATGGGTCATTTGCTCAATTTTGCCGACTTGAGGATGAATAGTGATTTTTTGCTCTGCCGAGCCGTTTTCTGTATTCTGCTCAAGTCGTGGCTTGGATCATTGCTAATATCGTTGTTTGGAATGGTGAGCCAAAATGGGGTGCTGACAGCTTGCCCCTCTTTGACTGCATGCTCGAGTAGAGGATACAGCCAAAGACTTCAGAAGCACCCCAGTTTGATAGCAATGATGAAGGTGGAATTTCCTATATGGCCCTCTCCTTCTTGTTTTGGAAATGTGGGATATTGTACCTAATAAAAAGGAAATATATTGAGATGCACACAATAGACTTGTAGAGTCCGGAACAGAGCTAAAACAGGCAATTAAAGTCGGGATTGACCCGACGGGGACTGACCCCAGTGCAGAAAGTAAAGTCGGGATTGACCCGAAGGGTTTGCAATATGCACGGGGCGCATACCGAATGAACTGCATGGTTCAAAGGCGCCTACCCGGTGGACTTGCGAGGTGCACGAGCGCTTGCTCGGCTGGTTTGCAAGGTGCACTATGTTCCTGAGAAGGTGCACGCCAATTAAAGTGCATTGCGGAAATAAATGTGCACTGCGATCTTGAGAAGGTGCACGCCAATTAAAGTGCATTGCGGAAATAAAGGTGCACTGCGATCCTGAGAAGGTGCACGCCAATTAAAATGCATTGCGAAAGTAAAGGTGCACTGCGATCCTGAGAAGGTGCACGCCAATTAAAGTGCATTGCAGAAATAAATGTGCACTGCGATCCTGAGAAGGTGCATGCCAATTAAAATGCGTTGCAGAAATAAATGTGCACTGCGATCCTGAGAAGGTGCACGCCAATTAAAATGCATTGCGGAAATAAAGGCGCAGTGCGATCCTGAGAAGGTGCACACCAATGAAAGTGCATTGCAGAAATAAAGGCGCACTGCGATCCTGAGAAGGTGCACGCCAATTAAAGTGCATTGTAGAAATAAAGGTGCACGAAGTAAATGCAAACGCTGAGGAGTTGTGTGAGGTGTGGAAGGAATCATTGTGCTTCCTCCATCACTGAGCTTGTTCGTGTTACAATCGATGTGGTGGCAAAATGCTTCGTTACTTGCCAACTGATTGCGATGCAACTGAGTGCCTGGAGTGCTGCTCTGAAGATTCTCCTCTTGGGTTGAGATTGTCACCCGTCACATGAAGTAGAGATGAATCGATCTTGGGGAGATATCTTCCAAGGAGCGTTGATTTGTCGGAGGCAAGCGTTGATGCTGGGACGAAGTCATTTCACTGAAGCCTTACCTCTGTGGCAGTGATGTGTTTGATCTGCCGAAAGCCGGGCTCACCGCTAGGCGGTTACCTATTGGGCTGCCGGAAACTGACTTTGCTGCTGAGGAATGATTGTGCTTTGTCAGAGGCCAGCTCTGCTGCTTGGGCTGTCATGCTTTGACCTGCAAGAAGTTCGCCGAAAGTCGGCGTCTTGTATTGCGAGACTCGAGCTCTAAGACAGAGCGCCTACGTATCCCGTAGAACTAGGAATTAGAGTCTGTCGTAGTTCATGCTGTTTGCAGTACCTGTGATCCTGACATTACTAGTAAATCCTGTTAGAAATACTAACAAGTAATGGACACAGGTAAGCATGAAAATGTTGTTGCGACACGCAGATCTTCAGTTTTGGGTCACCTAAACAACCCATGAAGACTTTTGCTTTGACAGTATAAGAAGGTCCCGTTCTCGGAGGCCTAGATGCGAGGCCTCCAGGGGCTCCCGTTAGCTATGTATTGGGCATATCGAGACTTCCCCGACGATGCCCTAGCAATTCTATCGTTTGTTCGACGCGCCCGTCGGCTTTGAACCCTTCTCAATAGGGTACAGTAGGGCGGCTGCATTTGCAACCCGCTTGGGGATTTCTGTTCAGATTTGGTCGGACTCGGTCGGACCATTTTCAAAGCGTTATGACTAAACCCCGGAGAGGAATGTCTGGGATTTTGGCTCTGTGGTAGCCTGTTAAAGGGCGGTTGTGACCCGTTTGGAGTTAAGCAAAGACAAAGAGGAAAGAGAAAGCTTGGGAAGCACGTTGCCCCAGGCTAAAAGGATACACGGGTTCACGCCTGCAGCGAGATGTACCCCCATATTCCTTCGTCCTACTGTTGTGTAGGTTGTACCGAACTGCTTGGATGGCATGCTCGGTTTGCCCACTATGCTTGAGGAGGAATCCTTCGCGCTGGATGGTTGAGCTGTGTTGGAGGGCTGATCGAGGATCATGTTGAAAAAGATAACCTGGCCACTTTCCTTGGGGATCCTTTGTCCGCACGATGTGTGAGGAACCAGGGGGTCATTTTTTATCCATCTCTCGTTTAACTCTCCTTTTGCTACGGTCACCCACCTCGGGGCCGCACCTCTCAACCTAAAGGGGAAGAGCTCTCCTTTTGCCACAACCGCCCCGAAGGATTTTCGGTCATGCCTCTCTTTTACCCTAACTTTTGCCTAGGCCGCCCTAAAGGGGTTTTCGACCTAGCGGGCTCGATTCTTTTATCTCTCGAGTTTGCAAGGGCGAAGGGTTCGAAGGATTCAACCTTCGAGTGCATTGTGTTATGTCTCTGTCGAGGAATTGTGTTTGCTGCTCCCCCTTTTTGTCGGGGTTTGTTGATTTCTTAGGATTGGCGACGCCGGAGTTTTAAATCTCGGCGGTGCCTTGTTTTGTTCATTGGCAGGTTTTTCCTGTATCTTTTCTCTCCCTCTTCATTGGCGGGTTTTTCCCGCTTCTTTTCGCTCTGTTTTTTTTTCCTTGCAGCTGGGGTTTGTTTTGTGCCCCGTGTCTCTGTTTGGAACTCCTCGATTTTGTATCGCCGATGCCACTTTGGTGTGCTTCGCCTCGTGGAGACTTGTTGTGTGTTGCCAGCCCTATTTTGTGAGGACCGGCTTTCTTGGAAGTTTGACTCCCGTGCACTCGAAAGTTGAACTTCGTGTCATTTTCCCTTGCAATCTCTTCAGGTGAATTCCCCTATTGTCTAGAAGGAAAATACAAATTTGCCCTAGGGAATCAGTGGCCGAAGTTGTCTTGATGCTTGTTGTGGAGGAGACCTGGACTTAACGCAAATGACCAGGAGCGTTCCAACATCACTTGCTGGAGTGACCCACGATGGCGACCTCGGGGCGAACTTCAACCAGGGAGGCCCAGTGTACGTTGCTTGCCGAGGTTGTGTTGGCACGAACTTCAACCGGGGATGCCCTAGTGTACGTCGCTTGGAAAAGTTGTGCTAGTGCGAACTTCAACCGGGGATGCCCCAGTGTACGTCACTTGGAAATGCTTTTCGTGGGTGGATGATGTCCGAGGTGGTCTCGGTGCAAGCGTTGAACGCGAATGCCCTGGTCTTTTATCATCGATGTGACTCGTGGTGGGCGGTTTGTGCAACTATCGCCCCTGGCCGTCTCATGTCATCAATGTCAACTGAAATCGTTGCGTTGATGGCATAAGGCTCGCTCAGTTGTTTTTGTCTTTAGCTTTGTAGGGGGTACCTCCGTGCCGAGTCCCTTCCCTGTCAAAGTATAAGGGAGGAGGCTCGAGAGGAGTTCTCGGAAAGGCGTGAGCCTGTGCATCATTCTTCGCCTGTGACTGGCGTGTCCCTGTAAAAGATGACAAAGAAGATGGTGTGTTAGGCGACAGTGCGGTGGAGTATGCGGTAAGAAATATGGGGTGGACCCATGGGAAAATCCCTTTTGTCCCGCACACGACCCATGGGGTGTCGCGTGTGGATGACATTTGTTTCCGGGAATGTAGTCATCACCACTCTGGAGTGGTTAGACCATGACTGAGGTCACATAAGCATGTTTTCCCTAATTGCGAGTAGGCATGTGCAGCCGTCCTGGGGAAGGCTCGAGAAGCCGGGTCCCACGAGGACAGGTGAGTCGAACAGGTCCAACAGAACTGATAGGACGTCTTCGAGACTGTCCTAATGCACCATTGAAGGATTTGTTCATGTCGGGAGCCCATTTGTGGGAATGCATTTGAATGAAAGCAACAGAGAGTTTAAAGAAAACTGCGCGTGTTGCCCCAGTGTTTAGTCGGTGACCACAACGGAGGTGGATGAGAGCCATTCTTTGATCGGAGGCATGACCGTGCTGGTCTGCGATCGAGAGTTGGGTCATGCTCTGTTTGTGGAGCTGTCACTTTCTGTCTTTGTAGTGGAAAGATTAGACTTGCTCCTTGAAGTATTGCTTGGATGAATTTGTATCCAAGTCGATTTTGGATTTCAGATGAGCCTGAAAGCAGTAAATGCGAGGCGTCAAAACCTGAAAGCAGTAAATGCGGGGCCGAAGCCCAAAAGCAGTAAATGCTGGGCCAAGGCTCGAAAGCAGTAAATGCAGAACTGAGGTCCGATGCAGTAAATGCATGCTCGATAGGAAAATGCAAGAGATGTAAGAGCAAAGGTCAATGCTGAGGAATAGCGCAAGGCGCTGCAATGCAGTGACGCCGATTTGCTTGCGGTATTGCTCTATGGAGCAGGGATGGGGACTTAGTGTTGAAATCCCAAGGAGCTGGATGGATGGAAGACGTTTGTTGTCTCAATTGTGGTCGCTTAGTATTCAGGCTATCTTCTTGTTGAGAATTTCCTGCAATGGGAAAAGAAAACAATGAAGGAGCATGAACCGTTCAGCATTTCAATGCAAGAGTATAGGGAAGCGATCTGGCCTGGTAGGTGTCGTGCGAGCACACCGAGAGACATGCATTGATACGTTGAGCAGGCATGTATGAGTTGGTGTGAACATGCTTGGACATGTGTGAGGCGCGCTCGATCGCTGGTAGATGCGCTGGGTCACGCGGAGGGACGTGCGTCCGATCACACAGTGACACTCTCTGTTAGGAAGAAGTTAGTGTTGGTTAACTTCGCCTGGGAAGGTTGATCGGCCCTCGGGCCACAGTTCGTCTTGCTGTGGAGGAAGGGTGAAGGCCGCGATTGGCCTGCCCGCTAAAGTGGGCACGACTCGCCTATCGTGCGGGGTGGGTGGCCGGGCTGGACGGCCTCTTGTCATAGCACGTCTCGCCATAGAGAGGTGAAGACCGCAAGTGGTCTACCCGCGAAGGTCGGCACAACTTGTCTATCGCGCGGAAATGCGTTGTAGCCGCAAGACAATAAATATATCAAATGTATGCAATGCGTGGGTTTTGAAAGCTAATGCTGTCGTTCGCATTGATTCAAAGAGTTTAAAATACAATGCAGTTTGGAAAATAAATCCTTAAGTCGATCTTCCATCCCGCTCGGGGCACAAGTGAACATTGCCACGGAAAACACCAATTCCAGGCGAAAGCCTAGTGGAGATATCTATCCTAAGATGGGTGGGGACCTCCATGGGTCCTCTTCTTGGACCTCTCCAAGGTAGCATTCGCACGTGCCAACTCCTGATCACGTCTCTGTAACTCGGCGCGTGCTTGGGCGAGCTCCCTTTGAAGCTGGCGCTAATCGATGAGTTGCTCATCTTTCTCAGCGACCTCCCAACGAAGGCGGTCCTTCTCAGACCTGAGGCTAGTGAGTTCCGCTTGGACGGCGATGCTCGAAGTTGAGGGTGCCCCATATGGTGTGCTATCCTCAAGTTGTGGAGAGTCGGTGGAATCTTCGTGTACTAACGAACTCCGTCGGTAGAAACGGAGGATGTACTCTTCCATAGCCCGAAAATCCCGTTCATCCTGAGTAGGGTGTTCGGGAAAGTAAGGTAGCTCTGTGACCGCAGTGCGCCATGCGGATAGGACCTGTTGGATATCACTTTGGCAATCTACGGACGTCTAATCCTCCCGCCAAGTGTGTTCGAACCTAATCCGTGCCGTGTCCTCGGGGACTGTCTGTAGGCTACCAAACTGCCTCATTACTCGCGACGGGAAGTAAGTGGTGGATCCCGCATGGCTCAAAAGTGGGATTCCGTTAAAATCATGGCATCTAAGGGCCATGGGTCCGGGTGGCATCCACGCGGCACGCCACTTAAAGCCCTTGGGTGATATTTCACGAAAAATTTTGATCCACTCGGAAACCTTGCGTTCTTCCACGTGCACTAAAGGTAGTAACCGGGAAATGATCGACTCCGAGTGGTTGAAAAACAGAACTGGGGGCACGAGGCCAAAGGGGCTTGCGTGGCTCTGTAGCCAAATTTGCAAAAGGATTGGGGACCCCCTCAACCTTCGATCAGCTGTTCGCGTAACGCGGTCGAGCGACCGAATGGTCTCAGCCACTAGGGCTACCTCGTACCCGCGGCCTCCGACCACTTGGAGGATGACGCTAGCCAAAGCTGCGTCGATGCGATCGACTGCGCTAGGGAATAAAAGGGTTCCAAAAATAAGGAGCAAAACTGCATGACATAAGTTTGCTTGAAAAATGTCCCCTCGAACCTCGCATGCTTGTGATTTGATAAAGCAGAGAAGTTTCGTGGTTACTATCTCAGTGCCTTCGGAGTATGCAAGTTCGGCATGCAGTTGAGATCTGTGCACCCTGAGTAGGCGCGAGACTAAAACCAATCGAGTAGTACGGAGGTTAGGCTCCACAATGCCGTGGGAAATAGCAGTCCTACCAATGAGGGTCCGATACTCCTCAATGATAGGCGTAAGCTCTGTACCCTGAATGTTGAAGACCGCATGGGTTGGATCCCAGAACGTCACAGCTGCTCCTAGGAAATTCCAATCTACTCGGCGTGTGGAGAGCATGGGCACATCTCCAACGAAGGAAGTGATATAGTTTCGATCAATTTGACGCAGGCTGGTCCATATGTGACTGATCTGCTCAAGCGGTGGCGTGATTCTGTCGAGGCGTAGAAAGGAAGACGAATGCGACATCCCTTACCAAGATGTAAAGAAGATCAGCTTAGGACTCATCAATGCGAATGACACCCTAATTTTGAAAACTGTATGATGCGTGAGTGCGAAAAATAAATGCCCATGGCTTAATAAAATTACAAGGTACATGTATACCACTCTTGAAATGGAAAAGACTCAAGTGGCTCGCAGGCCAACTCGATAGACTGTTGCTGGAGTCGGGTAGAAGGCTTGCATGGAAGCATAGCACGATGCATAGTTCAGTGTTACAGGGACCGTGCTACCTAGGGATGAGGCCCCCGACTCAAGGGTGTCAATTCC
The DNA here is from genome assembly GCF_007655135.1 of Punica granatum. Classification (NCBI taxonomy): domain Eukaryota; kingdom Viridiplantae; phylum Streptophyta; class Magnoliopsida; order Myrtales; family Lythraceae; genus Punica; species Punica granatum. The sequence continues at coordinate 25,908,304 of NC_045127.1, read as the reverse complement.
TTGAAATCGGGCGGGATTCTTTTCAAGGCCTAAACGACAGTCGAACTGTGCGCCGTACCCCTACTTCGAACCCCTGTCTAACCTGGGTTGCCTAAAATCGGTCGTGGGACGCGACCCATAGGTACCTAGTGCTAGCGTGATATGCAATGCAAGCGCTTTTAAGTAAAAGTGCATAAAGTAGATATGCGGGAAATGTACTGAAAGCGATAAATAAACATGCAAGCAAAGCAAACGAGTCGAGCCTGAACCCACTAAGTATGTCCCCAGTGGAGTCGCCAAGCTGTACGGACCCGAATGAGGACTCTCGTCGGGGCCCGCATTGCGCGCTTTTGGATCGCGCGGCTTGGGGGTGTCCACCTTCCCGTGGGGACGCTTGACGGACACGCGTGAGAGAAGGAGTCGCCACTTATCATTTTACGACCCGAAGGTCGAGGGCGGATAAGTTACCCTGGGTCTAGGGGTATGGAACACCTAGTTTGTTGTTAAGGCATTGATCTGTGCGGAACCGGAAAATCCGTGTTCGGGGGTTCATGTTACGTGCGGGCCTATATCCCGCACGCCCTTTCGGTACTCTGGTTTGCTAGGCTTGCATGTTTTATGATTTACCGCATGAATTAAATTGCACTCGGCTCGCACGTTTTGACACCGGAGATCCGGTGAACCAAACGATGTCGGTTGAGAAGCCGAGAGAGAAGTAAACCCGTATGTCGGGGAGTTGGTTCACAATCTTGCGTTACAGTTCATCGAACCATGGAGGTTGAATCCCTGCGTGAACCAGAACCGCGAGTTCTTGGATTTACTTGTATCTGGGCAAGCACTAGACCGATTCGATTAATTCGACTTTTGGACCGTTCGCTCACCGACTGGAATTCTTACAGAATAAATGTACAAAATAAAATCCTTACAATGCTCTCGAAAACAATAAATGCAAATTACAAAAGGGTCGAATTCCAGTCGTTTCGCGTTCGGTTATTATTCCACTCTAACTCACCGTGAGTTTAGGGAAAAGACCGAAGAACTGAAATTCAATGGACGCTCTCACTGAATAGGGCGTTGGACCCTGTGAGTGTTGATTAGGGTGTTGAACCCTGTGCTCGATGATTAGGGCGTTGAACCCTAATATTATTCGGCCTAGGGATCAGGCTCGACCCGCATGGCAAACAGGTGCGGAAAGATAACACGCAGCAGGTAAATAACAGACAAGGTGTTTGTTATTATCGAGTGTACGTGTTTTAACAAGTTGTTAATCCGGGGTATTTTGGCATGCAAATCCTACCCTAGACAAACAAGCAGTTGCCAATGTTTTAGCATTCGGCTTTGTTTTGAGAACTTGACAAAGATAGTCAAATCTCATTTGTGTGGATTGCTTTTACAGTTGTTCTGTATTGTGACACTGAATTTTCACTGAATTAGCCAAACTAGTGTTTTGACTCTAGATTTGGAATCTAGAATTCCTCCTAACCATTATGTAATGTTTGGTTAGGTCGAGTGAAAGGTTAATAAGCATTTCGCATGTTTTCTGACAGAGATAACCGTTCTAGTTACCCGAGTCTATGTTAGGATAACAGAAACTCAACAGTTAGATAAGAAAAGGCTATGCAGATGAACCTGCACCTGAACAGGTAGCCCATTCTTATCCCGTACTGTAGTGTTTCTGTCATGCTAACCCTAGGGGTGTCGCTGAATTGTGAAAAGACGATTTTGCCCTTTATTTGAAAATTGTTTTCAGAAAAGGGAAACATCGCAGTGCGGGCCACCTCGGCCTATAGCCGGTGTCAACCAAATCCCTGGATCGTCCAGGGTTGTGCAAGAACCCCGAAAAAGCCAAAGAACCGGTCGATCTGCCCGGAAGTGATCTAGAAAGATCTTTTGTATCCTGACCTGAGCTATCTGGAATCAGGTAAAAACTCAAGTTGAGACACAGAAGCCCTTTTCAGACGTCCATGCTACATCGGACCGCGCGTTTCGGGTTTTGAAATTGATAAGTTTGAAAAGGGCACCAACGTCATTTGACAACTCATTGACGTGAGTTATCAGTTAATGGCCAATTTGTGTAAACTTTATCAGTGTGAAGTGGGTTTAATCATGTGAGCGTCCCGATTAACCCGTTCGTGAAATTAATGCTTAAGGGTTGTGCCGAATGCATTAATTGTGAAAACGATTTGTGATTCGGCGACCAAGACGATTCCATAAGGATCGAGGATAATTTGGTCCAATGACCGAAACTACCCTCGTAACCAAATGGACCCGAACGAGTCATCGATACTCGAATCCATGCAAAGTTTGGTTTGGAAAGACATTTCATGTGAGATTGCGACAATAATGTAAATTGCAAATTACACGAAAGCCGAGAACGGGCTCAAAACGGGAAGAGGAAGCCTCATGCAACCCGTACGAGTCTAAGAGGATCTCGGTTATTTCTCCTAGGAGATAGCCGAGAGGTCCCATGGCTCGAATGGGGTTCTACGAGGTTTCCCCGTCTTGTTTCGAATCATTTCTCGCATGCTTAAATGACAAACATGATAAATGACACGATTAAACGAAAGTCGGTATTGCCATGATTTGAATAACGCATTCGAACATGCAAACATGCACAAACAAGTTATTTAAGGAATCGATAAAACAATACCGACTTCATGCACGTGAGAAAATACGATGAAACTCGGGAATCGAACTTGGATCGGGTCAAGAAGATCGTTCCTTGCATGAAAGGAGCAAGAGAGCATTCGGTCACCTCCCTTGGAGGGAAACCCGTGAGCCCTTTGCCTTTCCCGGGTCGGGATGTTCTTCTCGAATACGAACCAAGGGTTTCCCGACATGCTAGCATATAAATCAAGGATAAATATGCATGATATAACATGGAAAATGCATAAAGATTAAAACTTGAAGATAAAACATACATAAAACCCCCTATAACTCCATAAACGCAACGAGAATGTAAAAGTCCTAGCTCCTCTAAGTCGGGAATGGTCATACCTAGTCCCGAGATGCGGGATGGGACCTTCAAGAGTCGGGTTGGACCGTTGATGGGTCGGGTTTGGGCTGTTTTCCGTTGAACAGACCCGAATGGCATCAAACAGACCCGGCTGAGATACTGGACAGACCCGACTAGCAAAAGTCGGGTCGGACGTCGCCACGGAGGTTCCTGATGGAATTTTGAGGCAAGGTCAGTGGCTCCTGACTCCTAACTGACCCCCGGAGGTGACTGTGGTGGTAGTTTGGTCCCAGAGTTATCGGGTCGACCCGTACAGCCCTGCAAAGATCACGGAAAACAGAGCACGTCTGGAAATTCGAACCCGTCTGGCACCAGTCGGGTCGGACGTCGCCACGGTGGCTCCCGATGGAATTTTGAGGCAAGGTCAGTGGCTCCGGACTCCTAACTGACCCCCGGAGGTGACTGTGCTGGTCGTTTGGTCCCAGAGTTATCGGGTCGACACGTACAGCCCTGCAAAGATCAAGGAAAACAGAGCACGTCTGGAAATTCGAACCCGTCTGGCACCAGTCGGGTCGGACGTCGCCACGGAGGCTCCCGATGGAATATTTGAGCAAGGCCAACGGCTCCCGACTGCTAACTGACCCCCGGAGGTGACTGTGGTGGTTGTTTTCCAAAAAGAGTCCTGGATCGACCCGATCTACAAGAAAACCGTACAAACAGTCAGAAATTTCGACCCGACTGGGCAGTCGGGCTGTTTCTTCTTCCTGGGGTTAAACCGACGGGTTTTTCTTGGATTTCTTGACTCCTTGACACCCTAGGGTTGTGTGGGGAGGTGTTTGACGGGTTTTGGTAGCTCAAACCGACTTGGAAAGGCTTGAAACCCGGTTTGACATTTTCGACCCGAGAAGGACCAAATCTGTCCAGATTTTGTTCAAGGCTGGTTCTATGGCTTAGAGGCTTCAACCTTAAAATCTAAGCTCCGAAATGGGTAGAGGGAGTCGAAAAAATGTGGGATATGAAGTTTGGTAAAGTTTGGATTCAAGCCGGGAGGGATTCCGACTTAAGACTTTGCCCGGTTTTGCTTGGTTTTGCTTGCTGGAAATGGCTGAAGCTTGCTGCGGTTTGCTATGGAGTTTGAGAGCTTTTGAAGAGTGAGAAATGCTAGAGAGAGAGTGCTTGAAGGTGTATCATTAAGTTAATGACTTAGAAAGTATATATAGGCTATGCTTAAGTGCAATTAAGTGAAGAAAAGTGCAATTAAGGGGCATGGATTAGGAGATCCGAATTTGTTTAATGAAGGAAGAAGATATTCTTGCAAGTGGCAATGATGGAGAAGAGATAAAACATTAATGAGCATTGATGGGGAGTTGGAGTGCAAGAATGAAACACTTAGATATTTTAGGGGATAAGTGTGCAAGTTGTCTTCTTATCTTCTTGGAGATGAAGAAGACAAACGAGAGGACACCTAGGGCAAGGATGGGGCGGCTAGGCCTAATCCGTGGGTCCCACGACCTAAGAGAAGAATCCGGGAGAAAGCTCGGGTCTCGATTGGTCGCGTATTCGAAGTTCGTGGTTCGAATTGAACGTTGAATTGTCGATATGCGCGAGAAAACGGGTTTAATGAGCCTGAGATTGGCATTTTTCATGGAGAAATGCCCCGGAAGCATATGAGGCTCGGAAGCCGGTTTTGCTCATTGCAGATGACCAGAGCGAAGTTGTCCGCTTTCTGACAGCATATCTTGTGTCTGCATCTCATGTTGGTCATTTTGACATAAATTGTCAGACAACGTGAACAATTATCCCTTAAGCCGGTAATGCTAACGTGGGGCCGGAGACGTCCTAGGAGGCCGAAACTGGATTTCTCAAGATGATTTCTGAGTTGTTTGAGCACTCTGGATATTACTGTAATCTCTGTTTGTCGAGATCAAACCTCCAAGGACTTGAAAAGTGTATCTGAGACCTCTAAAGCACTGTTCGGGAGGTCTAGATGAGTCGTGTGATTTATTCCGACGATTCCACATTGAGCCTTGAGAAGGCTAGCATTGTGTAACGTAAGCATTTGGCGTCAAGTTTCCCCAAAGAGGACCTCCGGATATGGATTTCCACTTAAAATGACCATTTCCGCTCCTTGGAGGTTACTCGGGAAACTGAAAAGGGTTTTGCTATCTGTTTTGCCCAATTGTGAATGTCTGCTAGAGTTTTCCGGGCAATGCGGTATGAACTTCGTTTGCCGTAATTCCATCAGACCATTCTCCGGCTATACTCTTCTGAAGAGGGGTATGCTTGTTTTGCCGTTCGGAAGTCATTTGAAGTGTCTGTGTGACTTCTAAGAGACAATCTGAAGCATTGTTCATGCTCTGTGTGCTGGTGGGGCATGGCCGCGTCTGATATTTGGAATTAACTTTTCTCCAGGAAACCGGCATTTTTGGACTTTCACTGAAAAGTTGTCTGTATACAGAAAGTTGTTCTGTATAGAGCAGATGATTTGCAAAATGCCTTTGGGGACACTTTTCATCTATTTGGCATTGAAGTGGATTTTTGGTGTCCAATATTGGCTATCTTCCGACGACCGAGCGAACTATCGGAAAATAGTACCGTCCGTGTGATATACTGAAAATGCCGGTTTTGGACGTTGTTGAGCTCTCTGGTCGCTCTGTTGCCTTTTGGTGACCCCTGGAGTCCTTCTGTCAGGTCCATGGGTCATTTGCTCAATTTTGCCGACTTGAGGATGAATAGTGATTTTTTGCTCTGCCGAGTCGTTTTCTGTATTCTGCTCAAGTCGTGACTTGGATCATTGCTAATATCGTTGTTTGGAATGGTGAGCCAAAATAGGGTGCTGACACCTCCCATGAAGCACTTAGTTTATAGTCGCTAGTTCGACTTTTCCAGTTCTTCAACCGAATTTGCTAGATCCACCGTAGTAGCATTACCATCAATGTTTTCCCCTTCAAAGTAATGCTTGAGAAGATGACCGTTTACTTTAAAAGTGCGGTCGTCTTCTGACTTCATCTCAACTACACCATAGGGAAAAACATTAGAAATAACAAATGGTACAGACCATCGAAATTTTAACTTACCTGGGAAAAACTTCAAGCGAGAGTTGTATAATAGGACTTTCTGACCAGGCAAAAACTCTCGCTTTAGGATGTTCCTATCATGCCATCGCTTGGCTCGCTCCTTGTATATCCTAGCATTTTCATATGCTTCCTCTCTCTTCTCAGCCATCTGATTCAACTGGAGCAATCTCTTTTCCCCTGCAGCTTGTAAATCAAAGTTAAGGTATTTTATGGCCCAGTATGCTTTGTGCTCAAGCTCTACTGGTAGGTGACATGATTTACCATAGACAATCTTGTATGGGGACATTCCTATAGGGGTTTTGAAAGTTGTCCTGTAAGCCCACAATGCATCATCAAGTTTTAAAGACCAATCTTTCCTAGATGCATTGATTGTTTTCTCTAAGATACGCTTTATTTCCCTATTGGACACCTCAACCTGTCCACAAGTCTGTGGATGATAAGGGGTGGCAATTTTATGAGTAACTACATATTTTGATAATAATTTTTCAAACTGCCGATTGAAAAAATGTGATCCCCCATAACTTATAACGGCTCTAGGTACCCCAAATCTTGAAAAGATGTTCTTTTTCAAAAATCTGATTACAACTCTGGCATCATTACTTTGTAGAGCAACTGCTTCTACCCATTTTGAAACATAATCAACAGCCACAAGAATATATTTATTTGAAAAAGAAGAGGGAAAAGGACCCATAAAGTCTATTCCCCACACATCAAAAAGCTCAATTACAAGAATGTTGTTTTGTGGTAATTCATGTCTCCTAGAAATATTGCCAGTTCTTTGGCACTGAGCACAAGACATAATGTAATTCCTGCAATCATGAAATACTCTAGGCCAATAAAATCCACGAGATAAGATCTTAGCTGCAGTTCTTTCCACACCAAAGTGGTCTCCTACTTCCTTAGAATGACAGTGTTGTATTATGCTAAGCTGTTCAGTTTCAGGCACACAGCGTCTAATTACTTGGTCAGCACAATATTTAAACAGATATGGTTCATCCCAAAAATAGTATTTCACATTATGCAAAAATTTCATTTTCTGTTGAGATGACAAACCATATGGTGTGATTTTGCTGACCATGTAATTGACTATATCAGCATACCAGGGTAATCCTTGGATTTCTACTGCATGCAATTGTTCATCAGGGAACTTTTCATTAATGGGTGGATCTAAACAATTAGATTCCAAACGAGATAAATGATCAGCCACTACATTTTCAGTTCCCTTTGTAACTCTAATTTCCAGGTCAAATTCTTGCAGTAGTAGAATCCAACGAATTAGCCTAGGTTTAACATCAGCTTTAGCAAACAAATATTTCAGGGCAGCATGGTCTGTGTATACTATGATCTTAGAACCTATCAGATAAGGCTGGAACTTGTCACATGCAAATATGACTGCTAAAAGCTCTTTTTCAGTTGGGGCATAGTTCTTCTGGCCTCATTTAAAGTTCTACTAGCATAGTATATTGCATGAAATACCTTACCTCTCCTTTGCCCAAGTACTGCTCCTACAGCATAGTCGCTGGCATCACACATCAGTTCAAATGGAAGCTCCCAATTAGGTGCAACGATCACTGGTGCAGAAGTGAGTTTCTCCTTCAATAAATTGAATGCCTGCAAACAACTGTCATTAAAAATAAAAGCAGAATCTTTTTCAAATAAATTACAAAGAGGTCTAGAGATTTTAGAAAAGTCCTTGATAAATCTCCTGTAGAAGCCAGTATGTCCTAAGAAGCTCCTTACTCCTTTTACTGAAGTGGATGGTGGCAACTTCTCTATTATCTCCACTTTTGCTCGATCAACTTCAATCCCTTTCTTTGACACCTTGTGACCTAAGACTATTCCTTCTCTTACCATAAAATGGCATTTCTCCCAGTTCAGAAGCAGATTAGTCTCCTTACATCTTTTAAGCACACAGCCTAAATTTGTCAGACAAGATTCAAATGACCTCCCAAAAACAGAGAAATCATCCATAAATATTTCAATAAAATTCTCTAACATGTTAGAAAATATAGACATCATGCACCTCTGGAAAGTGGCAGGTGCATTACAGAGACCGAAGGGCATTCTCCTAAAGGCAAAAATGCCATAGGGACAAGTGAATGTGGTTTTCTCCTGGTTCTCGGGTGTTATATGAATCTGATTGTAACTAGAATAACCATCTAGAAAACAATAATAATCATGCCCTACAAGTTTTTCTACCATCTGATCAATGAAGGGGAGGGGGAAATGGTCTTTACGGGTAGCATCATTTAGCTTCCTGTAATCTATACAAACTCTCCACCCAGTCACAGTACGAGTCGGGATTAATTCATTGACCTCATTTTTAACCACAGTCATACCACCCTTTTTAGGCACGACTTGAACAGGGCTAACCCATTTACTATCTGAGATAGGATAGATAATACCTACATCCAACAGTTTAAGCACTTCTTTCTTCACTACCTCTTTGAGAGTTGGGTTAAGTCGCTTCTATGGTTGCACTGTGGGTTTGCACTCAGCTTCCAACATTATCCTGTGAGTGCAAATCAGAGGGTTGATCCCTTTGATATTTGCAATAGTCCATCCTATTGCATCTTTGTGCTCTCTCAGCACGCTTAAGAGCTACTGCTCCTGATCACCTGTCAAGGAAGAAGAGATAATTATTGGCAAAGTATCATCTATTCCAAGATAGGCATATTTTAAATGGCTAGGCAAGGGTTTAAGTTCTAGCACCGGGGACTGTGTCAAAGACGACACTAGTTTTGTCGCACTGGTGTCCAACTCCTCATAGTAGCGAGCCTTGATTTCTGACACCTTCTCCTCATATTCTTCCTCAGGCTCATCATCATCACTCCAATCGTCCAAATCTGTAAGGACTGATTCCTTTGTATCCACACCTGCTTTCTCTTCCACAGACTCAGAGATAAGCTCATCAATAATATCAATGCTGTAACATGATTTGCCATCATCAAATTTCTTTATGGTATCATAAACATTAAAAGTTATTTGTTCATCCATAACTCTTAAAGTGAGCTTACCTTGTTCCACATCTATTAAAGCTTTACTTGTCGCAAGGAACGGTCCGCCAAGGATCATGTGCACCTCTCTATCCTCCTCCATCTCCAGAACTATGAAGTCGACTGGAAATATGAATTTGTCTACCTTCACCAGGACATTCTCGACAATGCCCTTTGGATGTTTGATACTCCTGTCAGCAAGTTGCAAGGTAATATGAGTTTCCTTGCATTCTCCAAGTCCAAGTTTCCTGAAAATAAACAGAGGCATTAAATTTATACTTGCACCTGAATCGATAAGAACTTTCTCAAAATGAAAATTCCCTATAGTGCAAGGAACAGTGAAACTCCCCTGATCTCTTTGTTTGCGTGGTAAGCTAGGCAAGTCCTTTTGGAGAATCATAGAACACTCCCCTGTAAGCATCACAGGCTCACTTCCATCAAACTTCCTCTTTTTAGTGAGCAGATCCTTCATGAATCTAGCATATGAAGGCATCTGCTGGAGTGCTTCTGCAAATGGAATGTTGATTTGCAGCTTTTTAAAGACATCCAGGAATTTAGCAAATTGGGCATCCAACTGCTGTTACTTCAGTCTTCTTGGAAAAGGGACAGGAGGAACATACGGTTTCACCCCTAGTGACTTCTGCCTTGGTTCCTACACCTTTTGCTTACCTTTGTCTTTCTCTGGACTCTCCTCCTCAGTTTGAGCTTTTCTGTTGACTGTGTCAAATTCCTTGCCGGTCCTCAACATTATAGCATTGACACCTTTGGGGTTCTCTTCAGTGTTGCTAGGTAAAGACCCTGATGGTCTATTACTCAATTGTTGAGAAATCTGACTAATCTGACCCTTTAGGTTTCGAATAGTGGCTTGTGATTCTGTAGCATGGTGTTAGTCTTTTGCATATAGCTCAACATGAGCTCTTCCATTCTCGACTGACTCTGCTGAGGTGGAGCATTCTGAGCAGGGCCTTGCTTCTGGAATCCAGGTGGCGGTTTAGGTGCATTATTCTCATTCCTCCATAAGAAATTAAGATGATTACGCCACCCTGGATTGTAAGTGTTCGAATAAGGTCCTTGATTATCCCATTGGAAGTTGTTGACAAAGTTCACTTGCTCTCCATTGGGTGAAGCTGAGGGATTTTCAGACATGCATTCAAGAGTTGAATGTGGTCCTGAACACATCTCACAAAAAGCAACCTGATTAGTATTAAAAGAATGTGCCGATGTGAGTTTACTTACCTGGGTAGTGAGAGCTGAAATCAGGGTTGTCAAATTAACAATAGTGTCCATGTCATTGACTGATGCCACTCTTGATTTACTTCTCTCATTCTGCCAATTATGTGCACTGGAGGCCATCTTTTCTATCAAAGCACTTGCTTCATCATAATTCTTACCCATCATTGCGCCTCCTGCTGCAGCATCTACTGGAGACCTCAATGTATCATCCAGGCTAAGATAAAAGACCTCAATTAGAAGACTATCTGGCAATCCGTGATGTGGGCACTTTCTGATTGCCTCCTTGAATCTCTCCAACACCTCATAAAGTGATTCGCCACTGAACTTGGTGAAGTTAGTGATTTCGTTCCTCAATCTTGCAGTCCTAGCTAGTGGGAAAAATCTCCCGAGAAACTTAGATGAGAGATCGGCCCAGGTAGTGATGGACTCTTGTGGTAGTGAATTGAACTAGGCTCTCGCTTTATCCCTAAGTGAGAAAAGAAAAAGTTGTAATCTAATAACATCATCAGTGACATTATTCATCTTTACCATGTTACAGTATTAGATAAATCCTGCAATATGCTCATCGGGACTCTCGTTAGGATATCCTCCAAACTGATTTGATTGAACCATCTGGATGAGTGTCGGCTTCAGTTCAAAGTTATTAGCTGGAATAGTGGGCCTTCTGATCGCAGAACCCATAATAGTAGGTACTGCATAGTCTCGAAGTGCTCTGGCAGCACCCTGTATCTGGCGGTTGATGTCATCGTCTACCATCTCAACTGCCTGCAATTCTTCCCTTCTTCTGTTCTCTCTTCTCAACCGATGCAAGGTGCGCTCTATCTCAGGATCTAATGGTAAAAGTTCAGCACTTCTACTCCTGCGCGTAGCATACCTGCAAAGAGAAAAGAAACAAACACACAGTAAAGTGCGCCTAAATTAACAATAGAACTCAAGGTGGTCTAATATTAAGTTAATCCCCGGCAACGGCGCCAAAAACTTGATCCACTGTGAATATATATAAAGATAAGCGCGAATTCTACCAGCAAGTGCACTAGTAATGATCCAGTAATATAGTGATGAATAGAGTGTCGATCCCACGATGATTAATTAAGTACGAAACCTATATTAGATTCTATTATTATCTAGGCAATTAAATTAAGAGAATTAACTAATTAACTACTAATCAACTTTAATCGTCACAAAGAGCATAAAGAGAATTGTATGAAAATATATCAATTGAAAGTGGGAAAAACAGAACCCACCCTAGTTTCACTAATCAGATTGCCATCATGTTATATAGATTAATAGCTATGTGGTTATTCAAGTGAGTTTATCAAGCCTTTAAAATTAAAGTCTTAAACCCCTAATTAATCAATCAGCTCCCGCATCTCTAATTAATAGTGGACTCTAAATTATAATCATACACCTTCCAGTGCTATGATTGTCTAATGCCCTAAATTAATTATCCCTAATGTCTTAGCGAATAACTAACTAGAAACATTGCATTAATCCCTGGATAATCTCTAATTAAACTAATTAACACAGCTTTTGCATTTAACTAATTAGTCTAATCAAGAATTCCTAACAAACTCTATATCAACTCTCGTATTAGTAGTGTTTCTAACAATTATAACCAATTAAGAATTAAAATTGAAATTATAGGAATTGCAATCATGAATCATCCACACATCTATTAATCCTATAACATGGCGACAATCATCATATTAGCTACCTAGGGTTTCATCATATACCCACAAGAGAAGCTTAGAACATCATGCAATTGAAAACACAATTATAATTCAAATGAGTCATTGCAATAGAATTCATATTCAGCTGTAAACTCAAGATATTGAATCCTAAAACAAAAACCCAACAATTCCTTTAAGGACTAGTCTCTTCCACAATTCTTCGCTTCAAATCAATTGATCCAGGTGACGGCTCCAAACAAGACCCTCTCCAAAAAAACTCTCTAGGTTAAAAGAATAGTGAAAGATGGCTCCCCCTAGGGTTTCCTAATCTTCTTATAAGGAGTATTTATATCCAAAACGAAAAAATATTTCCGAAAAATATAGGTTGGCTCTAAATTGCGCAAAACTCCTCAATATTGCTCGTAATTTCATCTAAGTTCTCAAAGACCTGCAATATCAAATTACACAAAATTAAGCACCAACTTCTTATAATTTATATAAAATTAATAATAATTTAACATGAATTGCACAATAAAATATGAGTATAATATGCCCTTATCAGAAATCCGTGGACACGAAGTTCGAAAAACAATAAAAATGGACGCGGAGTCCGAAAAGCAAACAAGGTGAACGCGCAGTCTGTGGACGCGGAGCCCGAAAAGTAGTAAATGTGGACGCGGAGTCCGTGGACGTGGAGTCCGAAATGCAGTAAATGTGGATGCGGAGTCCAAAAAGCAGTAAAGGTGGATGCGAAGTCCGCGGACACAGAGTCCGAAAAGCAGTAAAGGTGAACGCGAAATCCGAAAAGCAATAAAGGTGGACGCGGGGTCCGAAAAGCAGTAAATGTGGACAAGTCCGAAAAGCAGTAAGGGTGGATGCGAAGTCCGTGGACGCGAATTTCAAAAAGTAGTAAATGTGGACGCGAAGTCTGTGGGCGTGACGTCCGAAAGGCTGTAAAGGTGGACGCAGGGCCCGAAAAGCAATAAATGTGGACGCGGAGTCCGAAAAGCAGTAAAGGTGGACGCGAAGTCCGAAAAGCAGTAAGGTGGACGCGGAGTCCATGGACGTGGGGTCCGAAAAGTAGTAAATGTGGGCGCGGAGACCGAAAAGCAGCAAAGGTAGACGCGGAGTCCGAAAAGCAATAAATATGGACGCGAAGTCCGAAAAGCAGTAAAGGTGGATGCGAAGTCCGTGGACGCAGAGTCTGTGAACACGGAGTTTGAAAAGCAGAAAAGGTGGACACGGACTCTGAAAAGCAATGAAGGTGGACGTGGAGTCCGTGGACGTGGAATCCGAAAAGCAGTAAATGTGGACGCGAAGTCTGAAAAGCAGTAAAGGTGGACGTGAAGTCCGTGGATGCGGAGTTCGAAAAGCAGTAAAGGTGGACGCGAAGTCTGATAAGCAGTAAAGGTGGATGCGAAGTCTGTGGACGCGAAGTCAGAAAAGCAGTAAAGGTGAACGCGGAGTCCGAAAAGCAATAAAGGTGGACGCGGGGTCCGAAAAGCAGTAAATGTGGACGCGAAGTCCGAAAAGCAGTAAAGGTGGACGCAAAGTCCATGGACGCGGAGTCCGAAAAGAAGTAAATGTGGACGCGAAGTCCGAAAACTAGTAAACATGGATGCGGAGTCCGAAAAGTAGTAAAGGTGGACGCGGAGTTCGTGGATGTGGGGTCCAAAAAGTAGTAAATGTGGACGCGGAGTCCGAAAAGCAATAATGGTGGATGCGGAGTTCGTGGACGTGGGGTCCGAAAAGTAGTAAATGTGGACGCGGAGTCCGAAAAGCAGTAAAGGTGGACACGAAGTCTGAAAAACAGTAAATGTGGACACAAAGTCCATGGACGAAAAGTTCGAAAAGCAATAAAGATGGAAGCGGAGTCCGAAATGCAATAAAGGCGGACGCAGAGTCCGAAAAGCAATAAAGATGGACACGAAGTCCGGAAAGTAGTAAATGTAAGCTTGATAGGAGGGGGTAGCGAATATAAAAGCAAGAGTCCATGTTAGGCAATAGCGCAGGGCTGGAAAAGACGATTCGCTTGACGCTGCCGAAGTTACGTGCGGGTGACGTAGGATTTTGATTGTCGTGCAATGGGAAAGTCGCAGGGTGATGATGTTGGGTGACCCCTAGAGAACCCTCCGCTTGATTTGAGATTGCGACCTGCCGTACGAGGCAAACATGAGTCCGTCAGGGGGGGCCGACGTTGCTGTTGGGGTAGTTGCTCAACTTGCTGGTGTCGCCTTGCTGAGGGTTAGGGCCCCATGAGGAGCGATTGGTTCGCTAGGGATGCCCCGGTTGTGCGACGAGGGATTCGAGCTCTAGGGTGGAGCGCCTACGTACCCCGATGGATCGGGAATCAGAGTCTGTCGTAGTTCCCGTGGCTTGTAGTACCTGTGGTCCTGTTATCATTAGTAAGTCACAGGTGAGTTACTAGCGATGTGTAAACACAAGTAAAAGGAAATTTTGCGACGCATGCTCTTCGGTTTTAGGTTGCTTGAGTGACACGTGAAGAGTTTTTGTTTTGGTGATGCGAATGGGATTCCGTTTTTGAAGGCCTCGATGCGAGGCCTCCAGGGCTCCTGTTGGCCATGCACGGGTATATCGAGACGTTCTCAATGATGCCCTAGCGGCTCCGTCGGTTATTTGACGCGCCCGTCGGCTTTGGACCGTTCTCATCAGGGTGCCATAGGACGGCTGCGTTCGTGACCCACATGGGGGATTTCTGTGCAAATTTGGTCAGACCTCGGTCTAATCATTTCCAGAGTATTATGACCAGACTCCCGGAGAGGAGTATCTGGGATTTTGGCTTTGTGGTAGCCGATTGTAGGGTGGCTATGACTCATTTAGAGTTATTTATGGACCAAGAGAAAAGAGAAAGCATGAGGAGCACGTTGCCCCAGGCTAAAAGGATACACGGGTTTACGACTGCAGCGAGATGTACCCCCCTTCTCTTCCATCCTTCTGTTGGTGTTCGCTGTCTTGAACTGCTTAGATTGTGTGCTTGGTCGCCTGCTGTACTTGAGGAAGAATCCGCCTTGGACAGTTGAGTTGTGCAGGAGAGCCGATCGAGGATCATGTTGGAGTAGATAACCTGGCCATTTCCCTTGGGGATCCCTGGTCCGCGCAGTGTGTGAGAGTTTAGGGTGACTGTTTTGTTTATCTCTCGTTTTACTCTCCTTTTACTACGGTCACCCACCTCGGGGCAGTACCTCTCAACCTAAAGGGAATGAACTCTCCTTTTGCCACAACTGCCGCCTCAGGATTTTCAATCGTGCCTCTCTCTTACCCTAGCTTTTGCCTAGGTCGCCCTGAGAGGATTTCGACCTAGCGGGCTCGATTCTTTTGTCTCTCGAGTTTGCAAGGGTGAAGGGTTCGAAGGATTCGACCTCCGAGTGCGTTGCGTTCTGTCTCCGTCGAGAAGTTGCGTCTGCTGCTCCCCTTTTTGTCAGGGTTTGTTGATTTCTTCAAATTGGAGGTGCCAGAGTTTTATATCTTGGTGGTGCCTTGTTTTGTTCATTGGCAGTTTTTTCCGCATCTTTTCTCTCTCTCTTCATTGGGGGGTTTTTCCCGCTTCTTTTCGCTTTATTTTTTTGTTTTTGCAGCTAGTTTGTGCCCCGTTGTATTCGTTTTGCTTTTCCCGACTTTTTCGTTGTTGCAGGTGCTTTGATGCGTTTTGCCTCGCAGAGACTTGATGTTTCGGAAGCCGAACTACATGATCTTCGTCCTTGCAAACTTTACAAATGATTTCCCTTGTTGTCTAGCTAAAGAAAATGCAAAATTGCCCTAGGGAATGTATGACCGAGGTTGTCTTGACGCTTGCTGTGGAAGATGCCCATTCTTAATGTGGATGGCTAGGAGCGTTCCAGTGTTGTTTACTGGAGTGACCCACTATGGTGACCTCAGGGCGAACTTTAACCAGGGAGACCCTAGTGTACATCGCTTGCTGAGGTTGTGTTGTCGCGAACTTCAATCGGGGATGCTCCAATGTACGTCGCTTGGAATGCTCATCGTGGGCGGATGATGTCCGAGGTGGTCTCGGTGTGAATGGTGAACGTGAATGCCCCGGTCTTCATTGTTAATGTGACCGGTGGTGGGCTCCTTGTGCAATCATCATCCTCGATCGCGCTTGTGGCTCCATCATCAGTTGTATGCTGGAGAGGTGTGCTCTCGAAGCCGATAGGCATGCTTGTTTGTTGATTGAGACAGTTGCGCTGAAGGTATGCGGCTCGCTCGGACGCTTTCGTCTTCGGCTTCATAGGGGGTACCTCCTTGTCGAGCCCTTCCCTGCTGAAGTATAGGAAGAAAGACCCGATAGGAGTTCTCGGGGAGGTGTGAACCCGCGTATCGCTGTTCGCCCGCGACCGGTGTGTCCCTGTGAAGGATAACAAAGAGGATGATGCATTAGGCGATTATGCGGTGGAATATGTGGTAAGAAATGTAAGGCGGACCCATGGGAATTTCCCTTGTCTAGCTCGCGACCCATGGGGTGCCACGCGTGGGGGATACTCAATTCCGGGAATGTAATCATCACCACCCTGGAGTGGTCAAACCGTGATTGGGGACCGCAGAGTTGTACTTTCCCCGATTGTGGGTTGTCGTGCGCAGCCGTTCTAGGGAAGGCTCGAGGAGCCAGGTCTTAAGAGGATAGGCGAGTTGAATAGATCCGACAGAATCAATAAGGCGTCTTTGGGATGGTCCTAGTGCCACTTGAAGGGTTTGTTCATGCCAGGAACCTATTTGTGAATGCATATAAATGTAAAAGAGAGTTTAAGGAAAAGTGCGTGTTGCCCCGGTGGTTGGTTGATGGCCACAGCAGAAGGTGGGGTGGGCCCATTCTCTTGTCGGAGGTGCGACCATGCAAATGACTTCCGTAGTGGGTGGGCAGGGCCATGCTCCGCTCGTCGAAGCTGTCGCATGTGATCTTTTGCGGAGACAGGGTTGAGACTCAATGTCGAAATTCCAAGCAGCTGGACGAGAGGTGTTCGTTGTCCTGATGGTGGTCGTTTAGGATTCAGATTGCCTTCTTGTCGGTTATTTCCTGCAATGGGAAAAGGGGAATAATGAAGGAGTAAACTATGTTCGCAATTTCAATGCAAGGGCACAGGGGATCAAACTAGCCTGGTAGGCGTCATGCGAGCGTGCCGAGGGTGTGTGCATGGGTGAGGTGGAGACATGCTCGCACGACGCGGAAGGATGCACTCGGTTGTGCTGGTGGACATGCTCGGTTACGCAAAGAGACATGTGCTTGATCACACGATGACGCTTGGTTGCGCGGGGTTAGTGAGAAGCTTGCTTTGCCTAGGAAGGTGGATCAGCCCTCGGGCCATGGCTTGCCTTGCCGTGGAGGGAGGGTGAAGGTTGCGGTTGGTTTACCTGCGAAGGAGGTCCTCACTCATTTGTATGGTGGGATGTTAGTTGTTATGCGAAATAGTAAATGAATAGGATGCATACGATGCGTGTATTTTAAAATGCTAATGTTGTCATTTACATTGACTCGAAAGGTGCAAAGTGCAATGTAAATTTTGTAAAATAAAGCCCTAAGCCGATCTTCCACCACACTCAGAGTTTGAGCGAGCGCGGCCTCGGAAAGCACTGGTCCTAGGCGAGGGCCCTACGGAGATATCTATCATAGAGTACATGTGTGGGCCTCCTCGAGCCCTCTTCCTAGACCTCTCCAGGGCAGCGTTCGCTCAAGCGAGCTCCCGATCGTGTCTCTGCAGCTTGGCGCGGGTCTAGGCGAGTTCCCTCTGAGGTTGTGGTTGACCAGTGAGTTCCTCATTCTGTGGCGAATTGGTGAGGTCCTGGTGAGCTGACGAACTCTGTCGAGATGCGGGCAGGAGGTCGAGCGAGGCGTCTCTTACCAAGACGACGGGAAAATCCTCTTAGGACTCGTCAACATGAATGATATCCTAATTTTTGAAAACTGCATGATACATATGTACGAAGAAAGTAAATGCCCACAGCTTAGTACAAATTACAAGGTACATCGCTCTTAAATAGAAAAGACTCAAGTGGCACGCAAGCCGACTCGATGGACTGTTGTCGGAGTCGGGTTGAAGGCTTGCATGGAGGCATAGCACGATGCATGGTTCGGTGCCACAAGGACTGTGCTATCTATGGATGGGGGCTCCCGACTCAAGGGTGTGAATTCCTTGAAATCTAGCGAGGATCTTTGGGGGCCGGTTCGGTGACATAGCCGACTCGATCCGTTCCCTTACTTGGAACCTCTGACTAACCTAGCTTCCTATTTTAGTGCCCGTGGGATTTCTGACGTGGTACCTAGAATCATGCTAGGATGATGCGATGCAAGTGCAGAAAATAAATGTGCATGAAGTAAATGTGCTTAAAATAAATGTGCTGAAAGCGATAAATAAACATGCAAGCAAGCAAACGGGATCGAGCCCGAACCCACTAAGTATGTCCCCAGTGGAGTCGCCAAGCTGTGCGCACTCGAATTTTAATCTCACAGAGGTGCGCGTGCGCGTGCCTACACAACTCGCCTTAAGAGTGTCCACCTTCCCGGGGACACGCGGCGAATGCACGTGAAAAGGAGTCGCCACTTACTGTTTACGACCCGAAGGTCGAGGGCCGTTGAGTTGCCCGGGTCTAGGGGTACGGGGTACACCTAATTGCTAAGGCATTGGTCGCACGGAACCGGAAATTCCGAATTCGGGGGTTCTATTACGTGCGGGCTTATATTCCGCACGCCCTTTCGGTACTCTAATTTGCTAGGCTTGCTGTTTATTGTTTATTTACCGCATGGATTAGGTTGCGCTTGACTCGCCCATTTTGACATCATAAATTCGGTGAAGTGAACACTTCGGGCCAATGCCCCGAAAGTAAAGTAGGCTTGCATCTCGAGGGATCGGTTCACTATCTTTGCGTTACAGTTCGTCGAACCGTGATGGTCGATTCCCTGCGCGAACAGAGACCGCGAGTGTTCGAGCTTACTCATCTCTTGGTAACAATAGACTGACTTGACTAGTTCGACACTCGGACCTCTCGCTCGCCGATCAGTGATCCTTACAAATGAATAAATGTACAAACAAAATCCTCGCAATGTACACTCGAATAATTACAAAGTACAACTGAATAAAGTAAATGGATCCCAATCGGTTTTCATTGGACCAATATTCCGCTCCAGCACAGCGTGAGATTTTTGAGTGACCGAAAAATAAATTAAAGCAACGCGGTCTCCAGGAGCCGGGGGTCGGGTCTGACTGGACCAACGGGCGACACGAAAATCGATCGGTTCTCACGATAACCATTGGATCGTTTGAGCTCCCGGGTGATGTCTAATCACGATTCACACACTCGATTCGAGTCATCTTCCACATAGACATTACTCGGAGTAGAGTGGTGACTCGATGCTAGACCCCATTCCGCACTCGGGTTGCGCGCGCTCGGTGTACATGGTGGTGTTGGACCCTGTGGTTGATGATTTGGGGTGTTGGACCCCGTGATAAGCGTAATCTATGGGTTCGGGTTCGAACTTCGACAAATCAACAAGCAATAATAGAAAACAGAGAAAAACTGATAGAAACAGATGAAAACAGACAAAAACTGATAAATACAGACGTATACAGACAAGTCGTGTATTAAGCCGAATTTACGTGATTTTGCACTTGATCGGACTGCCCGTCTCCGATCGTGGGTCTAAGTGTTTAAATCACCCTAACGCCTATGGAGTCAGCGATTCACGAAAAGACGATTATGCCCTTGAACTGTAAAGTGTGTAAAGTGTTCATGCAAAATTTGAGATCACGTGACGCGGACTACCGAAAGTCGGTAGCCGGTGCCGATCGATCCCTTGGGTCCATTAGGATCATGCTGACCTCGAGAGAGCCGAGAAAACGATCGTTCCGCTCGGGAGTGGTCTAAGGATGGTTCGTACACCCTGACCCGAGCCGCCTCGAATTGGGCCCGGACTTGAGTCGAGGCGCATGAGTATTCCCTATATGCCCATGCTACGCGTGTTAAGTGTCTCGATGCTTTCGAAATTGTGGGTTTTAAATGGGCATTTCCGATATTTTGTAATTCGTCGACGCGTTTATAAATTGATGTTCATACGATTTTATTTAAGCCGAATGATTTAATTAACCAAATGATACGTCCCATTTCCCATTTGTGGAATGGTTTAGTGATTGAGGCCTTGAACCTTGATTGTTATGGATTAATGAAATGGTTGTTCGAAATTAACGCGCCTAACATACAAACTAATGATTGAACGAAAAATGTAATTGCCATCAATTTCAAGAGTCGGTTTTAAAGCGATAGAGGAGGCCATCCCCGACTCGAGGGAGGTCAAGGGGTATTCGGCCACCCTCCAAGGAGGAAGCCAAAAACCTCCTTGACCCGGCTTCGGTTATGGATTGTCTCCTATATCGGTTTTGGCCATTTCTTGCATGCATAAAACATCAAATACGATAATAACGCACATTTTACAAAGCCGGTGTCGCCATGATCTTGGAAGACGTAAACAAGCATACAAGAATGGACAAACACGATATTTAAAGGAATCGATAAAACGGTACAGACTCATGGAGACGAAAAATGTAAAAATGTAAAAACTCGAGAAATGACTTAAGTCGGGGCAAGGAAACCGTGTATGGCCCGGGAGAGTCAAGAGAAGCACTCGGCCACCCCCCTTAGGGTGAAGCCGAGAGGCTCCCTTGGCTAGCCCGAGCCAATAAGGTTTCCTCGACTCTGAATAGAGCCTTTTCACAATATGCTAGCATATTATAACGATAAAGACATGCATAATACGATGTGAAAATGCATAAAAAAAACACATAAAACTCACATGCGAATTGGTCATGGACCGCCTTATCGCCCCACAAATACAAAGGAAACGTAAAATTCCTAACTTCTCTAAGTCGGGAATGGTTATACCTAGCCCTGGGATGCGGGAAAAGTCGAGGAAAGTCAGAAAAAGGGGTTCAGGAAGTCGGTTTTGCCTCTGGAACGAACAGACCCGAATCAGTGAAGTCGGGTCGGCTGGCAGACCCGATTGGCAGTCCGGCTTGTCGGGGCTGCACCGGTTGATTGAGGTGGCCTTTATGCGTGGGGTCAGTTGCGTTGGATTCCCAAGAGAATAAGGATCATGCCTGCGCTGGTTTCGTGAAGATTGCATGCATAGATTTTCCAGAAATAAAAAACAAAGTCGAATCAGCAAAAAAATGACAGACCCAGTCAGGGGCGAAACAGACCCGACTGGTACCCGATCAAGAAACGGGTCTATAGGAGGCTCCCGGTGGTCTTTTGATGCAAGGTCAGTGGCATTGGACTCCTAACTGACTGAGGATCATGGTGATAGGTGGATCGTAGCAAGGTTTAACCCAAGCTGACCTGTATGTTCCTGTAAAGTTTGGGTCAGAAAAGAAAACTAGAGGAACAGACCCGACTGGCACCCGATGAAGAAACGACTCTACGAGAGGCTCCCGGTGGTCTTTTGATGCAAGGTCGGTGGCATTGGACTCCTAACTGACTGAGGATCATGGTGATAGGTGTCTTGTAGTGTGGTTCAACTCGAGTTTACCTGTATGTTCCTGCAAAGTTTGGGTCAGAAAAGAAAACCAGAGGAACAGACCCGACTGGGCTGTTTGGGTTGAAACGGCCGCAAAAGGGGGCTCCGGGTGTTGTACCAGGCTGGCTCGGGTTCCTCCGACTCCTAAGGGACTGCTTGAAGTGTC
This sequence comes from Punica granatum, assembly GCF_007655135.1. NCBI lineage: Eukaryota > Viridiplantae > Streptophyta > Magnoliopsida > Myrtales > Lythraceae > Punica > Punica granatum. The sequence goes on along the minus strand of NC_045127.1, from coordinate 25,886,707 downwards.
TATGATGAGTTGATAGGGTGCCAAAGCTCGAACAAACCCAGAAAGTCAAAGAAAGAACCAGTAAGTTCACAAAAAACTCAGTAAGGAAAATAAAAGGGAAAATGAGGTCTTACTTGGTTGAATGGCTCTCGGCACGCAACTACCTCATCACGGGGGAGAGTGAGGGTCGTGAGGAACCCTTAGAAGGTGTAGGCATGACTCGCCATGGTCGTGGGAAGGAATGGCACGCTTAGGACCTGGGAGTGGCGGTGAAAACCCGGTTGCACACAGTTTCTATGCTGAACTGAAACGCCGGGCTGGGAGCCTCAAATGCTAAAACTAAGCTCGGAAATGGATTCGGAAGTTCGAATATATGTGAGATATGAAGTTTGGTCAAGTTTGGTTCGAGTTGGGTGGTGGTCGCCGGAAAACGGTTGAGTTTTCCGGCAATTTCGGCCTTGAATCGGGCTGTGCTTGGGCTGAACGACCAAGGCTGATTGCTGGAGTTTGAGAGGGTTTTAGAGGTTCTCCTAGAGCTTGAGAGAGAATTGAAATTGAGTTGTGATTAGTGTTAATGATGCATGGGCACTTATAGGAGGCTTAATGAGGCATAATTAGTGAAATAAAGTGCAATTAGAGGGAGTGCTTAGGGGATCCGAATTTTTAAGAGGGATTAGGGAGGGGAAGTTGTCTTGAAAGGTTTATGGGAAGTGATGGATGGAAGAGTGGAGTTGATGGATGGAAGAGTGGAGTTGATGGGTGTAAGAGATATTTTGAATTTGAGTGGTGGAGGCTCATTTGGCTTGCCTTTAGAGGATAGCCATAGCTCACGGCTCGGCTCGGCTTGGCTAGCTCAAGGGTCCCACTTGATTAGGAAGAAAGTCGGAAGAAGCTCGGGGCTCGATTGATCGCGCGTTTGATTTCCGTGGTTTGCTTGAACGACGAATTATCGATGTATGCGTGAATACGGTTTTAATGAGCCTAATATTGACATGTTTGTTGTAAGCGAATGCTCAGGTGACCCGGGGACTCGAAAGTCGATTTCGCTTCGTTTGGATGATCGAAGTGAAGTTGTTCGTTTCTGTCACCAGTTCGTAGAACGGTTGACTCGTCGGCCTTGGGTGAAGAACGATAACCGGAGACATCCTAAGAATCCGCGAATGGGGCTCTCTCAGTGTTTCCCAAGTGTTCTCATGTGTTCGGAGACCACTGTGATCTCCGTTTTTCAAAAACGAGTCCCGAAGATTTGCCGGGTGACGTTCGTTACCATTAAAACGTCACTCGAGAAATCGATATGCTTTGCTTGGTCTGAGCCGAAATGATTTCTTAGCCCCTAGGGGTTGTTGGGAGTGGGTGGTGCAGAACTCGGATGTCGACATTTCCCCGAATGAGCTCTGAGCGCAAGATTCCGGGTGAAAGGGGCCCTTTTGTCGCCGGAATAGTACTCAAGAAACCTAAATGGATTGTCCAATGTGATCAGAGTTTATCTCTCGAGCCCTTGAGGTCCCTGAGCTTGATTGGCGTAGATTTCGTGCATCGACGATTTGTTAAAAAGGGCTCCGGCCATGTTCCTATGCAAGAAAGGCCCATTTTTCCAGGTCGGGATCCACTCGGTAGACCAAGATGAGTTCCGAAAAGCAGTCAGAAACTTGTTCCCTGGTCCTGATACCCCTCGGGTGTGTGCAGACCTGTTTTTGGGTGCCGTTTACTAGTTCGAGGATCGGGCGTCCCGGGAGCCCCGTCAGGAAGGCGCCTACAAATGTTCGGGAGTGCCCCGTCTTAAGCAGGAGACTTCTGAAATGTGTTCGGAGGTGTCATCGATCATTTTGGTATCAAGAGAGATTTTTAGAGTCCTATATTGGATACCTTTTGACATTCCGGTGATCCGGAGATGAATAGTGCTATAGTGCCGGTTCTGTTGTCCCGAGGTTTTGCCGTTTGTCTGCCCTTCTGATTGCTCCCTGCACCTTCCTAGTGGTCCCTACTTCTTTTCTATAGTTCATGTCCCCGAGTCCGCGTTTTCGCTTCTGTCGGCCTGACCATGAATAGTGATTTGAGCTTTGGTCGGGCGTTCTCTGTTGGGAGTCGACGGGCTAAATGGGGTGCTGACACAGGTCATGATACAGAATATCTTTCTTGATCACTTCCGATTAGATCAACTGGTTCTTTGGTTTTTTCGGGGTTCTAGCATAACCCTGGATGATCCAAAGAATTCGTGAACACCGGTTACAGGCCAAGGTTGCCCGCACTACGATGTTTCCCTTTTCTGAAAATAATTTTCAAATGAAGGGCAAAAATCATCGTTTTACAAATTAGCGACAACCCTAAGGTTAGCTTGATAGAAACACTACGGTATCAGGATAAGAATGGGCTACCTGTTCAGGTGTAGGTTCATCTGCATAGCCTTTTCTTATCCAACTGATGAGTTTCTGTCATCCTATCGTAGACTCGGGTAACTAAAACTGTTATCTCTATCACAAAACATGCAAAAATGCTTATTAACCTTTCACTCAACCTAACCAAACACTAGATAATGGTTAGGTGGAACTCTAGGTTCCAAATCTAGAGTCAAAATACGAGTTTGGCTAATTCAGTAGAATTTTAGTGTCATAATATAGAACAACGTTAACAGCGATCCTCATGCAAAGGACTTGCCTACAAATACCATGTCTGTCAAGTCCTTAAGACAAAGCCAAATGCAAAATGCTTTACACACGTTTGCTTGTTTAGCATACGGCATTTGCTTGCAAAAACACCCCTAGATTAATAATTTGTTAATCCACGTACACTCGGCAATACGCACACCTTGTCTGCTTACTGCATGCCATTTTGTTACATTTCTGCTCTTGTTTGTACATACGGGTTGAGCCCGACCCATAGGACGCATTGCACTTAGGGTTCAACGCCCTAATCATCGATCACAGGGTCCAACGCGCTGTTCACTGAGAGCGCATGTTGAATTTCATTTTTTCGATTTTTCTCTGAACTCACGGTGAATTAGAGCGGAATAATAACTGAAAGCGAACTGACTGGGATTCGACCATTTGTTATTTGTAATTTATTTTTTTTGAGAGCATTGTAAGGATTTTACTTTGTACATTTATTTATGTAAGAATCCCAGTCGGTTTGCGAACGGTCCGAGAGTCGAGCTAATCGAATCGATTCAATGCTTGCTTAGGCAAGAGTAATCCCAAGATCTCGCGGTTCCGGTTCACGTAGGAATTCAACTGTCATGGTTTGATGAACTGTAACGCAAGATAGTGAATCGAGTCTTCGACATACGGGCTTACTTCTCTCTCGGTTACCCAACCGACATCGTTTAGTTCACCGAATTTTCGGTGTCAAAACGTGCAGGCCGAACTCAGCTTAATCCATGCGGTAAATAATTAAAACAGGCAAGCATAGAACCTAGAGAACCGAAATGGCGTGCGGGATGTAGACCCGCACGTAACATGAACCCCTGAACTCGGACTTTTCGGTTCCGCATAGACCAATGCCTTAGCTAAACTAGGTGTATCATTTACCCCTAGACCTGAGCAACTCGCCGGCCCTCGACCTACGGGTAAGCAGGTAGTGGCGACTCCTTCTCACTTGTGTCCGTCACGCATCCCCGAGAAGGTGGACACTCCCAAGCCGAGTGATCCAAAAGAGCGCATGCGGGCCCTGACGAGAACCACATTCGGGTCCGTACAGTTTGGCGACTCCACTGGGGAACATTCTTAGTGGGTTCAGGCTCGATCTTGTTTACTTGCTTGCATGTTCATTTATCGTTTTCTGCACATTTATTTTAAGCATATTTACTTTAAGCACATTCTTTTTCTGCGCTTACATCGCATCATCCTAGTGGGTTTCTAAGTACCAAGTCCAAAATCCCACGGATGCCAAAATAGGAAGCTAGGTTAGTCAGAGATTCTGAGTAAGGGAACGGATCGAGTCGGCTACGTCACCGAACTGGCCCCCAAAGATCCTCGCTCGATTTCAAGGAATTCACACCCTTGAATCGGGAGCCCCCATCCCTAGTTAGTGGTTTTCCCAATAGCACTGAAACCATGCATAAACAGGGACCGTCATGCCAGACCAAAATCGCCTTCACGCCGTCAACGACCCAAAAGTTGAGTCTTTGAGTCGGCCCTTAGTTTTTTTTAGGCGGACCTTTTCTTGTTTTTACAAAGAGCGATATATATTGTAATAGACACAGTTATAGTTTATTTTTTTGCACTTGCATGCATATTTTTCAAACAACCTAGGACAGTGTATCGGTTTGGTTTTAAACATTAAACCGACATCTTTTCCATTTAGGTAAGAATGGATCGTTCGACTCCCAGTCTTAGGCTCGAGTCTCTCACACCACCTGGACGAAAGATTAGTCGCATCTGGAAAGCATTCTGTCCGGTGGATCGCGCCTTCATCTGCCTGATTGTAGGGGATTTAGCAATGCTTGCTGAGTCCCCCATTGATTGGACTTTCTTGAGGACTACCGTCTAGTTTTGGGACCCCCAGCACGTAGTGTTCAACTTTCAGGGAACTGAGCTGACTCCTACAGTCGAGGAGTACACATCACTCATTTAGAGACCCATGCCTACACGGGACATCCTAGTGCCCAACTAGTTCGTTGTAATTCAGAGCCAACTCTCCACCCTTTTAGGTATATCCACCGAATAGGTTCAGCTCAAGCTTCAGAATGGATGGGATCATGATGTTAGAATCACATGGCTCTTGAATTGGACACACATTTGTGCATTATGTCCCACTGCATAATCCTACCAGCGCAACGCCTGCCATGGGTTCCTTCTCCTAATATTCGGGACTCTCTTGTTTCCGCATACCTCGAATCTCATAGACAGGGCACTTGCCCAAGTCATCCTTCAAGTGGTAGAAGGTCATAGTTATGTCGAAGCTTTACTAGCTGAGAGCATTCGATCTTTTGACTATGTTAGAGAGATTCGACACGGCAGGATGAGAGGGTCTCCGCATCTACTGCAGATTTGGCTTCTCGCACATATCCGACCGTTCTGCTCATCACATCCGTTTTCCTACATCACCGACGACCACTCTCTGATTGCACGCCTGCTTCTAGTGTTTCGACTTCCCAAACGTAGCTTTTTAGAGTGGAGACAATTCTTGGAGGAGCTCACACCAACACAGTTTTTATGGGCTGATCGCTGGTTCCCCGGCGGCCCTATGATCACAGGATGTCCCGGAATCGTTGGACTTCCCCTCCTTAGCCATTTGGGAAGCACACTCGTATTTCCCAGCCGAGTAATCAGACAACTCGGTGGCCTACAAGACATCCCCACCTAGGCGGACCGTTTGGCACTGATTCCAGTGGGCCGATTCATCATCTTTAGTGGCAGATAGATTCCTGCGAGTTCGAGAGATTCGACGATTGTAGGACACACGCATCACGCAGAATCTGTACTTCTCGGAGCATCTCACTGGCGAGGAGCGAGTCTTTTCTGCCTCTTCAGCGTACATGGCTTAGTTCTACTCATAGGACTTAGTACCCGTTCATCGGCCCATAACAGCTCTGATTCCACGAGTTCTCCCCGTAGTTGCTTCAGAAGCCGAGAGCTCCGCCCAGGGGGCCATGCACATGGAGTTGCAGTCTATCAGGAAGGAGCGAGATCGACTTTGCTGCGAGCTTGTTGATACTTGTGCACATCTTGCAAATTATAGAGAGTTTCAGAGGGAGCTAGCTCAGACACGCACGCGCATTGCAAACCAAGACAGGAGATAGCGCGTTTGAGCGCTATGCTGGACTGAACGCAGGCAAAAGCGAGCAAGGTCTCCCTTCATTAGGTTTAGCAGTCAACAACATCCTTTTGCCCTGCTCGGACCTATGCAACGCTCACTTAACTGTCGGCCGTAGTAAGGTGTCGGTTTTATTTTTACGTTCCTTTTTCTTTTAAACAGACTATCTTTGTAAATTATGGAGCTTGAATCAAATTGATGTAATGGCATTAGTGTTTTAAAACTCATCCATTTCATGCACTTCATTCATTTAATTGTTTACGTGACATTTTAGCCGATCAACAGTAATCGCACTTACACACTTTAGCATACAGGTAATCGCAACAAGCGTCTCACCGCTATCCGACCCGACTAAGAGTAAGGATGGCAGGAGAACACTCGCCAACTCTTCCTGAAGAGATCACTTCCCTGACCGTGGCTCATTGCCAACCATCGATGATGCATGCTTCACCAACTCAGACTCCTGCGGTCATACCACCAATCCCGCCACCAACGGCGCAGACCTCGTCATCCAACTCCGGCGATTCCACGCATATCACGGCACTCGAAGGAATGGTCAACCAGCTTGCAATTAATATGGCCATGAATATGTCGGAACTCATGGCCCTGCTTCGAGACCGGAATCGGGCTTCCTTGAGCTTCATTCCGCCTCTAGAGCACAGGCCGACGGTGGATCCGAACCCAACGGTCCCTCCGACTCTTGTTTCAGAAAGTGAGGAGGTATCCTTTTCAGCAATGATACACATACCGGTGGTCTATTTGGTCATGGACCTTTTACCGCCGCTGCCAGCTCCTACGGCTGTCCCATTGCTACCTGCGGCCTTTCTATCGGCAGACTCGGCTGTGCACGCCCCGCCGCCCGTAGCCATGCCGGTTCAACCCCTTGTCTACACCGTGCTGCCTCCAACAATCCCTACAACGATGAGCGCTCCCGCTCCTGCTCACACTATTGAGCTTTTTCCTTCCCAAGCTTCACAACCTTACATGGGCCTCTCTTACCAAGGTCCACCGCCACTAAATATTCCTCCCCTTGAACTCGGCATGCCTATTCAGGCAGCCCTTGTAGCTCCACTGATAAACTTTCTTTCGGAAATAGAGATTGAGCCGGACATGAGATTGAAGAAGATGGAGGAGACCATTAAGGCCCTCCAAGTAGGGAGTTCCCATTTTGATTACGACGACCACAACTTGAATCTCTTTCCAGGCATGCGGCTGCCCCCTAAGATCAAGATTCCGGACTTCAAGAGATACGACGGGACTAGGGATCCTCGGCATCATCTCTGCCACTATCAGAGTAAAATCCTGTCGTACTAGGATTACGAGGAATTCGTCATCCAAACTTTCCAGGATAGTCTTACGGGGATCAACGCTAGATTGGTTCATGACTTTGAAAACCGGCGACATCCCTACCTGGACGAATCTCTCCCAGAAGTTCCTTGACCAGTATCGTTTCTACGTGGAGACACCCCCTACTCTCCTCGATCTCAGCATGATGGAGATGAGAGAGAGTCAGACCTTTGAAGCATATGCAACAGAGTGGAGGGGAAAAGCAGCGAAGCACATTCCCTTGATTACTGAGCGACAGTAAGTTCATCTGTTTCACTCCACGCTCAGGGGTGCATATTATTCACACCTCTTGGTTCATACCTCTTCATTCTCAGGCTTGATTGAAGCTAGGAAAAAGCTTGACATGGGCGTCAAGCTAGGGAGGATTGATGGCCCATCGAGGAAGAAAGACGGAGAAGGATCGAAGAGGCAGATTGCCGGAACGTCCAAGAAAGGCAAGGATGCGACTGTTGGCGCCGTCAACCCCGGATGCCAAACTCCGCAGCCGATTTCGATGGACTACACCCCTGCGTCTCCGACTTCTCAAGCATATGCACATTTCATGCATTATAAGCAGGCCTATCCTCTAGCCCCACCAACCGTTATTCATCTGCCACCTCTGCAACAGTACACCTCTGCTCAAGCCCAGCAAAGCAGAGCCTCGGCTTCGAGACCTCCTCAGCCGGCTCAATGGGCTCCACCTCCACAAGCTCAACAGGGCAGTGCTGCTCAACCACGCCAACGCAAGCAGTATACGCCTTTGCCAATTCCTCCCTCCCACATATTCCGGCAGTTCCTCGCAGGCAACAAGATTTGAACAGAAGCCCCCAGTCCTAACTTTGATCCTATGGTGCATAATCAAAACCTGTGCTGTGAGTTTCATCAGGGTGCTCTTGGTTCCTTGGATAACTGTTGGAGACTTCGGGGACAAAATCCAGGAGATGATCAATGCGAAGGAGATCTCCTTCAATGAGGTGAAGCCGCCGCATGTGCACGCGAACCCTCTTCCTGATCATGGATCGAGTTTAGGCCCTTCCATCAACATGATTAGCATAGCTGCTATCGTAGAAGAAGAGGATGTATAGGAAACTCCGGTTCCGTTCATCATCGACTATGCTCCGGCAGAAATTGCAGTTACATCCGCCCCGTTTTTCATCAAGGTGCCTGCAAAGGAACCATATCAGGACCGCCGAGTTCCCTGGAATTTTGGGGGCGAGGTGGCCAATATGGAATAGGAAAGGAGCACGATGGGCATCACGCTTTTAGGATGGGTTTATCAAGGTCCAGAGCCTGCAGACAAAGGGAAGGCTCTTGCTGCTGTATTCTTAGCCATTCCAGAAGTCGAGCTACATCCTGCGAAGAATGTCATTGAGCAAGAAGCCGAAGCCTTCATGAAGGTGATTAAAGCTAGCGAATACAAGGTTGTTGAGCAGATGGGCAAGTCACCAGCCCACATTTCACTCCTTGCTTTGCTTCTGAGGTCCGAGCCGCATCGGGACGCTCTTCTGAAGGTTCTTACGGCTGCACAAGTCCCGAAGGATACTGCATCGGATAGGATTGAGGAGACTGTGAACTCCATCTTCTCGAATTAGATCTCCTTTGCCGAGGATGAACTTCCGTCTGAAGGTCAGGGACACTTGCGGGCATTGCACATAGTCTGCAAGTGCAACAATCACGTCGTCGGTCGAGTCATGATCGACAACGGCTCCGCCCTCAATGTTTGCCCCGTCTCCACACTGAAACAGATGAACATGGTTATGAGCAGCATCCATGTAAGCAAGACTACTGTTCGAGCCTTTGATGGCTCTAGGAGGGAAGTGAATGGAGAAATTGATCTACTAATCGATGTGGGCCCTTGCTCGTTCTCTGTCACTTTCCAGATCCTGGAGATACCCAATGCTTTCAGCCTCTTACTTGGGAGGCCTTGGATTCACATCGCCAGTGCAGTTCCTTCATCGCTGCACCAGAATCTCAAGTTCTTTGTCGAAGGCAAGCTCATCACTGTCAACGGCGAAAAAGATTATGTGATCTATCAAGAGACGGCAGTCCCTTACATCAAAATTGGGGAAGATCAGAATCTCCCCTTTCATTCCTTCGACACAATTTCCGTGATCCGAGATTACAGATAAGTCGGTCCATCTCGGGCCGATTGCATGATTGGGAAGGTTCTGTTGAAGAATGATTACGTCCCCGGAACTGGACTCGGGGCACGTGCACAAGGAATCCTCCGGCCGATCGAAGTGGAGGAATACCGCAATAGGAGGGGACTTGGTTTTCGCCACTCTTGTCACGAGATCTTGCAGGCTCGCCGTGGCAAGCACCTCCACCGTCTCGCAGCACACTACGGAAAGCTCTCTAGGGGCATTATGGTTCCACTACTCTCGCAGTTTTTCCTCGCACCATCATAGGTCATTGGGGGCACCTCTGACAGCCCATCCACTGAATCGGATGACTCTTCTTCGGATACAGTTGAAGCGTTCTTGGCTTTGCTAGCCATATATGCCGTCACTGAGGAGACATCTTCTAGGGTTCATATTCGCTCCACACGGGAGGATGAGGAGCTTATCAACTGGACCGCAGTCCCGCTTTACTCGGCCATGGTTGCCGATGTGTAAGACGGTCTCTGTATATAATGCTACCTGCATGTCGGCAACGCCATAAGCCACATGACAGAATAGGGGTTTTTGTTATGGCTTGTTAATAAAATCCCTACATGCTTTTTGAATCTCTGCATCTAAATTCTCCATCTCTCGCACTCACTTCCAGCATTTTTATTTCTAAAACAATTCGTTTTCATTTCCAGGCTCCTATCAAATCCAAATCATGGATGCAACGATTCGAATTCATCCAAGACATGTCTCGGAAAGTCCCTACCCATATACTTCAGGGAAGGACTTGACGAGGACAGTCGCATGCCCGAGATAGAGGAGAGTTTGCATCGTCTCAAAAACCACGAACTCACCTCAGTCGAGCCAACCGAAGAGATCAACATAGGCACTGCAGAAGAACAGCGCATCTTAAGGATCGGGATGGACCTAGATCTTGCTTAGAAGGCCCGCATAATCAATTTCCTAACGAAGTATCAAGAAGTCTTTGCTTGGTCTTACGCCAATATGCCAGGCTTAGACCCCTCGATCGTAATGCATTTCCTCCTGCTCGATACCGAGAAGTTCCCGCCCAAATGGCAGCACCTACGGCGACAGCAAGCTGACCTTCTCCTTCGCATTAAGGAAGAAGTTGTCAAACAGATAGATACAGGATTCTTGGAGGTGTGTAACTACTCCGAAAGGGTAGCGAACATTGTGCCAGTGGAAAAGAAGAACAGGAAAGTCAGAGTCTGCATTGACTATCGAGACCTTAATAGGACCAGTCCTAAGGATAATTTCTCGCTGCCCCATACTGACGTCTTGGTTGACAATACTGTCCGCCATACTCAATTCTCCTTCATGGACGGCTTTTCTGGATACAAACAGATTCAGATGGTTGAGGAGGATAAAGTCAAAACGATGTTCATTATAATGTGGGGCACATTCTGCTACAAGGTCATGCCTTTCGGTCTCAAAAACGCCGGGGCAACCTATCAGCGGGCGATGATCACACTCTTTCATGACATGATACATAAAGAGATTGAGATCTACGTCGATGACATGATTGCCAAGTCCAAGGAGGGAAAAGATCATCTGGTCAACCTCAAGCGACTCTTCGACCGCCTCAAGAAGTACAAGCTCTGACTCAACCCGGCGAAATGCACCTTCTGTGTCAAGTCAGGGAAACTGTTAGGGTTTGTAGTCAGCGAAAGGGCATCGAGGTCGACCCCGACAAAGTCAAGGCGATCATGGAGCTGCCCCTTCCATTGACAGTGTGTCAAGTAAGAAGCTTCTTAGGACGGCTGAATTACATCGCGCGTTTCATTGCAAATCTGACAGACAAGTGCTAACCGCCCTTCCGCCTGCTTTGCAAAAATGCAGCAGTCGGATGAGACGACGAGTGTCAGAAAGCTTTTGATACTGTCAAGGCATATCTGGTTCGCCCGCCGGTGTTGGTCCCACCTTCACCGGATCGTCCTCTCATTCTGTACCTAACAGTACGCCGACAATCCATCAGGTGCATGTTAGGGCAAAAGGACGATTCTACATATGCAGAGCGAGCAATTTATTATTTAAACAAAAAGTTCACTGAAAGGGAGTCCAACTACCCTGAAATAGAGAAAAATGTGCTGCACACTCGTGTGGGTCATACAAAGGTCTAGCAGTACACTCTCTACCACACCATCCGCCTGCAGTCAAAGACGGATCCCTTGAAGTATCTGCTCGACAATCCGTCCTCCATGAGGGACATAGAAAAATGGCGTTGTCAACTGACGGAGTACGACATCGAGTATGTGTCGCGCATAGCAGTGAAGGGCCAAGCAATAGTAGACCATCTAGTAGAGTTCCCGATCGATGATGACACATCGATCAACTCTGACCTTCCAGACGAAGGGATCCTCCAAATAAATGATGAGGAGGAGAGTCCTAGGTGGAAGATGTCCTTTGACGGCGCAGTCAATTCCACCAGGTCTAGTATCGATGCGGTGCTGATATCCCCTGAAGGTCGTCATTTCACTGTTGCAGCGAAGATTAATTTCCCCTGCACCAACAACATAGCCGAATACGAAGTATGTATCATCGGCTTGCAGGCAACAGTCGATCTCAAAGTCAAGGAGCTAGAAGTGTTTGGCGATTCCATGCTCACAATCTTTCAGACGCTTAAGCAGTGGAAGACGAAAGATCCAAGCTGGTGTTGTATCACGAGTACCTCGAAGAGTTGACAGAGCACTTCAAGAATATCTTGTTTACGTATACACCACGCATGAAGAACCAATTTGATGACACACTTACAACGCTAGCATCCATGTTGAGCATTACGAAGGAGAATCTAATCGAGCCCCTCGAATTTGAGATTGCCAAGGGCCGTGCCCATTGCGACGTGATCGAAGCCGTCAATGGCAAGCCTTGGTAAGCAGATGTCAGCACCCCATTTTGGCACACCAATTCGAGCAATGCATATCAGTAGTGATCCAGGCCACGACTTGAGTATTATCACGGAAAAGGGCTCGACCGAGTAAGAAATTACTATTCATCCTCAAGTCAGCAAAAACAAGCAGATGATAGGGACGAAAGATAGAAGAATTCCCTAGGTCATCAAAAGGCAACAGAGTGACTAGAGAGCTCAACAACATCCAAAACTGGCATTTTCAAAGTACATCGCGGACAGTCCTATTTTCCGATAGTTCGCTTAACCATCGGAAGATAGCCAATATTGGACTCCAAAAATCCACATCAGTGCTAAACAAATGAAAAGTGTCTTCAAATGCATTTCGCAGATCATCTGCTCTATACAGAATAACTTTTTGTATACAGACAACTTTTCAATGGAAGTCCAAAAATGCCGGTTTCTCAGAGAAAAGTTAATCTCAAATGTCATATGCGGCCATGTCCCACAAGCATATAGAGCATGAGCAGTGCTTCAAATTGTCTCTTAGAAGCCACACTGACACTTCAAATGACTTCCGAGCGAAATAACAAGCATACCCTTCTTCAGAAATGCATAACCGGAGACTGGTCTGACGGAATAACGGTAAACGAAGCTAACTCTGCATTGCCCTGAAAACTTCAATGGACAGACGCAATTGGGCAAAACAGACAACAAAACCCTTTTCAGTTTCCCGAGTAACCTCCGAGAAGTATAAAAGGCCATTTTTAGTGGAAATCCATATCCGAAGGTCCTTTTTGTGGAAACTTGACGCCGGATGCCTACCCTGCACAGTGCTAGCCAGTCCAAGACTAAATGTGGAATCGTCAGACTGAATTACACAACTCATCTAGGCCTCCCGAGCAGTGCTTTAAAGGTCTCAGATGCATTTTTCAAGTCCTTAGAGGTCCAATCTCGACAAACAGAGATCACAGTGATCTCTGAATCACCCAAGCAACTGAGAAAACAATCTGAGAAATCCAGCTTCGAACTCCTAGGACGTCTCCGGCTCCATATTTGCATTACCGGCTCAAGGGTCAATTGTTCATGCTGTTTGACAAGATATGCTGTCAGAAGCGGTTAACTTTGCTCTGATCACCTGAAATGAGCAAAATCGGCTTCCGAGGCCAAAAACCACACGAACATTCTTTTGGGCAAAATGGATGATTTTAGGCTTGTTTGAACCGTTTTCGCGCGCACAACGACAATTCAACGTTCGTTTGAACCACGAACCTCGAACAGTAATCAAGACCCAAACTTTGTCCCAAACTTCCCTCAAGACTCGTGGGGCCCACGGACTGCCCTAGCCGCCCCATCCATTATCCAAACCACCCTCCTCTTTGGCTTCTTCCTCCATGCAACTTGCTTTGTCTTTCATGGAAAATATCAAGCCTACAATACCAAGATCACACTCCATCTTCATCAATGCTTCCATCTCTTCTCCATTAATGCAATGGATGAGGATTGAGCTTGATATTTCCTTAAGCTAGCAGCCCCTTTTGTTAAACATGCCTTAATCAAGCTTTTTCTCATTTAATTGCACTTAAGCTTAGCCTATATATTGCATTATTGTCATTAAACTAATCACAACTCACCACATGCCATCTCTCTAGCTTTCTCACTCCTCAGATGCTCTGCAAGACTTGAAGAAATGCAGCAAGCTTCAGCAAAGCAAAACCAAGCAAGAACACCAAAGACTTAAGTCGGAATCATGGTATTTACCATCCCGACTTAAATCCAAACTTCACCAAACTTCATATCCCACATGTTTTCGACCTCCTCTATCCATTTCCGGGCTTATATTTTAAGTTTGAAGCCTCCAACCCATAAGAACAGCAACCACGGAACCAAACCCAGAAAACGATCTTCTCTGGTCAAAAATGGCAACCCGGGTTTCAAGGCTTTCCGGGTTGGTTTGAGTTGCCAAAACTCATCAAACACCTCTCCACACAACCCTAGGGTGTCAAGGATCGAGAAATCCAAGAAAAACCCATCGTTTTTAACCCAGCATGAAGAAACAGCCCGACTGCCCAGATGAGTCGATTTTTCTGTCTGTTCTTGCGATTTTCTTGTAGATTGGGTTGATCCAAGACTCATTTCACAAAACGATCACCACAGCCACCTCCGAGGGTCAATTAGGAGTCAGGAGCCACTGACCTTTCCTCAAAATTCCATCGGGAGACACCGTGATAATGTCCGACCCGAAAACTGCCCAGTCGGGTCTGTTTTCCAAACATACTCTATTTTCCGTGATCTTTGCAAGGCTATACGGGTCAACCCGATAGGTCTGGAACCAAACGACCACCATAGCTACCTCCGGGGGTCAGTTAGGAGTCGGGAGCAACTGACCTTGCATCAAAATTCTATCAGAAGAAACCGTGGAGACGTCTGTCCCGAAAACTGCCAGTCGGGTCTGTTTTCCAAACGGACTCTGTTTTCCGTGATCTTTGAAGGGTTGTACGGGTCAACCTGATAACTCTGACTCTGGAACAAAATGACCATCACAATCACCTCTGGGGTCAGTTAGGAGTTGGGAACCGTTAACTTTGCCTCAAAATTCCATCGGGAGATACCGTGGTGACCTCCGAACCGAAAACTGCACAGTCGGGTCAAGACACTCCCAGCCGGGTCTGTCTGTGCAATCCGGGTCTGTTCAAGCAAAAACAGCCCAAACCTGACCCACCAACAGTCCAACTTGACTTTTGACAGTCCCATCCTACATCCCGGGGACTAGATATGACCATTCCCGACTTAGAGAAGCTAGGACTTTTACATTTTTGTTGTGTTTATGGGGGTTATAAAGGGTTTTATGCATGTTTCGATTCCAAGTTTTAAATTTTATGTAATTTGAATGTTATATCATGCATGTTTATTATCGTTTAATGTGCTAGCATGTCAGGAAATGTTTAAATCGAAGTTGAGGAAACCATATCGACCCGGAAAAGCCAAGATACCTCTCGAATTAATCTCTTGGAGAGGTAACCGAGGGTACTCTTGACGTTTTGGGGTCAAGACCGGTTTCCTTGCCCCTATTTAAGTTGTTTCCCGAATCTTTATGTTTTCCCACATCCATGGAGCCGGTATTGTTTTATCGATTCCATAAATAATGTGTTTGTGCATGTTGTATGTTTAAATGCGTTTTTCAAGCATATCGGCTTTGTTAAATACGTGTTATTTACCATATTTAACGTTTGAGCATGCAAGAAATAGTCGAAATTGGGTTAAAGAGAACACTTGAAACTCGAAATAGGTCGAGGAAACCTACGGCTATTCCCAAGAGGAAAGAGCCGAGAGTTCTTTGACCTTACTCGGGTTAAGAACAGTCTCTTTACCTCGATGAAGTCCATTTCTCGGATTTTGTGCAAATTGCAATTTCAATATCGTCGCGAACCCCACATGCTAACAACTTTAAAACATTATTTTTAAAGTAAAAATGCATGAATTCATGTATCGATGACTCTTTCGGGGCCATTTGG
This sequence comes from Punica granatum, assembly GCF_007655135.1. Lineage (NCBI taxonomy): Eukaryota > Viridiplantae > Streptophyta > Magnoliopsida > Myrtales > Lythraceae > Punica > Punica granatum. The sequence goes on along the minus strand of NC_045127.1, from coordinate 25,871,162 downwards.
GTTTCGAGGGTATTTTGGTCATTTTGACCAAATTATCCTCGACCTTCCTGGACCCGTCTTGGTCGTCGTGTCATGAATTGTTTTCATTAAATTAAGCTTTTCGGGTACTCAGACTTCATTCAGTGAATCAATTCATGATCTGTTTGATTGTCTGTAGCATGCACATTTACTGCATTCGACATTTAATTTTAAGCTGTAAATTCACAAACGGGTTAATCATGATGCTCACATGATTAAACCCACTTGGCACTGATAAAATTGCATGAATTGGTAATTAACTAATAACTCGCGTCAATGAGTTGTCAAATGACGTTAATGCCCTTTTCAAAACTCGCATTTCCAAAATCCTGAAATGCGCGGTCCGATGTAGCATGTACTCTAGGAAGAACTTGTGTGTCTCAACTTGAGTTTTACCTGATTTTAGGTAACTCATGTCAGGATACAGAAGATCTTTTTAGATCACTTCCGGTTAGATCGACCGGTTCTTTGGCTTTTTCGAGGTTCTTGCACAACCCTAGACGATCCAAGGAATTGGTCGACACATGCTACAGGCCGAGGTGACCCGCACAACAATGTTTCCCTTTTCTGAAAACAATTTTCAAATAAAGGGCAGAATCGTCTTTTCACAATTCAGCGACACCCCTAGGGTTAGCTAGACAGAAACACTACAGTATCAGGATTAGAATATGCTACATGTTCAGGTGCAGGTTCATCTGCAAAGCCTTTTCTTATCCACTGATGAGTTTCTGTCATCCTATCATAGACTCGGGTAACTAGAACGATTATCTCTATCACAAAACATGCAAAATGCTGATTAACCTTTCACTCAACCTAACCAAACACTAGATAATGGTTAGGTGGAACTCTAGGTTCCAAATCTAGAGTCAAAACACGAGTTTGGCTAATTCAGTGGTGGTTCACTGTCACAATACAAAACAACTGTAAAAGCAATTTACACACACGAGATTTGACTTTATTCGTTAAGTTCTCAAAGCAAAGCCGAATGCAAAACGTTTTGCACGATTGCTTGTTTAGCATATGGCATTTGCTTGCAAAATACCCCTGGGTTAATAACTTGTTAATCCACGTATATTCGGTAATAACAAACACATTATCTGCAATATGCATGTTGTTTGTTACTTTACTGCTATTGCTTTTCCATGCAAGTCGAGCCCGACCCATAGGACGCATTGCACTTAGGGTTCAACGCCTTAACCATCAGTCACGGGGTCCAACGCCCCATTCATTGAGAGCGCTTGAATTTCAGTTTTTTGGTGTTTCCTTGAACTCACGGCGAGTTAGAGCGGAATAGTAACCGAAAGTGAACTTACTAGGATTCGACCATTTGTAATTTGTATTTATTGTTTTTCTAATAACATTGTAAGAATTTTACTTTGTACATTTATTCTGTAAGAATCTCAGTCTGTGAGCGAACGATCCAAGAGTCGAACTTATCGAATTAGTCCAATGCTTGCCTAGACAAGAGTAATCCCAAGATTTCGCGGTTCCGGTTCACATAGGAATTCCAAGATCATAGTTTGATGAACTGTAACGCAAGATTGTGAACTGATTCCCCGACACACGGGTCTACTTCTCTCTCGGCTTCTCAATCGACATCGTTTAGTTCACCGAATTTCCTGTGTCAAAACTTGTGCGCCAAGCGCAGCCTAATTCACGTGGTAAATAAAAACAGCAAGCCTAGCAAATCAAAGTAACGAAAGGGCATGCGGGGTATAGGCCCGCACGTAACATGAATCTTCGAACTCGGACTTTCCAATTCCGTACAGATCAATGCCTTAGAAAAACTAGGTGCTCCATACCCCTAGACCTGGGTAACTTATCGGCCCTCGACCTTCGGCTTGTAAAATGATAAGTGGCGACTCCTTCTCAAGCGTGTCCGTCACGCATCCCCGGGAAGGTGGACACTCCCAAGTCACGCGATCCAAAAGCACGTATGCGGGCCTCAATGAGAGTCCACATTTGGGTCCGTACAGCAGACATCAAGCATTTACTGCAAACTGGTCAATTCCCTGCATTCACTGATCGTCATGACCGGAGGACCCTCCGACGCATCGCAGCACACTTTTTCTTGAGTGGTGAGACTCTTTATCGCCGTTCATTCGACGCCACACTACTCTGGTGTGTCGACGAAAATGAGGCATAACGCCTCATGGAAGAAGTGCATGAAGGGAATTGCGGACCTCACATGAATGGACTCATGCTGGCAAAGAAGCTCATGCGACTAGGTTACTTTTGGTCTACTATGGAGACTGACTGCGTTAAGCATGTCAGGCACTGTCACTTGTGCCAAGTCTACGAGAACCAAATCAGAGCACCGCCTAACGAGCTGCACTCCATGGCCCTTTTCAATGTGGGGCATCGATGTAATTGGACACTTGTTCATACTGGTAGCTATCGATTACTTCACTAAGTGGATTGAAGCTATCACCCTTGCATCGGTCACTGCAAAGGCCGTGGCACGCTTCTTCAAACGCGACATCATTACCCGGTACAAGGTCCCTGCAACTCTCATCACAGACAATGCCAAGAACTTGAACAACAACTCATCGACGAGCTTTGTGCACAGTTCAAGATATAGCATCGCAACTCCTCTCCGTATCGTCCCCAAATGAATGTTGCGGTAGAGGCAGCAAACAAAAACATAAAAAAAATCATCGAAAAAATGATGGTGAATTACAAGGACTGGCACGAGATGCTCTCGTTTGCGCTATTGGCGTATCGGACCTCTATCTGCTCGTCTACCGAGGTAACCCCGTATTCCTTAGTCTTCGGCATGGAAGTAGTTCTTTCAGTTGAAGTGGAGATTCCCTCCATGAGGGTTCTCGCCGAGTCCAAATTTAAGGAAGCTAAATGGGCAAAACAACACTACGAACAGCTTAATCTCATTGATGAAAAGTGGCTCACAGCGCTTTGTCATGGTCAATGCTATCAAGAGAGAATGGCCCGAGAATTCAATAAGAAATTCCGTCTCTACGAGTTCAGCCCTGGCGACCTCGTTTTATGGAAAGTCTTGTACATCGCCCCAGATTCCAGGGGCAAAATCGCATACAAATACAACAGACCTTTCATTGTCAAAGAAGTCTTCGATGGAGGAGCAATCATCCTTAACGACATGGACGGGAACGAAAATGCGCTCTTAGTCAATGCCGATGCCCTCAAGAAGTACTATCATTGACAGTTTTTCGTCATTCTGCTGCTTTTTGATGCACATGCACGCGCAACTTCTTTTCATTTGCAATTTTGTAAATCTTGTACAATCTTCTTCTGTCCTTTCTCATCTCAAAACTTTCTTAAGAGAAAAAAAATAAATTTCCCGCTAGGTTGAAAACCTCTGTGAGGCGGCCTAAGCAAAAATTAGGGAATGAGGGGCAAGGTTTAAAATCTAGCAAAGGGGAATCGTGGCAAAATGAGAGCATGAAACAAAAACCTCGCTAGACTGAAAACCCGCAAAGGGCAATCCAGGCAAAAGTTAGAAGAACCGAGAGGTGCGATCAGACCCGATCAGGGTGGTCATAGCAAAAGGTGAGCTCTAAACGAGGGAAATGTAAAAAAAAAACCCCTGCTAAGTCGTCACGCGTCTTGCAGCCTAGGCAAAAGTCAGGGGCCTTTGGCAGCTCGACCATAAAAGAGCAGCTACACTTAGTGTGAAGCGATAACGAGTAGTGGTTTGGCAGTCTTCGACGCAAGCAAACTTTCCTTGACTCTCCGAGCAGGAGACACGTTTCGGCATGTGGTCGAATCGTTGTGTCCTTGATCTGGAGGATTCCAAAGATCCTTCCTTTACCTTTATGCAAATTCCACGGGTCACGCTCGTTCTGCAAAAAGCTTTTCTTTTAAGTTATAGTCTTGCCGAACACGACCACCCCTTCAAACGATCATCAAGTTCAAAATCCCCTAAGCATTATTACTCAGATCTCTTTGCACATCTTCATTATGGCTATATGGTAGGACTGACAATTATTATTAGTTCTCATGGTTCTATATGCAGGTATGAGGATGCAAACCCCAAAAGGTGTCTTCCTCTGACGAATGCATGTCTGCCTTATGCCAAGAACTGCAGCCTTAATCCGAGAAGAAACCTTCAAGATAACACTCAATACACTCAGTTGCATCACAATCAGATGACAAGCAACAAAGCATTCTGTCACAGCATTGTTTACAACTTGGACAGGCTCGACGCTGAGCGAAGCACAATGATTCCTTTCACACTTTGCACCTTTTCATTAAGCAATGCACTTTTCATTCAGCATGCAGATTTTCATTAAGCAATGCACTTTTTCATTAAGTAAGCACATTTTCATTAAGCAACACACTTTTTCAATAAGCAAGCACAGTTTCATTAAACAATGCAATGCATCTTTCTTTAAGCAATGCAATCCACAAGGCAAAGCGCCTGTGCATATTGCAAATCCGCTGGGCAAGCATCTGTGATCTCTGCAAGTTCATTAGGTATGCACTCGTGCATATTGCAAACCCACCGGGCAAGCGCCTGTGCACCTTGCAATCCATAGGGCAATGCGCCCGTGCACATTGCAAACCTGCCGGGCAAGCGCCTGTGCACCCCGCAATCCACAAGGAAATGCACCCGTGAATATTGTAAACCCACCGGACAAGCGCCTGTGCATCACGCAACTTGCCAGGCAAGCACCCATGCCTCTTGCAAACGCTCTTTCTTTATGCAATGCATTTTCATTAAGCATCGCACTTTTCATTAAGCACCACACTTTTCATTAAGCTCTACACTTTCAATTAAGCATCGCACTTTCAATTAAGCACCGCGCTTTTCAATTAAACAAAGCAACACACTTTTCTTTAAACAATGCATCGCACATTTTCATTAAGCTCCGCACTTCTCATTAAACATCGCCCTTTCATTAAACACCGCATTTCTGATTAAATAAGGCGTTTTCGATCAACTAAGCACTTTTCTTTATACACGCACTTCTTGTTCACTGCAAAACTTATTCATATCTCATTCTGCTTCTTTTATGTTAGGTGCAATATTTCCCACATATCCAAAGGGAGAGGAAGACGGTCATTGGAGGTGCCATATTGATCATTGCTATCGAACTGGGGTGCTTCTGAAAGTTTTTGGCTGCATCCTCTACTCGAGCACACAGTCAAAAAGGGGCACGCTGTCATCACCCAATTTTTGCTCACCAATTCAGGCAATGTCTATCAACAGCGATTCACGCAATGACTTGAGCATTGATACAGAAGAAGGCTCGACAGAGCAGCAAATTGTTATTCATTCTTAAGTCAACAGAAACAAGCACATCATTCAAGTACATGACAGAAGAACTTACAGAATCATTCAACGACATAAAGAGCAAACAGGGAGCCCAGACATCATCCAAACCAGTGTTTTCAGAATACAACACGTACAGTGCTATTTTCCGCTGGCTCGCTCGACCATCATAAGATAGTCAATATTGGACTCCAAAAATTCCTTGCGGTGCCAAATAGATGAAAAGTGTTTTCAAACACATTTCGCAGATCATCTGCTCTATACAGAGCAATTTTCTAAATACATACAACTTTTCGGTGGTAGTCCAAAAACGCCGGTTCACCAGAGAAAAGTTAATGCCCGATGTCAGATACAGTCACATCCAGCAATTATACAGAGCATGAGCATCGCTTCAGATTGCTCCTCGGAAGTCACACAGACTCCTCGAATGACTCCCGAGCGACAGAACAAGCATACCTTTCAACGAAAAGCCATATCTGGAGACTAGTCTGACGGAACATCGGCAAACCAAGTTAGCCATGCATTACCCCAAAAAATACAGCGGACATACGCAATTGGGCAAATCAGACAACAATATTCCTTTCAGTTTCCCGAATGACCTCTAAAGAGTAGAAAAGACCGTTTTCAACGTAAATTCATAACCGGAGGTCCTTTTCGTGGAAACTTGATGCCGGATGGTTGGCCAACCCAGTCCCTTTTATCCCAGGGCTCAATGTGAAATCCTCAGACGGAATTATTCAATCCATCTAGGCCCTCAGAACAGTGCTTTTAGGATTTCAGATACAATTTTTCAATCCTTCAAGGTCTGTTCTCAACGAACAAAGGTCGCAGTGATCTCCGGATCATCCAAGCAACTCAGAAAGCGTTTTGAGAAATCCGGCTTTGGACCCCTAGGACGTCTCCGGCCTCACATTAACAATACCAGCTTATTGGTCCATTATTTGGTCTAATTGACAATGCACGCCAAAATGACCAATGCGGAATGCAGACATGAGATGTGCGTTCGAAATTGGCTAACTTTGTTCTGATTGCCTGAAATGAGCAAAACCGGCTTTCGAGCCCAAAAACCACACAAGCATTCCTTTAGGCAAAATGGATGATTTTGGACTCGTTTGAACTGTTTTCGCGCACACAATGACAATTCAATGTTCGTTTGAGCCATGAACCTCGAACACGCAATCAATCGAGACCTGAACTTTGTCCTGAACTTTCCTCAAGACCTGCGGGCCGCAAATTGCCATTGCCGTCCCCTCCTTGCCCTCTTGCTCTCTTAGCTTCAAAATATCCTAAGTCTTCTAAGATTGCACTCCAACTTCCCATCCATCTCATTAATGCATTTTGGCTCTTCTTCATCAATTCCATGGTCCAAATTCATCCTAATCTCCATTAAGAAACTGCCCAAGCCTAACCTTGCCCCTAATTGCACTTTGTTTCACTTAATTGCACTTAAGCTTAGCCTATATATTGCATTATTGTCATTAGCATAATCACAACATCTTTCATGCCATCTCTTTAGCATTTCTCACTCTTCAAATCCTCTCAAACTCCCTTAAGCAAACTGCAAACATCCAGCAAGCTTCAGCAAGGAGAAAACCAAGCAAAAACCCTTAATACTGAAGTCGGAATCATGGTATTCACCATCCCGGCTTAAATCCAAACTTCACTAAACTTCACATCTCACATATTTTCGACCCCTTCTATCATTTCTGAGCTTAGAATTTAAATTTGAAGCCTCCAACCTATCGGAACAGCCTACCACAGAACCGAACAGTATTTCCTCCTTCTCGGGTAAAAAACAGCAACCTGGGTTTCAAAGCCTTCCGAGTCGGTTTGAGCTGCCAAAACCCATCAAACACCTCTGCACACAACCCTAGGGTGTCAAGGAGTCGAAAAATTCAAGAAAAACCCGTTGGTTTTAACCCAGCACGAAGAAACAGCATGACTGCCTAGTCAGGTCGAATTTTCTAGCTCAGCCGTGGTTTTCTTTGCAGGTCGAGTTCATCCAAGACTCTTTTCTTCGAACGACCACCACAGTCACCTCCGAGGTCTCTTAGGAGTCGAGAGCCACTAACCTTGCATCAAAATTCCATCGGGAGCCATCGTGGTGACGTCCGACTTGAAAACTGCCCAGTTGGGTCTATTTTCTCGACATGCTCTGTTTTTCGTAATTTTCGCAGGGCTATACGGGTCAACCCGCCAACTTTGGAACCAAACGATCACCACCACTACTTAGGAGGGTCCCTTAGTTGTCCAGAACCACGATGAACCGGCTAGAAAATTGGTCAAAACGACCTGAACCGACCTACTCTTTACCGAGTGCCCAATCAGGTCGAGACACTGCCCAATCGGGTCTGTTACCACCATTCGGGTCTGTTCAAGCCAAAACAGCCTAAACCCGACCCACCAACAGTCCAACCCGACATTTTATAGTCTCATCCCGCATCTCGGGACTAGGTATAACCATTCCCGACTTAGAGGAGGTAGGACTTTTACATTTTTGCTATGTTTAGGGAGTTATAAGGCACATTTAGACATGTTTACTTACACTATATCATTTTTATGCAACTTCCATGTTATATCATACACATTTATCATCGTATTATGTGTTAGCATGTCAGGAAATGTTTAAATCGAAGTCGAGGAGACCGATTTAAACCCGAACAACCAAAGAGGCTCACGGGTTCCTTTGAGGAAAGGTAACCGTGGCCCCTTTGTTGGTTCTTCGGATTATAACCGGTTTCCTTGCCCCGATTTTAGTCGTTTACCGAATTTTTATGCTTTTCTGCATCCATGGAGTCAGTATCGTTTTATTGATTCCGTGAATAACATGTTTGTGCGTGTTTATATGTTTAAATGCACTTTTCGATATCATGGCGATACCGACTTTGTAAAATCATGTTATTTATTGTGTTTAACGTTTGAGTATGCGAGAAATAATCAAAATCGGATTAAAGAGACTGCTTGAAACCCGAAATGGGTCAAGGAAACCCACAGCTATTCCCAAGAGGAAAGAGCTGAGAGTTCTTTGACCTCATTCGGGTTAAGAACTACCTCTTTACCTTAATGAAATCAATTTCTTGGATTTTGTGCAAATTGCACAATATCTTCGCAAATCCCACATTAAAATTCTTTTTAAAATATTGTTTTTAAAGCAAAATGCATGGATTCGGAAGTTGGGACTCTTTTGGGGCCATTTGGGTCTCGAGGGCATTTTGGTCATTTTGACCAAATTATCCTCGACCTTTCTGGAACCGTCTTGGTCACCGATTCACGAATCGTTTTCATTAAATTAAGCTTTTTGGGTACTCAGACTCCATTCAGTGTATCAATTCATGATCTGTCTGATTGTCTGTAACCCGCACATTTACTGCATTCGACAATAATTCACAATTCGTAAGTCCACAAAGGAGTTAATCGGGACGTTCACACGATTAAATCCACTTGGCATTGACAAATCTTGCATGAATTGGCAATTAACTGATAACTCGCATCGATGAGTTGTCAAATGATGTTAATGCCCTTTTTAAAACTTGTCCATTTCAAATCTCGAAACGCGGGGTCAATGTAGCACGGACGTCTATAAAGGACTTATGTGTCTCAACTTGAGTTTTTACCTGATTTCAAGTAACTTAGGTCAGGATACATAAGATCTTTCTAGATCACTTCTGGTAGATCGACCGGTTCTTTGGCTTTTTCGAGGTTCTTGCATAACCTTGGACGATCCAGGGAATTGGTCGACACCGGTTACAGGCCGAGGTGGCTCGCACTGCGATGTTTTCCCTTTTCAGAAAATAATTTTCAAATAAAGGGCAAAATTCGCTTTTTCACAAATTACTGACATCCCTAGAGTTAGCTTGATAGAAACACTATGGTATCAGGATAAGAATGGGCTATCTATTCAGGAACAGGTTCATCTGCATAGCCTTTTCTTATCCAATTGATGAGTTTCTGTCATCCTATCGTAGACTCGGATAACTAGAACTGTTATCTCTGTCACAAAACATGCAAAAATGCTGATTAACCTTTCACTCGACCTAACCAAACACTAGATAATGGTTAGGTGGAACTCTAGGTTCCAAATCTAGAGTCAAAATACGAGTTTGGCTAATTCAGTGGAATTTCAGTGTCACAATACAAAACAATGTTAAAAGCAATCCACATAGAAAGGACTTGCCTATAAATACCATGTTTGTCAGGTCCTTGAGACAAAGCTGAATACAAAATGCTTTACACACATTTGCTTGTTTAGCATAGGGCATTTGCTTGCAAAAACACCCCTGAGTTAATAATTTGTTATTCCACGTATAATCGGAAATACGCACACCTTGTCTGCTTACTGCATGCCGTTTTGTTACATTTCTGCTCTTGTTTGTCCATGCGGGTCGAGCCCGACCCATAGGACGCATTGCACTTAGGGTTCAATACCCTAATCATCGATCACAGGGTCCAACGTCTTATTCACTGAAAGCGCATGTTGAATTTTAGTTTTTCGGTTTTTCCCTAAACTCACAGTGAGTCGGGGCGGAATAATAACCGAAAGTGAATTGACTGGGATTCGACCATTTGTTATATTTAATTAATTATTTTTTAGAGCATTGTAAGGATTTTACTTTGTACATTTATTTCTGTAAGAATCCCAATCGGTGAGCGAACGGTCTGAGAGTCGAACTAATCGAATTGGTCTAATGCTTACCCAGACAAGAGTAATCCCAAGATCTCGCGGTTCCGGTTCATGTAGGAATTCAACCGTCATGGTTTGATGAACTGTAACGCAAGATAGTGATCTAAGTCCCCGACATACGGGCTTACTTCTCTCTCGGCTATCCAACCGACATCGTTTGGTTCACCGAATTTTCAGTGTCAAAACGTGCAAGCTGGGCGTAGCTTAATCCACGCAGTAAATAACTAAAACAGGCAAGCCTAGCAAGCTAGAGTACCAAAAGGGCGTACGGGATATAGGCCCGCACGTAACATGTACCCCCGAATTCGGACTTTCCGATTCCGCATAGACCAATGCCTTAGCAAAATTAGGTGTATCCTTTACCCCTAGACCCAGGCAACTTACCGGCCCTCGACCTTCGGGTCGTAAACAGGTAGTGGTGACTCTTTCTCACGCGTGTCCATCACGCATCCCCAGGAAAGTGGACACTCCCAAGCCGGGTGATCCAAAAGCGCGCATGGGGCCCCGACGAGAACCACATTCGAGTCTGTATAGGGGCCCATGGGTTCGGGTCAACCATTGGCCCCTGCCCCGGAGGCGGGGTGGAACTTGAGGAAGCGCGATTTGGGCCCCTTAGTGGGGCCATGAGCTCGATCATGCTGGCGGCCAGTTCAATAAACGTGCCCTCGAGCGTTGCAATGCGCGCATGATCGTCAAAGGTGGAAGATGCCGTACTGTCGGTGGCGGGACTTGTGGCAAGGGCGCTCCTGAGTACGCTGGGGGTCTGCTTGAAGACGCCGGCAACGATAGATGCACTGAGGGGGTGCTTGAATTTGTTGGTGGTATGCTTGCGGGAGTTGGGGGCAGTGGAGCGTGTGTCGTGAGTAGCTGAGAATGAGCCAGGGTCGGTGGAGTAACCTCCTCGGGAAGAGCGGGTTAATTCTCTTCTGCCATCCTTACTTGTAATCATGTGGGATAGTGGTGTAGCGCCAATTGTGGTTACCCACATCCCACAAGCGTGTAAATCTTGGTGCGAGAAAATTCCATTTAAAAAGATGAACGTGCGAAACGATAAATAAAGGGATGGAATTCATGAAATGTGTGAATTTTGAAAGCTAACGCTGCCATTCGCATTGATTCGGAAGGTTGAAAGTATAATGCAATTTTAGAAAATAAAATCCTAAGTCAATCTTCCACCGCACTCGTGGCGCGAGTGACCGTTGCCGTGGAAAGCACCGGTTCCAAGCGAGGGCCTGGTGGAGGCATCTATCCTAAGGTGGGTGGGGACCTCCACTGGCCATCTTCTTGGACCTCTCTAGGGCAACATTCGCCTGTGCCAACTCCTGATCGCGCCTCTGCAACTCGATGACCTCCTGACGAAGGCGGTACCTCTCAACCCTGAGGCTGGTGAACTCAACTTAGATGGCCATGCTCGAGGTTGAGGGTGCTCCAAATGATGCGCCATTCTCGGGTTGTAAAGAGTCGGTGAGATCTTCATGTGTTGGCGGACCCCACCGGTAGAAGCGAATGATGTACTCCTCCGTAGCTTGGAAATCCCGCTCTTCCTGGTAGGGTGCTTGGGAAGTAGGACCGCTCGATGACCACAGTACGCCACACGGCTAAGGCCTGCTCAATGTCACTTTGGCGATCTACATATATCTGGTCCTCCCGCCAAGTGTATTCGAACCTATCCCGTGCCATGTCCTCGGGGACTGTCTGTAAGCCACCAAACTGCCTCATCACTCACGCCGGGAAATAAGTGGTGGACCCTACATGGCTCACGAGTAGGACTCCGTTAAAATCGGGACACCTAAGGGCTATGGGTCTGGGTGGCATCCATGCGGCACGCCACTTAAAGCCCCCAAGTGGTATTTCACGAAAAATTCTAATCCACTTGGAAACCTTGTGTTCGTCCACTTGCATAAGAGGTAGTAATCGTGAAATAATCAACTTCGAGCGATTGAAAAATAGGATCGAGCGCACAAGGCCGAAGGGGTTGGCGTGACTTTAAAGCTAAATTTGTAAAAGGTTCGGAGACCCTCTTAACCTACGATCAGCTATTCGCGTAACGCGGTCGAGTGACTGTATGGTCTCAGCTACTAGGGCCACCTCGTACCTGCAACCTCCGACCACTTGGAGGACTACGCTAACCAAGGCTGCGTATATGCAATCAGCTGCAATAGAGAATAAAATGGTCTCGAAGATCAAAAGTAAAACTACGTGACATAAATTCGTTTGGAAAATGTCCCATCGAACCTCGCGTGTTGTCAATTTGATCAAACGGAGAAGTTTCATGGTTACTAACTCGGTGCCATTGGAGCATGCGAGCTCGGCGTGCAGCTAAGACCTATGCACCCCGAGTAGGAGCGAAACTGGGGTAGGTCGAGTAGTGCGGATGTTGGGCTCCACAATGCCGTAGGCGACTGCGGTCCTGCCAATGAGGGTCCGATACTCCTCAATAATGGGCGTGAGCTCTGTACCCTGGATGTTGAAGATGGCATGTGTTGGATCCCAAAACATCACGGCTGCTCCGAGGAAATCCCAATCTGCTCGGCGCGTGGATAGCAGAGGCACATCTCTGGTGTAGGCAGTGATGTAGTCTCGGTCAACTTGGTGTAGGCTCGTCCATACACGGTTGATCTCCTCGAGCGGTGGTGTGACCCTATCGAGGTGCGGAAAGGAAGCCGAGTGTGACATCCCTTACCAAGATAAAAGGAAGATCGGCTTAGGATTCGTCAATGCAAAAGATACCCTAATTTTGAAAACTGTATGATGCATGTGTGCAGGAAAAGTAAATGTCCATGGCTTAGTATAAATTACAAGGTACATGTACATATCTCTCGAAACAGAAAAAGACTCAAAGTGGCCCGTAGGCCGACTCGATGGACTGTTTGTCAAAGTCGGGTTGAAAGCTTGCATGGAGACTTAGCACGATGCATGATTTGGTAGTAAAGGGACCGTGTTATCTAGGGATGGGGACCCCGACTCAAGGGCGTGAATTCCTCGAAATCGGACGGGATTCTTTTCAAGGCCGATGCGGTAGTCAAATAAATCTAAGGTAACGCGTATCTAACATAAGTTTCCTAATACCGGTCGTGGGATACGACCCATAGGTATCCAGTGCTAGCATGATATGCAATGCACGTGCGTAAAATAAATATGTGTAAGTAGATAAGCGGTAAATAAATAAACAAGCAAGCAAACAAACGGAATTGAGCCTGAACCCTCTACGTGTCCCCAATGGAGTCGCTAAGCTGTGCAAACTCGAATTTTGTCTCTTCGGGGCCTGCATATGTGTGCTATCGCATGACTTAGGAGTGTCCACTATCTCGTGGGGACGCGTGATAGACACGCGTGAAAAAGAGTTGCCACTTACCTATTTACGATCCCAAGGTCAAGGGCCGGTAAATCGCCTGGGTCTAGGGGTATGTGAAACACCTAGTTTGCTAAGGCAATCGTCATGCAAAACTGGAGATTTCGAATTTGGGGGTTCTATTACGTGCGGACTTATATCTCGCATGCCTTTTCGGTACTTTGTTTGCCTAATGCTTGCCATTTTTATTTATTTACCGCATGAATTAAGTTGCGCTCTCCTTACTCGTTTTGACACCGTAAATTTGATGAAATGATCGCTCCGGGCCAAGAACCCGAGAAAGTAGTAGGCCCGTACATCGAGGAATCGATTTTCTATCCTCGCACTATGGTTCATCAGACCATGACGATCGATTCCCCGGGCGAATCGAAACTGCAAGGCACTGAGTCTACTCTCACTCTCTGGCTCAACACTCGAACCGTTTGCTCACCGATCGAGATCCTTATAACAAATGAATAAATGTACAAATAAAGTATCCTTACAATGTGCTCTCGAATAAATAAAAGATACAAAAAGAATACAGTACATGGATCCCGATCGGTGTACTGTATTCCGATCGACTAGCATTAGACCAAATATTCCATTGCAGCTCACCGTAAGATTTTGAACGACCGAAAAATAAATTAAGACAATGCGGGCTCAAGGAGCCAGGGGTCGGATCCAACCAAAAAAAGAGTCGATCGACTCTCAAGATGGCCGTGGGACCGATCAGGCTCCTAGGCAATTGTCTAACCATGATTCACGCGCCCAATCCGAGTTGTCTTCTGCATAGACACTACTCGGGGCTAGACCCCATTCCGCACTCGGGTTGCGTGCGCTCGATGTGTATGGGGCATTGGACCCCATGCAAAGCGTATCCTATGGGCTCGGGCTTAAACCACAACAAAACAACTAGAAACTGACGAAAACAGACAAAAATGGATGAATACAGACAAATTGTGTATTACGCCATGTTTATGTAACTAGCCAATTATAGACCAGGGTTGCTTGGCAAGCAATTTTCTAACCTAAACAAGCAAGAGAACGTGCTAGAATGCAGTGCTAATTCGGCTACGTGTGTATGGGTTTGTTTTAAATTGTTCTGTATAATGACAATGTGGGCTTTACAGATTATGTCAAGAATGCGTGTTTTGACCCAAGATTTGGAACCTAGAGTTTAGCCTAACAATTTCCTATTGTTTAATTAAATCGGGTGAATGGATAGTCAGGTTTGCACGTTTTATGATAGAGATGCAGGATCTAAGTTCCCATGTCTATGCTAGGATGATAGAAACACTTAGATCAGATGAAGAGGGCTATGCAGATGAAACCTGCGCATAGACAGACTGCCCTTCTTCAACTGTGACTTGAAGTGTTTCAATCACCCTAACACCTAGGGTGTCGACGGATCATAAACCGATGGTTATGCCCTTGAACCGGTAAAATATGCAAAGTGTTTCTAGAAAATTGTGATCTCGTGACATGGACTATTGAAAGCCGGTAGCTGATGTCAATTGATCCCTTGGGCCTATCGGGGTCATGGTGACCCCGAAAAAATCGAGGAAACGGTCGCTCCGCCCGGGAATAGTCTAAGAAGAACTCCTGCATTCCTACTTGAACCGCCTCAATTTGGGCCTAGGCTCAAGTCAAGATGCACGAGTGCCTCTTAAATGCCCATGCTACATGTGTCGCGAGTCACGATTCTTTTAAAAATTGTGAGTTTGAAAAGGTCATTCCCGATGGTTCGTGGACCGTCGATGCGATTACAAGTTAATAGCCAGTTTATGCGATTTACTTATCCGAATGACATGTCTTATCCATCATTTCGATAGCTTATCTCCCTCAACTGAACCTTTCTCCCTAAATCTCCTTCTCGTTTTCTTTCCTCACCGACTCCCTTTCCAGCAAACGGGACCAACGAGACCACCTTAGTTCTTTCATGACCACTCAGACTCTCTCGTTCTCTCTTTACTCTTTCCCTTATCACCCGACATACCAGCAACATTCACCCAAAAACACCACTCTCTCTCCCCCACTGAGCCTTTCTCAGTTTCCGTTTCTTCCTTAATCTCGTCGAGGCCCGCATGCGCGCGCCTCTGCAACACGGCTTGGGAGTGTCCACCTTCCCGGGGACTCGCGATGGACGCACGTGAGAAGGAGTTGCCACTTAGTATTTCCAACCCGAAGGTCGAGGGCCATTAAGTCTCTGGGTCTAGGGGTACAGGGTACACCTAAATGCTAAGGCAATGGTTGTACGGAACCGGAAATTTCGAATTCGGGGGTTTTATTATGTGCGGGCCTATATCCCACATGCCCTTTCGGTACTCTAGTTTGCTAGGTTTGCCATTTATTGTTTATTTACCACGTGAGTTATGTTGCGCTCTCCTTGCCCGTTTTGACACCGTAAAGTCGGTGAATCAATTGATTCGAATCAGGAATTCGAAAGGAAAGTAAGTTTGCGCATCGAAGAAACGGCTCGCTATCTTAGCTACAGTTCATCGAGCCACGGTGGTCGATTTCCCGTGTGAGCCGAAACCACGAATTATTAAATTTAGTTGCCTTCCGGATAAACGAATCGACTCGATTAATTCTGCGCTCGAACCTCTCGCTCATCGATCGGGGATCCTTACAAGTGAATGTACAAATAAAGTTCTTACAATGTACTCTCAAACAAATACAAATTACAACTGAATGAATGAATCCCCAATCAGCTCACATTGGGTCAATATTTCGCTCCGGCTCACCGTGTGTTTTGAATGACCGATAAATAAATTAAAGCAACGCAGGCTCAAAGAGCCAGGGGTCGGGTTCGATCGGATCGACAGGCAATAGAAGAATCGATTGATTCTCACTATAACCATTGGACCGATCGAGCTCCCGGGTGATATCTAACCGCGATTCACACATCCGATCTAAGTCGCCTTCCACATAGGCCGTACTTTGAGCGTGATGGTGACTCGAGGTTAAATCCCATTCCGCACTCGGGATGCGCACATTCAGTGTGTTGGGGGCGTTGGACTCCGTGTTTGGTGGTTTGGGGCGTTGGACCTCGTGCAACACGTAACCTATGGGTTCGGGCCCGAACTGTAGCAAATCGACAAAAGAAAATGGAAAACAAAAGAAAACTGATAAAATTGATGAAAAACAGACAAAAACTGATAAATACAGACAAATACAGAGAAGTTACGCGTTAAGCCGAATGTACGTGATTTAATCAGTTATTAACCGGGGTTGATTAGCAAATAATGTATCTAACCTAGGCAAGCTAGGTGGGGGGGGGGGGGGGGGTGTCAGGGCGTGGTTCTAGGCCAACTACATGTGTGAGTTTGTTTTAAGACTTTATTTTGTGAAATGTCACTGCGGTTTCACTGAATATGCTAAATTCGTGTTTTGACTCTAGATTTTGAACCTAGTATTCCACTTATCCATTATCTAATGTTTGATTAAGTCAAGTGCATAATCAATCCGATTTTATATGTTTTATGACAGAAATAACAATGCTAACTACCGAATCTACGGTAAGGGGACAGAAACACCGAAAGCGAATAAAATGGGCTACGCGAATGAAACTCGCACCCCGATCGAGCTGCCCTCTTTTATCCATAGATCGAGGTGTTTCGATTTCCTTAACACCTAGGATATCGGCTAATCACGAAATGACAGTTATGCCCTTAGACGGTAAGATGTGTGAAGTGCACGCGTAAAATTGAGATTACATGACACGAAGAGGTTTAAAGAGGACTCGCATGTTTGGACTTAAGCCGCCTCAAATTGGGCCCGGACTCAAGTCGTAGCACGCGAGTGCTCCCTAGACACTGATTCTATTCGCGTCACACGTCTCGATGCTTTGAAATTGTGAATTTTCAAAAAGGGCTTTTCCGCCATTTTGTGATCCGTCGATGTGCTTACAAATTAATATTCGATTTGTCCAATTATTTAGGCCGAATGGTTTCATTAATCGAATGAGACGTCCCATTTCCCCGTTTGTGGAATTATTCAGTGATTATGACCTCGTGTCACGATTATTAGGGATTTGATAGGTAATTATCCAGAACTAACGTACTTAGCATGCCACTAACACGTAACTAACAATTAAACGAAAGGTACAATTACAAACAATTCCAAGAATCGACTTTGAGGTGATAAAAGAGACCGACCTTAACTCGAAGAAGGTCACGAGGAATTCGGCCATTCCCTAGGGAAAGGTGATCGAATGCTCCCTTGACCTAATTCGAGTTCCGAATGGTCTCTCGTATCAATTCTAATCGCTCCTTGCATGAGTCAAATATTACACACATGAGAATAACACACATTTCGCGAAGTCAATGCCGCCATGATCTCGGTTGCACAAGCAAACAAGTAAGGCAAACATAAACGTCATATTTAAGGGAATTGATAAAGCGGCATCGGCTCATTCAATAACAAATCGAAAGGTAAAACATGGGAAATATCCGACATCATGGAACGAGAGATCCATGACTTCGGGTGAGCCAAGGGACCTCTCGGCCTCCTTCCATGGAAGATGGCCGCAAGCTCTCCTTGGTGCAAGCTCTCCTTGGTGCAACCGATCCATGGGACCTCTTCCCCCTAAATCTCGGACATTTCTCATCATGCCGACATATTACAATCGTGGATGAACATTACGAACGCGGAAATGACTAAATCCGGAAGGAGGAGATCGTCATGGATCCGAGAGAGCCAAGGAGGCTCACGACTCACCGTGTGAGGTTTGGCCGAGAGGCTCCATGGTTCTCTTGAGTCCATGCCAGCTTCATCCCTTAGATTCGAGCCATTTCTCGTTATACATGCATATTATACGACAATGAGGGTCTAAAATACGGGAAACAAACACATTCGAGGAAGGAGAGGACTTCACGTCCTCGGGTGGACTAGGAAAGCTCACGGCACCCTCCAATGGGTACCGACCGTGAGCTCTCATGGCTTCCCCATGCCATGAAGGTCTCTTCCACATCGACCATGGCTATTTCTAGTCATGAAACATACGTTATAATGACATGCGACGTGATGAACGACGTAAGTTTGCATGGAAATGGGTAAAATCTAAACTTGCATGCATTTTGGTTTATCAACCTCCTTAAAGCCCCATAACAAGCAAGTATCGAATAACCTAGCTTCTCTAAGTCATAGAGGAGTTTTACCTAGCCTCGGGATGCGAGGAAAGAGTCGGGGAAGTGGTAAGAGAGTTGAGAGACTCGGCTGGATGACAAGGACAGTGACCGCGGCAATCGGGAGGAAAAGAGGTTGGTACGACAGCTCCGATCACGGCATCGAGCAAGGTCAAGTTCCACGGACTCCTAAGGGACAGATCTAGATGTTCGTGGAAAGTTTCGAACGTGCAAGGGCCTGGACAAACCCGAAACGATAAGAGAAAGACCGGTGAAAAGCAACGAAACCCGATAAGAAGAGAGAGGCGAGATGGAGGTTGTGCGCGGTTGTATGGCTCTCGGAACGTGACCACCTCTTCATGGGGGAGAGTGAGGGTTGTGAGGAACCGTTGGAACGTGATGGCATGACTCACCGAAGTCGCGGGAGGAAATGGCACATCGGGGAATTCGGTTGCACCCGAGGGCTCGTGCAGTCGCTGTTTCTGTGGCTTGCTGGAACAAGGGTCTAGGGGCCTCGAATGCTGAAAATAAGTTCGGAAATGGACTTAGGAGGTGGGAAACATGTGGAATATGAAGTAATCGGAAAATCGGGTGGTTTTCCAACGGTTTTGACCGGTTTCGGCCTTGGGGAGAGGCTGAACAGAATGGGGAGGTGCTGGAGGTTCAGAGGATTTTAGAGGGAAGTTGGCTTGAGAGAGAGTGGGATTGAAGAAGTAATTAAGGTTAATGATGCAATAGAACTCATAGGAGGCTCTAATGATGCAATTAGACAAAGTTAAGTGGGGTCAAGGGGAGCTTAACATGGCTGCCGAAAATATCAAGGGATTAGGGTGGGGTTTTGTGAGTGGAAGGTTGATAGGAAGTGATGGAAAGATGGGAGTTGATGTGAAGAAGTGTAAGAGATATTTGAATTTTGTGGAGGGGGAAAGCTTGGAAAGGTTGAGCCGCCGGAATTGGAGGGGATAGTCGCGGCTCCTGCGGTGGAGCCGTGGTTGCCGGGGTTGAGTTGTGGCTTGGAGGCTCGGCTTGGCTACGCCGTGGGTCCCACTTGACTAAGAAGAAAGCCAGGGGAAGCTCGGTGCTCAATTGGTCACGCGTGCGACTTCCTTGGTTCGCTCGGGTTGTGAATTGTCGATGCACGCGTGATTACGATTTAAATGAGCCAAATATTGACATGCTTCTCATGTGGGATTATTCGGATGGCTCGGTGGCTCCAAAGCCGATTTTGCTCCGTTCGAGCATTCTGAGTGGAGTTAGCCGCCTCCATTGTCCAATTGCTCCTCCGTGTACCGTGTTGTTCGTCCTGGCATGCTTTTTCCCTTGTGCGGAATCGTTGACCCGTTGTCCTCGACTGAAAATCAATAGCCGGAGGTGATTTAGGAATCCGCGAATGGGGTTTTCTCAAAGTTTCCCGAATGTTCCGAGGTGCTCGGAGACTGTTGTGATCTCCGCTTGCCAAGAGCGCACCCCGAAAGTTTGCCAAGAGGCGTTCGTGACCACTGAGATGTCACTCGGGAGACCTAATTGACTTGCTTGGTCCGAGGCAAAATGATTTCCCTGGACCTAGGGGTTGTGGGAGTGGGTGGCGCGAAGGTTGGACGTCAACATTTCCCAGTTTGAGCACCGAATGCAAGATTCCGTTAGAAGGGGGCCCTTTTACTGTCGGAATGGTACTTGGGAAACCTAAACGGGTTGTACAGTGCGGTGAGGATTCATTTCCCTAGGCCTTGAGGTCCTTGGGATTGGTTGGTGTGGATTTCGTGCACTGACAATTTGTTAAGAGGGTCTCTGGCTATGCTTCTGTGAAGAAAGAGCCTCTTTTTCCGGATCGGGATCCACTCGGGGGACCAAGATGAGTCCCGAAATGCAGTTCGAAACCTATTCCCTAGTCTAGGTGATCCTTAGGTGTATGTAGGCCTGTTTCCGGGTGCCGTTTATTTGTTCGTGGATCGGGCGTCCCGGGAGCCTTGTTAGGAAGGTGTCTGCAAATGTTCGGGAGTGCCCCGGCTTGAGCAGGAGAGTTCTGAAATGCGCTCGGGGGTGTCATTGGTCATTTTGGTACCATAAGGTATTTTTAGAACCCCATATTGGACACCTTCTGATGTTCCGGTGATCCGATAATGAATAGTGCTACAGTACTAGTTTCTGTTGTCCCGAGGTCTGTTGCCTGTCCGCTTCCTCTGATCGCCCCTCTTGCGCCCTTTGATGGCTCCTATATCTTCCTTGTAATTCATGTCTCCGGATCCCCACGTCCGTGTTCATCGGCCCGGCTGTGATTAGGGACCTGAGCTTTGATCGGGTGACCCTTGTTGGAACTGATGGGCCAAAATGGGGTGTTGGCAGCTTGCCCCTCTTTGGTTGCAGGCTCGATTAGAAGGTGTAGCCAAAGATTATGAGAAGCACCCCTTTTGGTTCCGGCGACCGTCCTTGGCTTCCCTGATAGCCACTGGCCCTCTTACTTTGGATGTGTGGGAGAAAATTTAAGCGAATGTATAAACCTGCTGTGAGAAAAATGGAAGAGTCTGAACTTAGGAAGTGGGAAGGTACGAGAAAGTAGTAAGTGTGGATGCGGAGTCCGAAGAGCAGTAAAAATGGACGCGGAGTCCGAAAAGCAATAAAGGTGGACGCGGAGTCCGAAAAGTAATAAGGGTGGACGCGGGATCCGGAAAGTAGTAAAGTGGATGCGGTGTTCGGAAAGGAGTAAAGTGGACGTGGAGTCCGAAAAGCAATGAAGGTGGACGCGAAGTCCGAAAAGCAATAAGGATGGACGCGAAGTCCGAATTGCAGTAAGGTGGACGCGGAGTCCGTAAAGTAGTAAAAGTGGACGCGGAGTTCGAAAAAACAGTAGAGTGGACGCAGAGTCCGAAAAATAGTAGAGTGGACGTGGAGTCCGAAAAGCAATAAAGATGGACGCGGAGTTCGAAAAGCAGTAAAAATGGACGCGGAGTCCGTGGACGCAGAGTCCGAAAAGCAGTAAGGTGGACGCGGAGTCGGAAAAGCAGTAAGGTGGACGCGGAGTCCGAAAAGCAATAAAGGTGGACGCAGAGTCCGAAAAGCAGTAAAGATGGAGGCAAAGTTTGAAAGCAGTAAAGATGAACGCGGAGTCCGAAAAGAAGTAAGGTGGATGCTGAGTCCGAAAAGCAGTAAAGTGGACGCGGAGTTCGAAAAACAATAAAGGTGGACGCGAAGTCCGAAAAACAGTAAAGATGGACGCGGTGTCTGAAAAGCAGTAAAGATGGACGCTAAGTCCGAAAAACAATAAAGGTGGACGTGGAGTCCGAAAAGCAATAAAGATGGACGCAGTGTCCGAAAAGCAGGTAAGATGGACGCGGAGTCTGAAAAGCAGTAAAGGTGGACACGGAGTCCGAAAAGCAGTATAGAAGTAAGTGCAAATTTGATAGGAGGGGGATAGGGAATATAGAAGCAGGAGTCCATGTTAGACGATAGTGCTTGACGTTGAACCGGAGTCACGTGTGGGCGACTTGGGATGCCGACTGTTGGGTGGTGGGAAAGTCGCAGGTGTCAGCACCCCATTTTGGCCCACCGGCTCCCTACACGAGAATCCCCGGCCAAAGCTCGGATTACTATTCATCACCCGACAATCGGAGGCGAACATCGGGCACGGAACCATGAATTACGGGAGAGGAGCATGGTCCACTAAGAAGACAGGGGAGGGCAATCAGAAAGGTAAACAGATGACAAGTCTCGGAGCAACAGGAGCTGGCACTACGGCACTATTCATCACCGAATTACCGAAGCATTGAAAGGTGCCCAATATGGGACTTTAAAAATCCCTCCCGGTGCCAAAGTGACCAATGACGCATCCGGGTGCGTTTCGGAGGTGTCCTGCTTAAGCCGGGGCCCCCCCCAAACTCTCACAGACGCCTTTTCTAACAGGGCTCCGGGAGGCCTGATCCACGGACGAGTAAATGGCACCTGGAAACGGGTCCACACGCACCTAAGGACCACCAGGACCATGGAACAAGTTCCAGATCGCCTTTCGAGGCTCCTCTTGGCCTCTCAAGTGAGTCCCAACCTGGAAAAGGGCCCTTGTCAAACGGAATCCAACGCGGGGAGCGCATTCGATGGAAAGTTGACGTCCGAGCTTCACGCCACTCGTTCCCTACCACTCTTAGGGTCAAAGAAATCATTTCGCCTCGGGCCAAGCAAGTCAATTAGGTCTCCCGAGTGACATTTCAGTGGTCACGGACACCTCTCGGCGAGTCTTCGAAACGTGTTTCTGACGAACAGAGGCCACAGCGGTCTCTGAACACCTCAGGACATTCGGGAAACACTGAGAAAACCCCGGTCGCAGGTCCCTAGGTCTCCTCCGACTAATGGTCTTCGGTCAGGGACAACGAGCCAACGATCCCGCACGGGACAAAAGGCTCACCGAGACGAGCACTACAATGCACAAAGGAGCAATTGGAGAACGGGGACGGTCAACTCCACTCTGAATATCCAAACGGGGCAAAACCGTCTCTCGAGGTGCCGAGTCACCCAAATATTCGCTCACATGACATATGGCAATATTAGGCTCATTCAAATCCTCTTCGTGCAAGCATTCCAAATCTATTAATTAATCGGACATCGGGGATTGGACGCGCGTTCAATCAAGTCTCGAGCTTCTCCCGGCTTTTCTCCTAGTCGAATTGGACCCATAGCTCAGCCAAGCCAAGCCTCCAAGCCACGGCTCAATCCCCAAGCCACGGCTCCACCGCCCAAGCCACGGCTAGATCCTCCTTGGCCGGCGGCTCCAACCCCCAAGAGCTCCCCCCACCACAAATTCAAATATCTTCTTACACCTATCTCCCATCCATCACTTCCCATCACTTCTCCTTTGCTTCCCCCACACTCTAAGTGATCATTTCCCCTCCCTAATCACTCTTCAAATTTCGACAGCCCATTTCCCCTCCTTAAACCACACTGAACTTCACTTAAACAAGCCATTGAGCCTCCCTTTATAAACCCTAAGCCTCATCAACCTAATCACTTCTTCAATTCCACTCTCTCTCGAGCCAACTTCTCTCTAGAAAGCTCTCCACCTCCAGCCCATCCCCTCATCCTCGCTCAGCCCATCCCAAGGCCGAAACCGGCCAAAACCGACGGAAAAAACCACCCGGTATTCCGAGCACCGCCCGACCCGACTCAAGCCAAACATCCCCAAACTTCCTAGCCTACATATTTCCCACCCCCTAAGTCCATTTACGGGCTTAGATTTTCGGTTTGAAGCCTCCAACATCACGTTCCAGCCGTGAAGGAAGTCGGGTCTCAAGAACGTCTCCCGGGTGCATCCGGGCTTCAACAACGTGCCATTTCCTCCCACGACTTTGCCGAGTCGTGCCACCACGTTCAACGGGTCCCTCATAACCCTCACTCTCCCCTGTGAAGAGGTGGTCACGGTCCGAGAGCCATACCACCGTGCACAACCTCCATTTCATCCGTTTTCTCTTTACCGGGTTCATTGATTTTTACCGGGTCTTTCCTCACTATTTCGGGTTTGTCTAGGCCTTGGCACGTTCGGGACCTTTCACGAACGCCTAGATCTGTCCCTTAGGAGTCCAAGGAAACCGATCTTGCACCGTGCCGTGGTCGAAGCTAGCGTGCCGACTCCATTTTCTCCAGGCTGCCGCTGTTGCTGCCTTACGGGTGCTCACTGCCCGTCACGACTCGCCGAGTCTTGCGACTCCCAAGGCCAGTTCCCCGACTCTTTCCCTTGTGCATCGAGGCTAGGTAACATTTCTCTACGACTTAGAGAAGCTGGGATCCTCGATGTTTGTTTGTTATGAAGTGTTAATGTGATTTATAAACCGGAAAGCATGAAAGTTACTCGTTTTTCCTTTTAGATCCGTGCTCCCCATGCAACCCCATGCATCGTTACGTGTTTTATTTTCTTTGCTACGTCCGGACGTTGTATGAACATGCATGCCATAGTGGGAGACGACCTACTTCGAGGTTGGAGAGGCCCTTGTGGTCCGTAGGGGTCACGGGAACTCACGGCCACGCCTCCCGAAGGGATGGCCGAGAGTCCCCTTGTCCCTCACGGACGCACGGGGAGCTCTTTCGCCCCAAAGCTCGTTGCTCCCTACACCTTATTGTCTCTAATCGTGATTAAAATGTGATGGCACGACGGGAAAGGCTCAGAATCTAGGAAGGAGAGTCCTTAGGGGGTCGGTTGAGTCAAGGAACCTACGGCCATCTCCCTTGCAATGGGGGCCGTGAGGTTCCTTGACCCACCCGAAGCCTTGGAGCTCTTCATCTCTTGAGGCCGTGCGTTTCCCGTGATTCACTTCCGAGTTTACCGATAAATGAGTCAATGACGTTTTGTTGATTCCTTGAATATGGTGTTTTGAGTGTGTCTTACGTGTTTATTTGTGTAAATCGAGATCATGTTGACAATGGCTTAATGTAATGTGTGTTATTCTCACGTGTATGTTACTTGATGTATGCAAGGAACGATTAGGAATGACGCGAGAGACCCACCGAAACTCGAATCGGGTCAAGGAGTATTCGGCCAATTATCCTTAGGGGATGGTCGACTCTTTCGTGACCTCTTTTGAGTTCCGGTTGGCCTCTTCATCATTCCGAAGTTGATCCTTGGAATTGTTCGTAATTACGCTTCCTTTTAATTGTCAACTACATGTTAATTACTTATTAGGTACGTTGGTTTCGGACAATCACTCGTTAAATCCATAATACTCATAACACAAGATCACCGTCACCGAATAATTTCACGAATGGGAGAAACGGGACGTATCATTCGGCTAATTACATCACTTGGACTAAATAATTGGATAAATTGATTATTAATTCGTAAACGCATCGATGGTTCACGGAACGGCGGAAATGCTCTTTTCTTTAAAAACTCACAATTTCAAAGCACCGAGACGCGTAACACGAATAGAATCGACGTCTAGCGAGCACTCGCGTGCTACGACTCGAGTCCGGGCCCAATTTGAGGCGGCTCGAGTCGAGATGCGCGAGTCCTTTTTAGACCTCTTCGTGTCACTCGATCTTTAATTTGCATACGAACATCACATGTTTTATTATCCAAGGGCATAACCGTCATTCCGTGATTCACCGATATCCTAGGCGTTAGGGAGTTGGAAACACCTCGATCTAGGGCGGGAAAGGGCAACCCGTTCGGGTGCGAGTTTCATTCGTACGGCCCATTCCGTTCACTTTCGGTGTTTCTATCTTCCTATCGTAGATTCGGTGGTTAACATTTTATTTCTGTTACGAAACACAAAGAACCGGATTAATCATGTATTTGACTTAATCAAACATTAGATAATGAATAGGTGGAATGCTAGATTCCAATCTAGAGTCAAAATACGAGTTTGGCTAATTCGGTGAAACCGTAGTGACACCTAACTGAATAAGAGTTCTAAAACAAGTTCACACACATAATTGGCTTAGAACCATGTTCTAGCCCACCATCTATGTTTGCCTAGGTTAGATACTTTGTTTGTTAATCAACCCCGGTTAATAACTGATTAAATCACGTACACTCGACTTAATACACCACTTGTCTGTATTCACCGGTATTTGTCAGTTATTGTCTGTTTTTCGTCAGTTTTATCATTTTTCTTCTGTCTTCCACTTGTCTTTGCTAATTTGTTGCGGTTCGGGTCCGAGCCCATAGGTTACGTGTTGCACAGGGTCCAACCCCCCAAACAACCGAACGCGAGGTCCAACGCCTCCTAACTCACTGAGCGCGTGCAACCCGAGTGCGGAATGGGATCTAGCCTCGATTCACCATCATACTCCAAACATGGCCTATGTGGAAGGCAATTTGGATTGGATGTGTGAAACGTGTTTAGATATCACTTGGGAGCTCAATCGGTCCAACGGTTACAGTGGGAATCAACCGGTTCTCCTGCAGACCTTTGGTTCGATCGGACCCGACCCCCGGCTCCTTGAGCCCGCGTTGCCTTAATCTATTTATCGGTTATTCAAAACACACGGTGAGCTGGAGCGGAATATTGGCCCAATGCAAACCGATCGGGATCCATTTACTTACTCAGTTACACTTTGTAATTATTCGAGAGAACATTGCGAGGATTTTATTTGTATATTCACTCATTCACTTGTAAGGATCCCCGATCGGCGAGCAAGAGGTCCGAGTGTCGAACCGGTCAAGTTGGTCTATTGTCACCAAGCGATGAGTAAGCTCGAATACTCGCGGTCTCGGTTCGCGTAGGGAATCGACCATCACGGTTCGATGAACTGTAACGATAAGATAGTGAACCGATTCCTCGACGCACAAGTCTACTCATCTTTCGGATTCTTGGCCCAACTCGATTAATTCATCGACTTTACTGTGTCAAAACGGGCGAGTCAAGTGCAACCCTAAATCACGCGGTAAATAAAACAAAACGGCAAGCCTAGCAAACTAGAGTACTGAAAGGGCGTGCGGGATATAGGCCCGCATGTAATAGAACCCCCGAATTCGGAATTTTCGGTTTCGTATGACCATTGCCTTAGCATTTAGGTGTACCCCGTACCCCTAGACCCGGGCGACTCAACGGCCCTCAACCTACGGGTCGTAAACAGTAAGTGGCGACTCCTTCTCGCGTGCGTCCATTGCGCGTCCCCGGGAAGGTGGACATTCCCAAGCCGCGTTGCATAGGCTTCGCGCACGCCTGCCCCGACGAGATAAAATTCGGGTGCGCACAACTTAGCGACTCCACTGGGGACATACTTAGTGGGTTCGGGCTCAATTCCGTTTGCTTGCTTGCATGTTTGTTTATCGCTTTCCGTACATTTATTTTAAGCACATTTATTTCGCGCACATTTATTTTACGCACTTGCATAGCATCATTCTAGCGGGTTTCTAGGTACCTTGTTCGAAATCCCATGGGCACCAAAATAGGAAGCTAGGTTAGTCAGAGGTTCCGAGTAAGGGAATGGATCGAGTCAGCTATGCCACCGAACCGGCCCCCAAAGATCCTCGCTCGATTTCAAGGAATTCATACCCTTGTATCGGGAGCCCCCATCCCTAGTTAGCGATTCTCCCAGTAGCATCGAAAGCCATGCATACACAGGGACCGTCATGCTGGACCAATCTTTGCCTCCATGCCGCCAACTGACCCAAAGTCGAGTCGTTGAGTCGGCCCGTAGTTTTTTTTTAGGACGGGCATTTTGTTGTTTTTCTGTGAGAAAGAGTGATGTATACCGTAAAGGACACGGTTATAGTTTATCTTTCCGCACTGCATGCATTATTTCCGAAAAAAACTTAGGACATTACATTGGTTTGATTCTTAAGGCGTTGAGCCGACATCTCCCACATTTAGGTAAGGATGGACCGCCCGGCTCCCGGTCTCAGGCTCGAAGCAATCACACCGCCTAGGCAAGAAATCATGCGCATTTGGAGGACTCTCTGCCCGGTGGATCGTGCCTTCATTCAAGGCATCATCGGAGACGTGGTTATGTTCACGGAAACTCCGGTGGATTGGATCTTCTTGAGGACCGCCATCGAGTTTTGGTACCCCCAACATGCAGTGTTCAACTTTCAGGGAACAGAATTGACACCCACAATCAAGGAGTATACAGCGCTCATCCAGAGGCCCATGCCCACGACCCAAGGCATCTTTGTGCCCAACCCGTTCGCGGTAATTCGGAGTCAACTCTCCAACCTTCTCGGCATACCCACCCAAGAAGTCCACCAAGAGCTTCATCAAGGATGGGATCACGGCGTCAGGATCGCATGGCTCTCTGACTGGACACTTCTTCGTGCATTGACACCTTCGACGGCGTCCTACCAACGCGACGCGTGTCACGGGTTCCTGCTTTTGATCTTCGGCACCCTCCTGTTCCCATACGTGCCGAACCTCATTGACGGGGCTATAGCCCAAGTCGTCCTCCAAGCGGTGGGAGACCATAGTTATGTGGAGGCTTTGCTAGCCGAGACCGTTCGGTCTCTAGACTATGTAAGAGAGGTTCGGCAAGGCAGGATGAGAGGATCCCCGCACTTACTACAAATTTGGCTCCTCGCGCATATTCACCCCTTTTGCTCATCACATCCTTTCTCTTACATTGCGGACGAGCGTTCGCTGATCGAGCGCCTGGTACCGGTCTTTCCACCTCCCGAGCGCAGCTTTTCAGAATGGAGGCACTTTTGGTGCGAGTTGACACCCGCACGGTTCCTATGGGTCGCTCGTTGGAATCCCGGCGGTCCCATGATCACAGGGTGTCCCGGAGTAGTGGGAGTCCCTCTTCTTAGCCACTCGGGGAGCACGCTCATATTCCCCGGCCGGGTAATCAAACAACTCGGCGGCCTACAGGACATTCCCGCCAAGGCGGACCGCCTACCCTATCGCATCCAGTGGGCCGACTCCACATCCACGACCCCCGCAAGATTCCTACAGATCCGAGAGATCCACCGTCAACGGGACGCTAGCACCATACAGCGTCTTTACTTCCCCGAGCATCCCACCGAGGAAGAGTGAGCATTTTCTGCCACATCAGCATACGTGGCTCAATTCTATTCACAGGGATCGAAGTCGCCGCAACGGTCCCAGACCACCCCGATTCCCCGAGCTACACCTACCTCCGCTCCCGAAGCCGAAAGCTCCACCCAAGCGGTTATGCGCGCAGAGCTGTAGTCCATCAGGGAGGAACGAGATAGACTCCGTTGCGAGCTCGTTGACTCTTGTGCGGAAGTCGCGGGCTATAGGGAGCTTCAGACGGAGTTGGCTCGAGCACGTGCTCGAGTCGCGACCTTAGACAGGGAGATGGCCCGCCTGAGCGCTACGTTGGACCGAGTGCGTGCAAGGGCGCGCGAGATCTCCCATCCCTAGGATTAGTGGACGCGCCCGGCCACCGAGCGCAAAGGGATGTCGGCTTACGTTTATGTTCCTTTTATTTCGCGTATTGTATTTTGTAAAACTATGGAACTCGAGTCAAACCAATGTAATGACATTAGCGTTTTGAAAACTCATGCATCTCATACATCCCGTCCTTTTATTTATTCCGTACTTATCATTTCAAAATATCGACGTTGCCCTTACACACTCTTGGAATTCAGGCAAATCGCAACTGGCGTCGCACCGATACACGACTCGTCAGTGTCTCAGGATGGCAGAGGATGACCGAGTGGATATCTCCGAGGAAGTCAACCCATCGGTCCCGGCTCATTCTCAACCGCCCCCGACACATGCTCCGCCGCCTCCGACTCCTGCAGGCATACTTCCGGCGTATTCAGGCGCCCCTCCGACAAATCTCCCGCCCCCGACGTCTTCAGGGGCGCCCCTTCCACGAGTCTCACTGACGTCATTCGCCTCCGACGACCACGCCCGCATCACAGCACTTGAGGGCACGGTTAATCAATTAGCTACGAGCATGACCACCAACATGGCGGAACTGTTCGCCCTACTCAGAGGATCGAACCGCGCATCCTCGAGCTCCACGCCTCCACCGGGACAAGGGCCAACAATCAATCCGACCCCTTGGATTCCGCCAACCCGAGCTACGAAAAACACTGATGCTCCCGCGCCACCAACACTGCATACGTCCACGGTTCACCCTTTCACCAATCCATTTCCGCCGCCACCGGCCCCCACGGCCGTCCCTCTTCCACCGGCGACATTCTTGTCTTCGGAGCAGGCCCTGTCCGCACCCCCACCTATCTCTATGCCGGCCCCAGCCACGGTCTATACCGTACCTTCGCCGATGGTTTTCCCGGCGTCAAGTGCACCTGCTCCGACTCATCTCCAAGCCGCGAAGCTTCCTCCATATCCATCTCCACAACCCCACGTCGGCCTTTCCTACCAAGCACCGCCTCCTATAAACACCACCTTCCTCGAACCAGGCACACCAAACCACGCGGCCCAATTTGCTTCACCAACGCACTTTCTTCCCAAGGTTGACGCCGAGCAGGAGTGCAGGCTAATGAGGATGGAAGAAAGAATACGAGCCTTGCAGGCAAGCGAGACTCGACCCCACGCAAGCTATGGTGATTGTAGTCTTTTCCCGGGCATGCGGCTACCCTCGAAATTCAAGATCTCGGAGTTAAAGACCTACAAAGGCACGACAGATCCGCGACACCACCTCTGCCATTACCGAGGGAAGATGCTACAGTATTGGGAGTACGAGGAATTCGTCATCCACTCCTTCTAAGACAGCCTGTAGGGATCCGCTCTCGATTGGTTCATGTCACTGAAGGTCGAGGATATTCCGACATGGGCAGACCTTTCCCGGAAGTTCATCGACCAATACCAGTACTGTGCGGAAACGCCTCCGACCCTCTTGGAATTGAGCACGAAAGAGATGGCGCAAGGCCAAAGGTTCGAGGAATACGCTACTAAATGGCGTGCCCAAGCGGCGAAACACATCCCTCCAATCAGCGAAGTACAACAGATTCAGTTGTTCCACTCTACGCTGAGGGGGGGTACATTATTCGCACTTGTTGGCCCACACTTCTTCATTCTCCGACCTCATCGAGGCCGGGAAAAAGCTCGACCTGGGGATCAAGCTCGGTAGGATGGAGGGCCCCACGAGGCCGGGAAAATGTAATTGCAATAAATTCCAAGATTGGTTTTAAAGCGATAGAGGAGGCCGTCCCTGACTCGAGGGAGGTCAAGGGGCATTCGGCCACCCTCTAAGGAGGAAGCCGAAAACCTCCTTGACCCGGCTTAGGTCACGGATTATCTCCTATATCGGTTTTGACCGTTTCTTGCATGCATAAAACATCAAACACGATAATAACGCACATTTTACAAAGCTGGTGCCGCCATGATCTTGGAAGTCACAAACAAGCATACAAGCATGGACAAGCATGATATTTAAAGGAATCGATAAAACGGCATTGACTCATGGAGACGAAAAATGTAAAAACTCGAGAAATGACTTAAGTAGGGGCAAGAAAATCGTATATGGCCCGGGAGAGTCAAGAAAAGCTCTTGGCCACCTCCCTTAGGGTGAGGCCGAGAGGCTCCTTGGCTTGCCCGAGCCAATAAGGTTTCCTCGACTCCGAATTCAGCCTTTTCACGACATGCTAGCATACTATAATGATGAAGACATGCATAATACGATGTGAAAATGCAATAAAAACATAAACTTGCATGCGAATCGGTCATGGACTGCCTTTTCGCCCCACAAATGCAAATAAAACGCGAAAGTCCTAACTTCTTCTAAGTCGGGAATGGTTATACCTAGCCCCGAGATGCGAGAAAAGTAAAGGAAAGTCGAAAAAAGGGGTTTGGGAAGTCGGTTCTGTCCCCTGGAACGAACAGACCTGAATCGGTGTAGTCGGGTCGGCTGGCAGACCCGACTGGCAATTCGGCTTGTCGGGGCAATACCGGTTGATCGGGGTGGCTTTTTCGCACAGGCCGGTTGCGTTGGATTCCCAAGAGATTGAGGATCACGGCTATAGGTGGCTCATAGCATGGTTCAATAAGTGCTGACCTTAAATTAGCAAACAAGATGAGGGTTAGCCGCAGAGAACAACAAAAAGACCCGAAAACAGACCCGGCTGGCCTTTTCCCGCGGGGTCAGTGGCGTTGGACTCCCAAGAGATTGAGGATAGCGCCTATAGGTGGCTGGAGGCATGCAAGCACCTGAGCCGACTTGTGTGATCCTGCAAAGTTTGGTACAGAAAAGAAAATTGGAGGAATAGACCCGACTGGGCTGTTTAAGTTGGAACGGCTACAAAGGTAGTTCTGGGTGTTGCACCGAGTCGGCATGGGTCCTCTCAACTCCCAAGGGACTGCTGGACGTGGGTATGGAAGGCTGGCAGTGTGCGAAGACCTGAGCAAACCCGAAAACTCAAAGAAAAACTGGTAAAAACTGTAAGAAAACTGAAATGGAAGAAAAGAGGCAAACGGTGGTTGTGCAAGGTTGAGATGCTCTCGGTACGCGACCACCTTGGCACGGGGGAGAGCGAGGGTTGTGAGGGACCCTTAGAAGGTGATGACATGACTCGCCATGGTCGTGGGATGGAGGAACATGCCTAGGATCCAGAAGTGGCGGTGGAAACTCAGTTGCACACTGTTTCTATACTGAACTGAAACGCTAGGCTGGGGGTCTCAAATGCTAAAACTAAGCTCGGAAATGAATTCGGGATGCCGAATACATGTGGGATATGAAGTTTGGTTAAGTTTGGTTCGAGTTGGATGGCGGTCGCCGGAAAACGGTTGAGTTTTCCGGCAACTTCGGCCTTGAATGGGCTGTGCTTGGGCTGAACGACCAAGGCTGGTTACTGGGGTTTAAGAGGATTTTGGAGGTTCTCCTCTAGTGAGAGAGCTTGAGAAAGAATAGAAATTGTGTTTTTGATTAAGTTAATGATGCAATGGGTATATAAAGGTGAACTTAATGACAAGATTGAGGGAAGTTAAGTGTAATTAGAGTGTGCTTAGGGCATCCGAATTTTTGGAGGGAAGATTAGGGAGGTGATATGGATGGAAGAAGAGAAGTGATGGCGTATAAGAGATATTTTGAAAATGGGTGGATGGGGCTCATTTAGAGAAGAGCCATGGCTTGCGGCTCGGCTTGGCTTGGCTAGCTTAAGGGTCCCACTTGACTAGGAAGAAAGCCAGAAGAAGCTCGGGGCTCGACTGATTGCGCGTTTGATTTCCATGGTTCGCTTGAATGACGAATCATCAATGTACGCGCAAATACGATTTTAATGAGCCCAATATTGACATGCTTTATGTAAGTGAATGCTCGGGTAGCCCGGGGACTCGAAAGCCGGTTTTGCACCGTTTGGATGATCGGAGCAAAGTTGTCCCTTTCTGTCGCCTGTTCGCGCCTCTATGTGCTGCGCTGCTCGTGTCGGTGTGCTTTGTGCTTTGGCAGAACGGTTGACTCGTTGACCTCGACTGGAGATCGATAACCGGCACATCATAGGAATCAGCGAACGGGGCTCTCTCAGTGTTTCTCGAGTGTTCTGATGTGTTCAGAGACCGTTGTGATCTTCGTTTGTTGAAAATGAGTCCCAAAGGTTTGTCGGGAAGCGTTCGTGACCATTAAAATGTCACTCGGGAGACTGGTATGATTTGCATAGTCCTAGTCGAAATGATTTCCTAGCCCCTAGGGGTTGTTGGGAGTGGGTGGTGCAAAGCTCGGACGTCAACATTTCCCCGAATGAGCTCTAAGCGCAAGATTCCGAAAGAATGGGGCCCTTTTGTTGCCGGGATGATACTCGGGAAATCTAAATGGATGTGCAATGCGATCAGGGTTTATTTCGCAAGCCCTTGAGGTCCTTGGGATTGATTGGCGCAAATTTCATGCACTGACGATTTATTAAAAGGGGCTCAGGCTATGTCTTTCTGTAGAAAGGGCCCATTTTTCCTGGATCGAGATCCACTCGAGAGATCAAGATGGTTTCCGAAAAGCAGTTTGAATCTTGTTCCCTGTTCCTAGTGGCCCTTGGGTGTGTGCAGGCTTGTTTCCGAGTGCCATTTATCTGTTTGTGGATCGGGCGTCCCTAGAGCCCCGTTAGGAAGGCATCTGCAAATGTTTTGGGGGACCCCGGCTTAAGTATAAAGTTTCTGAAATGCGCTCGGAAGTACCATTGGTCATTTTGGCACCAAGAGGGATTTTTAGAGTCCCATATTGGATACCTTCTAACGCTTCGATGATCTGACGGCGAATAGTGCCATAGTGCCAGCTTCTGTCGTTTTGAGGTTTGCTGCTTGTCTGCTCCTTCCAGTTTTTTGTCGTAGCCCTCTAATGGTCCTAACTTCTCCTTCGTAGCCCATGCTCTCTAGCTACGTGTTTGCCCCTATCGGTCCTCTTGTGAATAGTCACCCGAGCCTGTGTTGGGTGTTCCTCTGTCTTGTCCGTCGTGTTGTGGTCGGTGTCACTGTTGGTGTTCACTGTTGGAGCCGGTGGGCTGGAATAGAGTGCTGACAGCTTACCCCTCTTTGGTTGCGTGTTCGGATAGAGGATGCAGCCACAGATTATGAGAAGCACCTCGCTTGGTCCCGACGACTGCTTCGGCACTTTCCCCATGTCCACTTTCTCTCTTATTTGGATGCGTCAGGGTGTTGTGCCTGAAAGAGAGTGCTTGTTAAAAAGGAAAATGCTCACGGGAATGTAAAGTGCTTGCTTGGAAAGAATGCCTGCAGAAAAGTGAATGTTTGTACGCAAGAAATTGCTTGTAGAAATGCAAAGTGCTTGTTTAAAGGACCACAATGTCAATGGGAGAGGCTCTGAAAGGTGGAGAAGGGATTGCGGGAACGTAGGATCGACCCGGAAGAAGTAAGGGTGATTTCGTAAGAGACGCGGGATTGACTCGAAGGAGGAATTCTAAAATCGGGACGGACCCGGAGCAGGAATTTAAGAGTCGAGACGGACCCGCAAGACAGACTTGAAGTAGAAATTTTAAAGTTAGGACGGACCCGAAGCAGGAATTTAAGAGTCGGGATGGGCCCGCAGGACAGACCTGAAGTAGAAATTTTAAAGTTGAGACAAACCCGAAGCAGGAATTTAAGAGTTGGGACGGACTTGAAGCATAAATTTTAAAGATCGGGACGGACCTGTTGCATAAATTGTAACGTCGGAACGGACCCGAAGCAGGAATTTAAGAGTCGGGACGGATCCGCAAGACGGACGTGAAGCATAAATTTTAAAGATCAGAACGGACCCGCAACAGGAATTTAAAAGTCGGGACGGACCTGTAGCAGAGATTTTAAAGCCGGGACGGACCCGAAGCAGGAATTTAAAAGTCCGAACAGACACGCAAGACAAAACCTAAAGCATGAATTTAAAAGTCGGGACGGACTCGCAGGATGGACCTGTAGCATAAATTTTAAAGTCAGGACGAACTCGCAGGATAGAACCTGAAGCAGAAATTTTAAAGGTCGGGACGGACCCGAAGTAGGAATTTAAAAGTCGGGACGGACCCGCAGAATGGACCTGAAGCATAAATATAAGAGTCAGGACGAACCCGCAGGACGGACTTGAAGAAAAAACTTTAAAGATCAGGACGGACCCACAGCAAGAATTTAAAAGTCGGGATGGACCCACAGGACGAACCAAAAGTAGAAATTTTAAAGGTCTGGACTGACCCGAAGCAGGAATTTAAGAGTCGGGACTGACCTGAAGCAGGAATTTAAGAATCGAGATGGACCCGTAGGACGGACCTAAAGCAGAAATTTTAAAGGTTGGGACGGACTCGAAGTAGAATTTAAAGGTCGGGACGGACCTGAAGCAGAGAGTAGGAATGTTTGCTTGGAAGGAAAATGTAGGAGATGCTGACGAAAAGACAAATGCTAAGGAATCGCGCAAGGTGCGGAATAGGAGTAGTTTGGTTTGCTTGTCGTTGGGTCGAAGCTTTATTGTTGGGGTAGTTGCACAACTTGCTGGTGTTGCCTTGTTGAAGGTTTGGACCCCGTGAGGAGCGATTGGTTCATTGGGGATGCCCCGGTTGTGTGACGAGGGACTCGAGCTCTAGGGTGGAGCACCTATGTACCCCGATGGGTCGGGAATCAGAGTCTGCCGTAGTTCCCGCATATTGGTGACTGTGATCCTGGCATCATCAGTAAGTTGCGGGGTATTATTAATGATGAGCTAGCGTAGGAAAGAAAGTAAGTCAGGGTAACATACGCCCTTCGGTCTTGGGTTGCCTGAGTGACCCTTGACGAGTTGCATAGTGCGAATGGGATCCCGTTAGCTATGTGGGGCCATATCGAGACGTTCTCAATGATGCCTTAATGCGTCCGTCGGCTTGGAACCCTTCTAGTCGAGGTATTGTAGGGCGGCTACGTTGGTGACCCGCATGGGGGATTTCTGTGCAAATTTGGTCAGACCTCGATCTAATCATTTCCGAAGTGTTATGACTAGACTCCCGGAGAGGAGTGTTTGGGATTTTGGCTTTGTGGTAGCCGATTGTAGGGTGGCTAAGACCCGTTTAGAGTTATTTATGGATCGAGAGAAAAGAGAAAGCATGGGGAGCACGTTGCCCCAAGCTAAAAGGATACATGGGTTCACGCCTGCAGCGAGATGTACCCCCCCTTCTCTTCCGTCCTTCTATTGGTGTTGGCTGTCTTGATCTGCTTGGATTGCGTGCTTGGTCGCCCGATGTGTTTGAGGAAGAATCTGCCTTAGACAGTTGAGTTGTGCAGGAAAGCCGATCGGGGATCGTGCTGGAGTAGATAACCTGGCCATTTCCCTTAGGGATCCATTGCCCGTGCAGTGTGCGAGGACCCAGGGTGTTCATTTTGTCTATCTCTCATTTTGCTCTCCTTTTACTACGGTCACCCACCTCGAGGCCGCACCTCTCAACCTAAAGGGGGCGAGCTCTCTTTCTGCCATGATCGTCCGCCTCGGGATTTTCAGTCGTGCCTCTCTTGCCCTATCTTTTGCCTAGGTCGCCCAGAGGGGTTTTCGACCTAGTGGGCTCGATTCCTGTGTCTCTCGAGTTTGCAAGGGCGAAGGGTTCGAAGGATTCGACCTCTGAGTGCGTTGCGTTTTGTCTCCATCGAGGAGTTGCGTCTGCGGCTCCCCTTTTTGTCAAGGTTTGTTGATTTCTTTTGGATTGGGGGCGCCGGTGCTTTTGGTGAACCTCGACGTTGCACCGCTTTCATTGGCGGGTTTTTCCCGCTTCTTTTCTCTCTCTCTCTTATTCATTGGCGGGTTTGTTCTGCTTCTTTTCACTCTATTTTTTTTTTGCAGCTGGGGTCTGTTTTGTACCCCGTGTATTTGTTTGAAACTCCTCGACTTAGTATTGCCAAGGCCGCTTTATTGTGCTTAACCCCGTGGAGACTTGATGTGTTCTTGCCCCGGCATTATTAGTGGGGTCAAGATTTTGGAACTTGTCTTGCGCATTCGGAAGTTGAAATCGAGCGTCTCTTATCCCTTGCAAACTTTAAATATGCTTTTCCCCTATTGTCTAAAGAAAAGTAATAAGTTGTGCCCCAAGGAAGGGGTGACCAAGTTGGCCTCGACATGAATGTTGGATGGGGATGCACCGGTGTATGCGGATGTTGCTGGTGACGAGTGCTTTGTGCAACCGCCGTCCCTAACCATATTTTGTGATTCCCCTGGCGAGTGCCTCCTGGAGAGGTGTGCTCTTCAAGTCGATGAACGTGATTTGCCTCGGAGGCAATGCTTGTCATCGACCGAGATGGTTGCGCTGACGGCGTGTGGTCCGCTCGTTCGCTTTCTCGTTCGGCTTCATAGGAGGGGGGTACCTCCGTGGAGAGCCCTTCCCCTGTCGAATTATAGGGAAAGAGGCCCGAGGGGAGTTCTCGGAGAGGCGTGACCCCGTGCATCACTCTTCACCTGTGACCGGTATGTCCCTGTGAAAGATGACAAAGTAGATGATGTATTAGGCGATTATATGGTAGAATATGCGGTAAGAAATGTAAGGTGGACCCATGAGAAAATCCTTTTCGTCTAGCGAGCGACCCATGGGGTGTCGCACGTGGGGGACACTCAATTCTGAGAGTCCAGTCATTGCCACGCCGAAGTGGTTAGACCGTGACTGGGGCCGCATAGGTGTACTTTCCCTGGTTGTGGGTAAGCATGCGCAGCCGTCCTAGGGAAGGCTTGAGGAGTGGGGACCCACGAGGACAGGCGAGTCGAACGGGTCCGACATAACCAATAGGGCATCTTCGGGACTGTCCTGGTGCCCCTTGAAGAGTTCGTTCATGCTGGGAGCCCATTTGTGAATGCATATAAATAAATGTAAAAGAGCATTTGAAGGAGAGTGCGTGTTGCCCCAATGGCTGGTTGGTGGCCACAGCGAAGGGTGGGTTGGCCCCATTCTTCGATCGGCAGTGTGATCATGCTGGCAACCCCGTGGCGGGTGGGCTGGGACATGCTCTGTTCGTCGGAGCTGTTGCCTGTGATCTTTTGTGGAGGGAGGTTTAAGCCTCAGTGTTTGGAGTTCAAGGAGGTGGTGGAGAAGTGTTTCTTGTCTTGATTGTGGTCGTTTGGGATTCAGATTACTTTCTTGTAGATTATTTCCTGCAATGGGAAAGGGGAACAATGAAGGAGCAAACTATGTTCGCAATTTCAACGCAAGGGCACAGGGGATCGAACTAGCCTTGTAGGCTTCGTGCGAGCGCGCCGAGGGTGTGTGCATGAGTAAGGTGGAGGCATGCTCGCACGACATGGAAGGACGCACTCGGTTGTGCTGGTGGACGTGCTCGGTTGCGTGAAAAGACGTGTGCTTGATCACGCGATGACGCTTGGTTGCGCGGGGTTGTGAGAAACTAGCTTTGCCTAGGAAGGTGGATCGGCCATAGGGCCATGGCTCGCCTTGCCGTGGAGGGAGGGTAAAGGTCGCGGTTGGTCTACCTGTGAAGGAGGTCCTCACTCACTTGTATGGTGGGAAGTTAGTTGTTATACGAAACAGTAAATGAATAGGATGCATACGATGTGTGTATTTTAAAAGCTAATGTTGTCATTTACATTGACTTGAAAGGTTCAAAGTGCAATGTAAATTTTGTAAAATAAAGCCCTAACCTGATCTTCCACCACACTCGGAGTTTGAGCAAACGCAGCCTCGGAAAGCACTGGTTCTAGGTGAGGGCCCTACAGAGATATCTATCCTAAAGTGCATGTATGGGCCTCCTCGAGCCCTCTTCCTAAACCTCCCTAGGGCGGCGTTCGCTGAAGTGAGCTCCCGATCGTGTCTCTGCAGCTTGGCGCGGGTCTGGGTGAGCTCCCTCTGAGGTTGTGGTTGGCCAACGAGTTTCTCATTCTGTGGCGGGTCGGTAAGGTCCTGGTGAGCTAACGAACTCTATCGAGACACGGGCAGGAGGCCGAGTAAGGCGTCCCTTACTAAGACGACATGAAAATCTGCTTAGTTTTTGAAAACCACATGATGCATGTGTTCGAAGGAAGTAAATGCCCACGGTTTAATATAAATTACAATGTACATGTATATCGCTCTTGAAGCAGAAAAAGACTTAAATTGGCACGCAGGCTGACTCGATGGATTGTTGTCGGAGTAGGGTTGAAGGCTTGCATGGAGGCATAGTACGATGCATGGTTCGGTGCTATAGGGACCGTGCTATCTATGGATGGGGGCTCCCGACTCAAGGGTGTGAATTCCTTGAAATCGAGCGAGAATCTTTGGGGGCCGGTTCGGTGGCATAATCGACTCGATCCGTTCCCTTACTTGGAACCTATGACTAACCTAGCTTCTATTTTGGGGCTTGTGGGATTTGAGACATGGTACCTAGAATCTTACTAGGATGATGCATAATGCATGCGCGTATGTAAATGTGGGAATAAACTGCGAAATTTAAATGAAAGCGGTAAATAAAGCGATATGCACGCAAGCAAACAATCGGATCGAGCCCGAACCCTCTAAGTGTCCCCAGTGGAGTCGCCAAGTTGTGCGCAGTCAAATTTTAATCTCGTCGGGGCACGCAATGCGCGCGCCTATGCAACGAGGCTTGGGAGTGTCCACCTTCCCGGAGACGCGCGACGGACGCACGTGAGAATGAGTCGCCACTTACTGTTTACGACCCGAAGGTCGAGGGCCGTTGAGTCGCCCGGGTCTAGGGGTACGGGTTACACCTAATTTGTTAAGGCATTAGTCTGTATGGTACCGGAAATTCTGAGTTCGAGAGTTCTGTTAAGTGCAGGCCTACATCCCGCACGTCCTGTCGGTACTCCAACTTGCTAGGCTTGCCATTTTATTTATTTACCGCGTGATTTAGATTTGTACTCGACTCGCCCGTTTTGACATCGTAAATTCAGTGAAATGATCACTTCAGGCCAAGGCCCCGAAAGAAGAGTAGGCTTGCACATTGAGGAATCGGTTCACTATCTTCGCGTTACAGTTCGTTGGACCGTGGTGGTCGACTCCCTGCGTGAACCGAGACCACGAGTATTCGGCTTACTCATCTCTAGGTAACGATGGACCAACTTGACCGGTTCGACTCTCGAACCTCTTGCTCCCCGATCGGGGATCCATACAAATGAGTAAATAAGTGTACAAATAAAATCCTCACAATATCCTCTCGAATAATTACAGAATACAACTGAATAAAGTAAATGGATCCCTGTGCGCACCCGAATTTAATCTCGTCGGGGCACGCATGCGCGCGCCTAAGCAAACGCGGCTTGGGAGTGTCCACCTTCCCGGGGACGCGCGACGGACGCACGTGAGAAGGAGTCGCCACTTGCCATTTTACGAGTCGAAGGTCGAGGGCCGGCAAGTTACCCGGGTCTAGGGGTACGGGGTACACCTAAATGCTAAGGCAATGGTCATACGAAACCGAAAATTCCGAATTCGGGGGTTCTATTACGTACGGGCCTATATCCCGCACGCCCTTTCGGTGCTCTAGCTTGCTAGGCTTGCCATTTTGTTTATTTACCGCGTGATTTAGGGTCGCACTTGACTCGCCCGTTTTGACACCGTAAAATCGCTGAATCGATTGAGTTGGGCCAGGAATCCGAAGGATGAGTAGGCTTGTGAGTCAAGGAATCGGCTCGCTATCTTAGCGTTACAGTTCATCGAACCGTGATGGTCGATTCCCTGCGCGAACCGAAACCGCGAGTATTCGAGCTTACTCATCCTTTGGTGATGACAGACCAACTTAACCAATTCTACACTCGGACCTCTCGCTCGCCGATCGGGGATCCTTACAAATGAATGATTGAATATACAAATAAAATCCTCATAATGTTCCCTCGAATAATTGCAGAATACAACTGAATGAAATAAATGGATCCCGATCGGTTTACATTGGGCCAATATTCCGCTCCGGCTCGCCGTGTGTTTTTTTGAATGACCGATAAGTAAATTAAGGCAACGCGGGCTTAGAGAGCCGGGGGTCGGGTCCAATCGAACCGACGGTTTGCAGGAGAACCGATTAGTTCCCACTGTAACCGTTGGACCGATCGAGCTCCCGAGTGATATCTAAACGCGTTTCACGCATCCAATCCAAATTACCTTCCACATAGGCCCTGTTTGGAGTGCGATGGTGACTCGAGGTTAGATCCCATTCCGCACTCGGGTTGCGCGCGCTCGGTGAATTAGGAGGCGTTGGACCTCGTGTTCAGTGGTTTGGGGCATTGGACCCCGTGTAACGCGTAACCTATGGGCTCGGGCCCGAATCGCGATAAATCATCATATGCAAAGACGAAACAGAAGAAAACTGATAAAACTGACGCAATACAGACAACAACTGATAACAACTGATAAGTGTCAATGAATACAAACGAATTGTGTATTAGGCCGAATGTACGTGATTTAATCAGTTATTAGCCGGGGTTGATTAACAAACAACGTATCTATCCTAGGCAAGCATAGATGGCGGATTAGGACGAGGTTCTGAGCCGATTACATGTGTGTGTTTGTTTTAAGACGCTTATTCAGTTAAATGTCACTGTGGCTTCACCGATTTAGCCAAACTCGTGTTTTGACTCTAAAATGGAATCTATCATTCTGCCTATCCATTATCTAATGTTTGATTAAGTCGGGTGCACAATTAATCCGATTGTTCGTGTTTTGTAACTGAAATAAAATACTCCCCACCGAATCTATGATAGAAAGAAAGAAACACCGAAAACGAACGAAATGGACCACGCGAATGAAACTCGCACCCGAACGGGTTGTCCTTTCTCGTTCATAGCTCTAGGTGTTTCCAACTCCCTAAAGCCTAGGGTATCGGTGGATCACGGAATGACGATTGTGCCCTTGGATAATAAAAGTGTAATGTTTGTGTATAAATTGGAGATCGCGTCACACGAAGGAGTCCAAGGAGGACTCTCGTGCCCTGACTTGGGCCGCCTCAAATTGGGCCCGGACTCGAGTCATGGCACGTGAGTACTCGCTAGACGTCAATTCTACTCGTGTTACGCGTCTCGGTATTTTGAAATTGTGAATTTTGGTGGAAAAGGGCGTTCTCGCCGTTCCGTGAATCATCGATGCGTTTACGAATTAATAATCAATTTATCCAATTATTTAGTCCAAGTGACTTAATTAACCGAGTAACACGTCCCGCTTATCCCGTTTGTGAAATTATTCGATGTTTATTGCTCTTTATTACGGTCATCATCGGTTTAATGGGTAATGATCCGAAATCCATTCACTTATCATGAGATTAACACACGTCTAGCGACGGGACACGGATACGAATACACTCAATTCCAAGGATCGAACGCAAAGCGACGGAGGAGACCACCCTAGTCCCGGGAGGGGTCAAGGAGCGCTCGGCCCTTTTCCGAAGGATTAGGCCGAGAGGCCCCCTTGACCCGCCTTGGGTCATGGATGGTATCCCACATCGATTCGGGCCCTCCCTTGCTTGCCTAATGCGTCAAGCGCGTAAATAACACATGTTTTACTCATTTCGATATCACCGTGACCATAATCGCATAAAGTCATACAAATATGCACAAATAAGATATTTAAACGGAAAACAACAAAGACGGCATTGACTCAAATGATAACAAAACGAATAAAGCACGGGAATCGATCCATTTCGAGGCGGAAGAAAGTTCCCCGGACCCGAATGGTCCAAGGATGCTCTCGGCCACCTATCCCAAGGAGGGCCGTGAGCTTCCGCGGCTCATGCGGGTCGGGAAAATTCCTTCGGCCCCGATTCGGATCTCTTCCCGTCATGCCATCATATTACGCACGATTAACGATAAAAAAAAACATAGGAACCGCCCCTTTTCGGGAAGGAGGAGGCAGCCCTTGCCCCGGGTAGACCAAGGGAGCTCACGGGTCTCTTCTTAGAGATTCGACCGTGAGTCCCGAGGCTCATCCATGGCTAAAGGGGGGCCTCTCCCGTCCGGATTCGAGCCGTTTCCCGTCATGGCACGCAAGTTCGGACATCATAAAAGCACGGCATAGTCATGTATAGGGGCATAATGGACGTACGTTGCATGTGAGTGCATGGGAACATAGATCCGAAAAAAAAATGCAAACTTTCATACGTTCCAAACATCTAAAGTGCATAAACACCTCATATACGTAAAGATCGAAGATCCTAACCCTTCTATGTTGCGGAAGAACATTACCTAGCCTCGGTGTACGAGGAGAGGAGTCGGGGACGTGGCCGTGGGAGTCGCTAGACTCGGATGGGCGGCTACGGGTGAAGGACCCGTAAGTTGGCAGCCGCGGCAGTCTCGGGAGAATGGCTTGGCACGCGAGCTCCGGGCACGGCACGGTGCAAGGTCGGGCTCGTTGGACTCCTAAGAGGAGGATCTAGGTGTGCACGGGCAGACCCGAGCGTGCCAAGGCCTGAATGTACCCGAAAATGTAAGAGAAAGTGCGGGTATAATCACAGAAAAAACCGGTGAGTGAAAAACGATAAAATGGAGGTCGTGCACGGTGGATCGGCCCGGATCGTGACCACCTCTTCACGAGAGAGGGTGAGGGTTGTGAGGAGCCCTTTGAACGTGATGGCACGACTCTCCGAAGCCGTGGGAGGAAATGGCACGCGTGGCTTGCTCGGTGCGCGGCTAGGGAGATCTCGGGACCCGAATGTTCTCACGGCTGGAACACGATGATGGAGGCCTCAAATGGAGAATATAAGCCCGGAAATGGACTTAGGGGGTGGAGAATATGTAGGCTAGGGAGTTTGGTTATTTTTGATTTAAGTCGGGTCGGGTGGTTACCGGAATACCGGGTGGTTTTCCGGCGGTTTTGGCAGGTTTCGGCCTTGGCAAGGGGTGGACGGAAGTGAGGGGATGGGCTGAGGTTTGAGAGAGTTCTTGAGAGAGATTGG
Organism: Punica granatum; assembly: GCF_007655135.1. Classification (NCBI taxonomy): domain Eukaryota; kingdom Viridiplantae; phylum Streptophyta; class Magnoliopsida; order Myrtales; family Lythraceae; genus Punica; species Punica granatum. The sequence goes on along the minus strand of NC_045127.1, from coordinate 25,827,115 downwards.
CTTGAGAGAGAGTGGAGTTGAGGAAGTGATTAAGTCTAATGGTGAAAGGGCTTATAAAGGGAAGGCTAATGACTTGATTAAGTGAAGTTAAGTGTGGTTTAGTGGGCTAACCATGGGCTGCCGAATTTTGGAGGGAGATTAGGGTGGGGAAAGAGTCACTTAGAGTGTAGGGGAAGCAAGATGAGTGATGGGTGTGATGGATGGATGATGGGAGGTGATGGATGTGAGTGTGTAAGAGGAAGTGATGGGTGTAAGAGCCAAAATTCAAATTGTGTGGAGGGGGGCTTTGGAGCCGACGGTGGAAGGGGAGGAGCCGACGGCTTGGGGCTGTCCATTCGAGCCGAGGGTTGAGCCGTGGCTTGGGATTGAGCCGCGGCTTGATGGCTTGGCTTGGCTAGGCTGTGGGTACCATTCGGTTGAGAGAAAAGCCGGGAAATGCTTGAAACTTAATTGAGCGCGCGTCCGATCTCCGATGTCCAATTAATTTATGGATTTGGAATGCTTGAATGACGAGGATTCGAATGAGCTTAATATCGCCATGCGTCGTGTGGACGAACGTTCGGGCGACTCGACGCCTCGAGAGTCGGTTTTTGCCTCGTTTGGACATTCGGAGTGGAGTTTAGTGCCCCTCGACCTCGATTGACCTTTGTGCATCCTATCATTCATTTTGACGATCCTTTTGCCCCGTGAGGGATTGTTGGCTCGTCACCCTCGATCGGGGACTGTTGGCCCGGGGAGACCTAGGGACCTTGACCGGGATTTTCTCGGCGTGCCCTGAAGGCCTTGAGGTGCTTGGAGATTATTGTGAGGTACTCAGAGACCCTCGTGGTCTCTGCTTTCCGTGGAAATACCCGAAGGCTCGCTGGGAGGCGTTTGTGACCACTGAAACGTAGTTCGGGAGACCGAGCTGAGCTCCGGAAGGTTGTCTGAAGCTTGTTCCCCGGCCCTGGTGGTCCCCGGGTGCCTGTAGGCCCGTTTTGAGGGGCCGCTTGCTAGTCAGTGGGGCGAACCCCGGGAGCTATGTTAGAAAAGGCGTCCGTGGGGGATCGGGGTGTCCCGGCTCAAGCAGGATGTCCCGGAAATGCGTCCGGACGCGTCATTGGTCGTTTTGGCACTGAGGGGGATTTTTGGAGCCCCATATTGGGCACCTTTCGGTGCTTCGGTGACTCAGTGATGAATAGTGCCACAGTGCCGGCTCCGCCGTCTTCGGGATTCCTCGTTCGTCTGTTCTTCTGACTGCTCTCTTCCGTCTCTCTCAGTGGATTGTGCTCTTCTCTTACTGTCCATGACCTCGTGCCTGCCCATTTGCTTCTGATTGCCGGGTGATGAATAGTGCCCCGGGCCTCGATTGGGGATCCTCGCATGGGGAGCCGGTGGGCCAAAATGGGGTGCTGACAATCCCGATCGGTTTACATTGGGCTAGTATTCCACTCTGACTCACCGTGAGATTTTGAATGATCGATAAGTAAATTAAGGCAACGCGGGCTCAGAGAACTGGGGGTCGAGTCCGACCGAACCGACGGGTGACAAGAGAACCAATTATTTCTCAAGGTAACAGTTGGAGCGGTCGAGCTCTTGGGTGCCTAGCCGCGGTTCACACACCCGATCCAAGTCGTCTTCCGCATAGACATTACTTGGAGCAGAGTGGTGACTCGAGGCTAGACCCCATTCCGCACTCGGGTTGCGCGCACTCGGTGTACATGGGGGTGTTGGACCTCGTGGTCGATGGCTTGGGGCGTTGGACCCTGTGATAAACGTGACCTATGGGTTCGAGTTCGAACCGCGACAAATCAGCAAGAAATAGTAGAGCACAAAGAAAAACTGATGGGAACAGATGAAAACTGACAAAAACTGATAACTACCAAAAATTACAGACAAGTTGTGTATTAAATCGAATTTACATGACTTAATCAGTTATTAACCGGGGTTAATTGGGAAACAATTTATCTAACCTAGGCAAGCAAAGAATGTGTTATAATGCAGTTCTAAGTCAACTATGTGTGTGAGTTTGTTTTAAGACTTTATTTTGTAAATGAAACTACGGTTTTACTGAATATGCCAAACTTGTGTTTTCACTCTAGATTTAGAACCTAGAATTCCGCCTAGCCATTATCTAATGTTTATATTAAGTCAAGTAAATGGCTAGTCCGGTTTTACATGTTTTGTGACAGAGATAACAACGCTAACTACTGAATCTACGGTAAGAGGACAATAACACCGAAAGTGGATGAAATGGGCAATGCGAATAAGACTCGCACCCGAACCGGCTGCCATTTCGTACCCATAGATCGAGGTGTTTCAATCTCCTTATCGCCTAAAATGTCGACAAATCACGAAATGACAGTTATGCCCTTGAATGGTAAAATGTGTGAACTGTACGTGTAAAATTGAGATTGCATGACACGAAGAGGTCTAAAGAGGACTCGCACGCTTCGACATGAGCCGCCTCAAATCGGGTCCTAGACACTAATTCCGTTCATGTTATACATCTCAATGTTTTGAAATTGTGGGTTTTCTTTTTAAAAAGGGGCATTTCCACCGTTTTGTAATCCGCCAACACGTTTACAAATTGATATTTGATTTGTCCAATTATTTAGGCCGAATGGTTTAATTAAACAAATGATACGTCCCATTTTCCATTTGTGGAATAATTTAGTGGTTGAGGCCTTGAACCTCCAATGTTATGGATCAATGAAATGGTTGTTCGAAATTAACACGCCTAACATACAAACTAACGTGAAACTTATGATTAAATGAAAAATGTAATTGCAATCAATTCCAAGAATCGGTTTTAAAGCGATAGAGGAGGCCATCCCCGACCCGAGGGAGGTCAAGGGGCATTGGGCCACCCTCCAAGGAGGAAGCCGAAAACCTCATTGACTCGGCTTAGGTCACGGATTGTCTCTTATATCGGTTTTGATCGTTTCTTGCATGCATAAAACACCAAACACGATAATAATGCACATTTTACAAAGCCGATGCCGCCATGATCTTGGAAAACGCAAACAAGCATACAAGCACGATATTTAAAGGAATCGATAAAACGACACCGACTCATGGAGGCGGAAAATGTAAAAACTCGAGAAACGACACAAGTCGAGGCAAGGAAATCGTGTATGGCCCGGGAGAGTCAAAAGAAGCTCTCGGCCACCTCCTTTAAGGTGAGGCCGAGAGGCTCCTTGGCTTGCCCGAGCCAATAAGGTTTCCTCAACTCCGAATTGAGCCTTTTTCACAACATGCTAGCATACTATAACGATGAAGACATGCATAATACGATGTGAAAATGCAATAAAAACATAAACTTGCATGCGAATCGGTCATGGACCACCGCATCGCCCCACAAATAAAAATAAAACGTGAAAGTCCTAACTTCTCTATATCGGGAATGATTATACCTAGCCCCGGGATACGGAAAAAGTTGAGGAAAGTCGGAAAAAGGGGTTCGGGAAGTCAGTTCTGCTCCCTGGAACGAACAGACCCGAATCGGTGCAATCACAACTAGCTGTCAGGCTTGTCGGGGCTGTACCGGTTGATCGGGGTGGCTTTTTCGCGTGGGGCCAGTTGCGTTGGATTCCTAAGAGACTGAGGATCACGGCTATAGGTGGCTCGTAGCGTGGTTCAACCTGAGCTGACCTGAAATTAGCAAAAAAGATGAGGGTTAGCCATAGAGAACAGCAAAAAGACCCGAAAATAGACCCGAATGGCAGCTTGGGTTGTCGGGGCTACTCCGATCGATCGGGATGGCTATTTCACGCGGGGTTAGTTGCGTTAGACTCCCAAGAGACTGAAGATCGCGCTTATAGGTGCCTGGAGGTGTGCAAGCACCTGAACCAACCTGTACGATCTTGCAAATTTCGGTACAGAAAAGAAAACCGAAGGAATAGACTCGACTTGCCTGTTTCAATTGAAACGACTTCAAAGGTGGCTCCAGGTGTTACATCGAGTCGGCACGGGACGGGTCCTCTCAACTCCCAAGGGATTGCTGGACGTGGGCATGGAAGGCTGGTAGTGTGCCAAGACTCGAGTAAACCTGAAAACTCAAAGAAAAACCGATAAAAACTATAGAAAAATTGAAATGGAAGAAAAGACGTAAACGATTGAGATGCTCTTGGCACGCGACCACCTTGTCACGGGGGAGAGCAAGGGTCGTGAGGGACCTTTAGAAGGTGATGGCACGACTCGAAATGGTCGTGGGATGGAGGAACACGCCTAGGATTCGAAAGTGGCGGTGGAAAACCGGTTGCACACTGTTTCTGTGCTGAACTGAAACGCTGGGCTGGGGGTCTCAAATGCTAAAACTAAGCTCGGAAATGAATTCGGGAGGCCGAATACATGTGGGATATGAAGTTTCGTTAAGTTTGGTGCGAGTTAGGTGGCGGTCGCTAGAAATCGGTTGAGTTTTCCGGCAGTTTCGACCTTGAACCGGGCTGTGCTTGGGCTGAACGACAGAGGGTGGTTGCTAGGGTTTGACAGGATTTTGGGGGTTCTCCTAGAGTGAGAGAGCTTGAGAGAGAATGGAAATTGTGTTTTTGATTAAGTTAATGATGCAATGGGCATATAAAGGTGAGCTTAATGACAAGATTGAGGGAAGTTAAGTGTAATTAGAGTGTGCTTAGGGCATCCGAATTTTTGGAGGGAAGATTAGGGAGGGGAAAGTGTCTTCAAAAGTTGATGGGAGGTGATGGATGGAAGAAGAGAAGTGATTGGGTGTAAGAGATATTTTGAAAAATGGGTGGATGGGGCTCATTTGGCTTCCCCTTAGAGAAGAGCCATGGCATGCGGCTCAGCTTGGATTGGCTAGCTTTAGGGTCCCACTTGACTAGGAAGAAAGCCGGAAGAAGCTCGGGGCTCGATTGATTGCGCGTTCGATTTCCGTGGTTCGCTTGAACGATGAATCATCGATGTACGCGCGAATACGATTTTAATGAGCCCAATATTGACATGCTTTATGTAAGTGAATGCTCGGGTAGCCCGAGGACTCGAAAGCCGGTTTTGCTCAGTTTGGATGATCGGAGCGAAGTTGTCAATTTCTGTCACCTGTTCGCACCTCTGCGTGTTGTGCTGCTCGTGTCAGCGTGCTTTGTGCTTTGGGCAGAACGGTTGACTCACCGACCTCAGTTGGAGATCGATAACCGGAGACATCCTAGGAATCCGCAAACGGGGCTCTCTCAATGTTTCTCGAGTGTTCTGATGTGTTCGGAGACCGCTGTGATCTCTGTTTGTCGAAAACGAGTCCCGAAGGTTTGCCGGGAGGCGTTCGTGACCATTGAAATGTCACTCGGGAGACTGGTATGATTTGCTTGGTCCGAGCCGAAATGATTTCCTATCCCCTGAGGGTTGTTAGGAGTGGGTGGTGCAAAGCTCGGACATCAATGAAAGGGGCTCCGGCTATGTCTTTCTGTAGAGAGGGCCCATTTTTCCACTCGGGAGATCAAGATAGTTTTCGAAAAGTACTTTGAAAGTTGTTCCCTGGTCGTGGTGACCCTCGGGTGTGTGCAGGCCTATTTTCGAGTGTCGTTTAAATGTTTGTAGATCGGGCGTCCCGGGAGCCCCGTCAAGAAGGCGTCTACGAATGTTCGGGGGGCCCAAGCCACAATACCGGCTTCTGTCGTTTTGAGGTTTGCTGCTTGTCTACTCCTTCCAGTTGTTTGTCGCAGCCCTCTAGTGGTCCTAACTTCTCCTCTGTAGCCCATGCTCTCCAGCTATGTGTTTGCCCCTATCGGTCTTCTTGTGAATAGTGACCCGAGCCTGTGTTGGGTGTTCCTCTGTCTTGTCCGTCGTGTTGTGGTCGGTGTCACTGTTGGTGTTCTCTGTTGGAGTTGGTGAGTCAGAATGGGGTGCTGACAGGAGGGGACTTGGTTTTCACGTCTCCTGTCACGAGATCGTGCAAGCTCACCGCGGCAGGCACCTCCATCGTCTCTCTGCACACTACGGGAAACTCTCCAGGGGCATTTCGGTCCCGCAGCTCTCGTAGTTTTTTCTAGCACCACCGCAGGTCATCTGGGGCACCTCTGACAGTCCACCCCTTGAAGCTGATGACTCCTCCTTGGATATGACTGAAGCGCTCTTTGCAATGCCAGCCGTCTATGCTGTCACCGAGGAGACATCTCCGAGGGTTCACATCTGCCCTGCGCAGGAAGATGAGAAGCTTATTAACTATACTTCAATCTCGTGCTACTCGGCCGTAGTTGCCGTTGTGTAAGATGGTCTTTTTATATGTCAGCACCCCATTTTGGCTTACCAGTTCAAGCAATGCTCGTCAACAGCAATTCAGCCTATGACTTGAGTATTGATACATAAGATAGTCAAATATTGGGCTTCAAAAATCCCTCGCAGTACCAAACAGATAAAAAGTGTCTCCAAACACATTTCGCAGATCATCTGCTCTATACAGAGCAATTTTCTAAATACATATAACTTTTCAGAAAAAGTCCAAAAACGCCAGTTCATCTGTCAGCACCCCATTTTGGTTCACCAATTCAAGCAATGCACATCAACAACTATTCAGGCTATGACTTGAGCTTTGATACAGAATAAGGCTCGACAGAGTAGCAAACCACTATCCATCCTCAAGTCAACAAAGACAAGCAGATGATTCAAGCGTACAACAAAAGAACTTCCATAACCATCATCGATATACAGAGCAAACAAAGAGCCTAAACAGCTTTCAAATCGACATTTACAAAATACAACACCGACAGTGCTATTTTCTACTGATTCACTCGACAATCAGAAGATAGTCAATATTGGGCTTCAAAAATCCCTTACGGTGCCACACGATGAAAAAGTGTCTCCAAACACATTTCGCAGATCATCTGCTCTAAACAAAGTAATTTTCTAAATACAGACAACTTTTCAGTGGAAGTCTAAAAACGCTGGTTCATTAGACAAAGTCAGACACAGTCATACCCTGCAATTCTACAAATCATAAACATTGCTTCACATTGCTTCTCGGAAGTCACACAGACTACTCGAAGGACTCTCGAGTGACAGAAGAAGCATACCTTTCAGTGGAAGTGCATAACCAGAGATTGGTCTGACGAAACATTGACAAACAAAGTTAGCCATGCATTGCCCCAAAAACTATAGCGAACAGACACAATTGGGCAAATCAAATTACATAATCCTTTTCAGTTTCCCGAATGACCTCCGAAGAGTAGCAAAGGCCGTTTTCAATGGAAATTCATAACCGGAGGTCCTTTTGGCAGAAACTTCACGCCGGACAACTGCCCAACACAATGCTACTTATCCCAAAGCTCAGTGTGAAATCCTCAGACGGAATTGCATAATTCATCTAGGGCCCTAAAATAATGCTTTTAGGGTCTCAAATGCAGTTTTTCAATCTTTTGATGTCTATTCTCAAAGAACAAAGATCGCAGCGATCTTCAGATCACCCAAGTAACTCATAAAGCAATATGAGAAATTCAGCTCCGGACTCATAGGACATCCGGGGCTTCACATTTGCAATACCGACTCATTGGTCAATTATTCAGTCTAATTGATAATGCACGTCAAAATGACCAATGCGGAATGCAGACACGAGATACGCATTCAGAAACGAATAACTTTGCTCTGATCGCCTGAAATGAGCAAAACCGGCATCCGAGCCCCAAAAACTACACGAACATTTTCTTATGCAAAATGGGCAATCTTGGGCTCGTTTGAACCGTTTTCGCACGCACATCGACAATTCAATGTTCGTTTGAGCCACGAGCCTCGAACACGTGATCAATCGAGACCCGAACTTCATCACGACTCTCCCTCACAACCCGTGGGACCCACGGTTGGTCATGGGAAGCCGCCCCCTTGCCCAAGCCACCCTTCTCTTTGTCTTCTCCCTCACTTAGCCCAAAATATCCAAGTCATTCAATTTTATACTCCAACTTCCCATCCATGTTCATCAATGCTCTTATCTTCTTCATTAATGCATTTGAAGAAGATTCATCTTCATCTTCATCTTCTCCTAATCCTTGCCCTAATTGCACTTTATTTTCCTTAATTGCACTTAAGCTTTGCTTATATATATATCCTTTAAGTCATTAAGTTAATCGCTTACCTTCAAGCATCATCTCTCTAGCATTTCTCACTCAAACAAATGCTCTCAACCTCCCTTGCAACCAGCAAACCTGCAGCAAGCTTCAGCTCAGCTGAAACCAACCAAAGTCACTCAAGACTTAAGTCGAAAATATGATGATTATCATCCCGACTTAAATCCAAACTTCACCAAACTTCATGTCCCACATTTTTTCGACCGCCTTAGTCAATTTCTGAAGTTAGATTTTTTGTTTGTAACCTCTAAGCCACAGAACTAGCCCACCACAGAACTGAACTCAATTTGGTCCTTTCAGGGCTGGTTTTTCATTTTCGGGTTTCCAAGCCTTTGGGGTCGGTTTGAGCTGTCATAACCCATCAACCACCTCCATACATGATCTAAAAGTGTCCAGGAAGTGAGAGATCCTGAGAAAACCTGCTGGTTTTAACCCAGCAAGAAGATTCATCTCGACTGCGCAGTCGGGTCGGATTTCCTGACTTCCCTTGCTTTTTCATTGCAGATCGGGTTGACCCGACACCTTTTTCTTCAAACGACCACCACGGTCACCTCCAAGAGTCCCTTAGCTAATGGGAGCCACTGACCTTGCAGCAAAATACCATCGGGAGCCACCGTTGTGACGTCCGACTTGAAACTTGCGCAGTCGGGTCTGTTCCTGGGCATGCTCTGTTTTGTTTGACCTTTGCAAGGTTATACAAGTCGATCCAAAGCTCTTCTCGCCAAACTACCATAATAGCCACCTCCGGGGGTCTCTTAGGAGTCGGGAGCCACCGACCTTGCAGCAAAATACCACCAAGGAGCTTCCGAGAGAGCCATTTCTTTCCGAACTGCCAGTCGGGTCTGTTTCTGCCCAATAGGGTATGTTTCTGTTTTGCTAACCCGAATTTGCTCGTGTTTTCCAGAAAATCTACTCGTGCACTCCTCTCGAAAACCACCGCAGGGATGTTAAGCATCCTCTTGGCTATTCGGAACAGTTGAGCACTCTCCGAGAAGCCACCTGAGTCGACCGAATTGGACTGTTTTCTCCCGGGTTCCCAGTTGGGTCGGAAACCTCCAATCGAGTCTGCTGCCTCTTAGTCGGGTCTGTTCAATGAAAACCGGCCCAAACCCGACCCATCAATCCCATCAATGGTCCAAACCGACTTTTCCCGCATCCTGGGACTAGGTATAATAATTCTTGACTTAGAGGAGTTAGGACTTTTACATTCTCTTTGCGTTTGTGGGGTTGTAAGGCAGTTTGAGAACCGGTTTGCATGCAAGATCACATTTTTATGTGTTTTTATGTTATGTCATGCATGTCTTTATTGTATAACATGTCAAGCATGTCGGGAATGGGCTTAAATCGGAGTCGAGGAGACCCAGTTGGCTCGGAATTGTCAAGGTAGCTCTCGGCTTAATTCTAAGGGAAGTAGACGAGAGTTTCCCTTGGTTTGTCTAGGCAATAACTAGTCTTCTTGCCCCGATTTAAATCACTTCCCGAGTTTTTATATTTTTCCCGCATCCATGAAGTTGGTATCGCTTTATCGATTCTTTAAATGACATGTTTGTGTATGTTTATACGTTTAAATGTGTTATTCAAATCGTGGCGATATCAACTTTGTAAAATAGGTGTTATTTATCATGCTTTACGTTTGAGCATGCGAGAAACGATTGAAAACGGAACAAGGAAACATCATGAGACCAGACTTGGGCCATGGGACCTCTCGACTATCCCAAATGGGAAGAGACCAAGAGCCTCTTGGCCTTTCTTAGGTCAAAAGCAGTTTCCTTTTCTCGGGTTAAGTTCGTTTCTCGAATTGTGTGCAATCTTTGATATCGTCACAAATCCCGCATTAAAATCCCTTCTAAACTGTTGCTTTCCAAGCAAAATGCATGGATTCGTGTATTAGTGACTTTTCCGGGTCCATTTGGGTTCCGATGATATTTTGGTCATTTTGACCAAATTTTCCTCGACCTTCCTGGACTCGTCTTGGTCGCCGTATCACTAATCGTTTTATTAAATTAAGCTTTTTAGGTATTCAGACTCCATTCAGAGGATCAATTCATGATCTTTCTGATTGTCTGTAACCCGAATATTTTTGCATTCGGCAATAATTTACAAGCAATAATTCCACTAACGGGTTAATCAGGACGTACACATGATTAAACCCACTTGGCATTAATAAACTTGCACGAATTGGCCATTAACTGATAACTCGCGTCGATAAGTTGTGAAATTACGGTAATGCCCTTTTCAAAACTTGTTTATTTCAAAACTCGAGACGCGCGGTCCGATGTAGCATGGACGTCGAGGAAGAGCTTGTGTACCTTAACTTGAGTTTCTACCTGATTTAAGGAAACTCAAGTTGAAATACAAAAGATCTTTTTAGATCATTTTCGGGCAGATCGACCAGTTCTTCAGCTTTTTCGGGGTTCTTGCATAACCCTAGAAGATCCAGGGAATCGGTCGACACCAGCTAATAGCCAAGGTGGTTGCATCATGTTGTTTCCCTTTTCTGAAAAGGATTTTCAAGTCAAGGGCAAAATCATCTTTTCACAATTTAGCGATACCTCTAGGGTTAGCTTGACAGAAACACTACGGTATTAGGATAAGAATGAGCTACCTATTCAGGTGTACGTTCATCTGCATAGCCTTTTCTTATCCAACTGATAAGTTTCTATCATCTTATCGTAGATTCGGGTAGCTAGAATGTTATATCTATCACAAAACATGTAAATCCCGATTAACCTTTCACTCGACCTAACTAATCAGTAGATAATGGTTAGGTGGAACTCTAGGTTCCAAATCTAGAGTCAAAATACGAGTTTGGCATATTCAGTGATATTACAGTGTCATAATACAGAACTACTATAAAAGCAATCCACACAGAACGGACTTGACTACAGACACCATGTCTGTCAGGTCCTCGAAACAAAGCCGAATGCAAAATACTTTACACGATTTTGTTTGTTTAGCATGGGAAATTTGCATGCCAAAACACTCCGGTTAATAACCTATTAACTCACGTACACTTGGCAATCACAAACATCTTGTCTGTTATTTGCATGTTATTTGTTACATTTATGCTCTTCTTTGTCCATGCGGATCGAGCCCGACCCATAGGACGCGTTGCACTTAGGGTCCAACACCCTAAACATCGATCATAGGGTCTATCGCCCCATTCACTGATAGCGCGGTTGAATTTCAGTTTTTAGTGTTTTCCTGAACTCACGACGAGTCGGAGTGGAATAATAACCTAACACGAACTGACTGGGATTCAAACATTTGTAATTTGTAATTTGTTGTATTATTTTGAGAGCATTGTGAGAACATTTATTTTGTATATTCATTATGTAGGAATCCCGGTCGGTAAGTGAATGGTCCGAGAGCCGAACTAATCGAATCGGTCTAATGCTTGCACAGACAAGAGTAATCCCAAGATCTCGTAGTTCCGGTTCATGCAGGAATTCAACCATCATGAACTGTAACGCGAAGATAGTGAATCGATTCGCTGACATACGGGCCTACTTCTTTCTCGGCTTCTCAAGCCGAGTGCAGCCTAATCCACGTTGTAAATAAATAAAATTACAAGTCTAGCAAGTTAGAGTACCGAAAGGGCGTGCGGGATATAAGCTCGCACGTAACATGAACCCCCGAACTTGGACTTTTCAGTTCCGCAACGACCAGTACCTTAGCAAAACTAGTTGTACCATTACCCCTAAACCTGGGTAACTTACTGGCCCTCGACCTTCGGGTCGTAAACAGGCAAGTAGTGACTCCTTCTCACGCGTCCCCCGGGAAGATGGGACACTCCCAAGCCGCGCGATTCTGTCACGCGCATGCGGGCCCCAACGTGAGCACATTCGGGTCCATACAGCTTGGCGACTCCACTGGAAACAATTTGTAGAGGGTTCAGGCTCAATCCTGCTTGCTTGCTTGCATGTTTATTTACCGCTTTCTGCACATATATTTTAAACACATTTATTTCACGCACATTTAATTTATGTACTTGCATCGCATCATCCTAGCGGGTTTCAAGGTACCACGCTCGAAATCCCACGGGCGACAAAATAGAAAGCTAGGATAGACAGAGGTTCCGAGTAAGGGAGCAAACGAGTCGGCTATGCCATCGAACCGGCTCCCAAAGATCCTCGCTCGGTTTTGAAAAAATGATTACCCCTGATCAGGAGTCCCCATCCCTACTTAGTCGCTTTCCCAGTAGCACCTAAACAATGCATAAACATGGACCGTCATGCTAGACCAATTTTGCCTTCATGCTGTCAACCGACCCAAAGTCGAGTCTTTGAGTCGGCCCTTAGTTTTATTTTTAGGCGGGCCTTTTGCTGTTTTTCAGAAAGAGTGATGTACAATGTAAAGGACACAGTTATAGTTTTATTTTTCTGCACCTGCATGCATGTTTTCAAACAAGTTAGGACATTGCATTGGTTCGATTTTAAACGTTGAACCGATAGTCATTTCCATCTATGAAAGGATGGTCAGTTTGACTCTTTGTCCGAGTTCGACTGCATCGCATCGCTGGACTAGCAAATCAACCGCGGGAAGGACTGTTCCACCCCATCGACCAGATGTTCCCAAGGACAGCTATTAAAAGCCTAGACAGATAGATAGCGCGGTTGAATGTTACGCTGGACTGGATGTGGGCAAAGGTGCGAAAGGTCTCTCATCCCTAGGACTAGTAGCCGGCAGTGTCTTCACGCCGTTCGGTCTTACGTAACGCTCACTCGGCTACCGAGCGCGATGGATTGTCGATTCAATGTTTAGATTCCTTTTAAAATCAAACGAGCCATCTTTGTAAATACGGGAATTTGAATCAAATCGATGCAACGACATTAACTTTTGAAAATTCATGCATTGCATGCATTCTATCTATTTTTATGTTTATGTTTGCACAACAGCTACTACCCTACACGACAAGCGAGTCGTGCCAACCTTCGCGGGCAGACCACCCGTGGTCTTCACCTCTTCACATCGAGGCACACCATGACTGGAGGCCGAGTCCATCCCGGCCACCCACCCCACATTACAGGTAAGTCGAAACCTCTTTCGCAGATAGACCACCTGCAGTCTTCACCCGTCCTTCACGGCAAGGCTTCCTAGGCAAAGCTAACTCCCCCTAATCATGCGCAACCAAGCATGTCCTTCCACGTTGTGCGAGCATGCCTCCACCTTGCCCATGCACACGCCCTCAACACACCCTGTACATGTCCCTCGGCGAGCTCGCACGACGCCTACCAGGCCAGTTCGATCCCCTGATTCCTTGCATTGAAATTGCAAACAAGGTTTGCTCCTTCATTGTTTTCCTCTTCCAATTGCAGGAAATACCCAACATGAAGGCAACTTGAACCTCAAATGACCATAATAAAGACAACAAACACCTCTCATCCAGCTTCCTAGAATTTTGACACCAAGGCTCACCCTCCTTTCGCAAAGCTCGCAAACAACTACTCCGACATACAGAGCATCACCCAAGCAAATCAGAGTCAACTCTTTGCAGCACCATGCGCTATTCCCTAGCACTAGCCTTTGCTTTTACATTTCTTGCACTATCCTATCAAACTCGCATTTACTGCTTTCATGCTTCGGCCCAACATTTACTGCTTTCGGGTTTCAGCCTTGCATTTACTGTTTTCGGTCTTCGGCCCAGCATTTACTGCTTTCGGGCTTCGACCTCGCATCGGGCCTCGGCCTCGCATTTACTGCTTTCAAGCTCATCGTAAGTCCAAAATGGATTTGAATTCAAATCCGTCCGAATGATACTCTGAGGAGCGAGTCTAATCCTTCCTCCGTAAGGCTGTAAATGATAACACCACAAGCAGAGCATGACCCAGCCCATGCTTACAAGAGACACCAGCACAGTCACGCCTCTAAACAAAGAATGGGTCCCACCCGCCCCCCACCATTGATGAGGCAACACGCGCACCATTTCCTAATCTCTCTTTATTTATGTTCTATTCAATACAATTTCAAACAGGTTCCCGATCAGAGCGAATCTCTAAGGGGCATTGGGATAGTTCCAGTGACGTCCCACAAGCTCTGTCGGACCTATTCGACTCTCCTGTCCTCATGGGACTCGGCTCCTCGAGCTTTCCCTAGAACGGCTGCGCATGCCTACCCGCAGTCGAGGAAAGTACACCTATGCGGCCCTCGGCCACGGTCTAACCACTCTAGAGTGGTGATGATCAGATTCCTGAAAACTAATGTCAATCACACGCGACACCCCATGAGTCGCGTGCTGAACAAAAGGGGATTTTACCATGGGTACACCCCATATTTCTTACCGCATGTTCCACCGCATAATCGCTTAATGCATCATCTTCTTTGTCATTCTTCACAGGGACACATTGGCCACAGGCGAAGAGCGATGCGCAAGTTCACGTTTCCCCGAGAACTTGTCTTAGACCCTTTCCTTATACTTCAACGAGGGAGGTGTCCAGTGATGAGGTACCCCTTACGAAGCTAAAGACGCAGACAATCAAGCGAATCACCTAACATCGACGCAACCGTCTTCCTCGAAAATTCAGTAGCGTGCACCATTCAAGAGGCACGCATTGCGGGAACATCAAGATACAATCGAGGACAATGATCGCACAAGGCACCTGTCACGGGCCACTTCAACAAATGAAGACCGGTACATCCCCTTCCAACATTCGCACCGGGGCAAGCTAGGTCGCCTATTAGCATTGGGGAAATTCTGTATTTTCTTAGACAATAAGGGAATGCATCTGTAAAAGCTTGCAAGGGCAAATGACATGAAGTTTGACTTCTAAGTGCACAACAATCAAACTTCCAAAAAAGCCGACTCTCACAAAATAGGGCTAGGACAGCAACATGTAACAAGTCTCCATGAGGCAAAGCACACCAAAGCGGCCTCGGCAATGCAAAGTCGAAGAGTTTCAGATAAAGATATGTGGCACAAAATAGACCCCAGCTGCAAGAAAAAAACAGAGCAAAAAGAAGCGGGAAAAACCCGCCAGCAAAAACAGAGAAAAGAGAGAGAAAAGAAGCGAGAAAAACCTGTCAACAAGCAAAACAAGGCTACGCTGACATTCAGCAAAAGCACCGGTGTTGCTAATTCAAAAAAATCAATAAACCCCAACAAAAAGGGGAAGCAGCAGACACAACTCCTCGATGGAGACACAACACGACGCACTCGGAGATTGAATCCTTTGAGCTATCTGCCCTTGCAAGCATGAGAGATAAAAGAATCAAGCTTGCTCGGTCAAAAACCCTTTGGGTGATCTTGGCAAAAACTAGAGCAAAAGAGAGGCACGACCGAAAATCCCGAGGTGGGTGGTCGCGGCAAAAGGAGAGTCCGTCCCCTTTAGGTTGAGATGTGCGGCCCCGAGGTGAGTGATCATAGCAAAAGGAGAGCAAAACGAGAGAGAGATAAAATGACCCCTCTAGTCCCTCACACATTATGCGGACTAGGGATCCTCAAAGGAAGTGGCCAGGTTATCTACTCCAACACGATCCCTGATCAGCTATCCTGTATTACTCAACCGTCCAAAGTGGATTCTTCTTCAAGCGCAGTGGTTAACCAAGCACGCCATCCAAGTAGTTTGGGACAGCCTACACAACAGTAGGATAGAAAGGAGGAGGTACATCTCGCTGCAGGCGTGAACCCGTGTATCCTTTTAACTTGGGGCAATGTGCTTCCCAAGCTTTCTCTTTTCTCTTTGCCTTTATATAACTCTAAACGAGTCACAGTCACCCTACAATCGGCTTAGAGCCAAAATCCCAGACATTCCTCTCCGGGGGTCTTGTCATAACACTTTGGAAATGGCCAGATTGAGTCTGACCAAATCTGGACAGAAATTCCCATGGCACTCTGATGATAAGTGTCTAAAGCTGACGACGTGTCGAACAATCGATAAAGCCGCTAGGGCATCGTTTAGAACGTCCTGATATGCCCATGCCTGATCAACGGGAGCCTTCGAAGGCCTCGCATCGATGCCTTCGAAAACAGGACCCACCTGCGCTATCAAAACAAAATTCTTCACGAGTCATTCAGGCGACCCGAAACTGAAGATCTGCGCATCACAATGACGCCCTTTTTAATGCTTACCTATGCCTATCTCTTGTTAGTATTTCTCACATGATTTACTAGTCATACTAGGATCACAGGTACTACATCGCAAGATCTACGGCAGACTTTGATTCCCGGCGCTACGAGATACGTAGGCACTCTTTCTCTAGAGCTCGAGTTTTGCAGTACGAGACGCCGGCTTTCAGCGAACTTCCTACAAGTCAAAGCATGACCACCCAAGCTGCAGAGTCGGCCTCTGGCAAAACACAATCGCTTCAACATCAAAGCCGACCATCGACAAAGCATAACCGTTCCCCAGCAGCAAAGACGGTTTCCGGCAATCCAACAGGCAACCATCCTAGCAGCAAAACCGACTTTCAACAAACCAGACCACTCATCTTCTGTGCCTTGCGCAATTCCCTAGCATTTGTCTCTTCATCAACATCTTCTACATTTTCCTTCTAAGCGAACATCCCTACTTTTCTCCCGGGTCCGTCGTGACTTCAAATTTCAGCTTCGAGCCCGTCCCGACTTTTAAATTTTTACTCTGGGTCCGTCCCGAGTTTTAAATTCCTGTCATGGGTCCGTCCCTATATCAAATTTATACTCCGGGTTCGTCCCGACTTTTAAATTCCTATTACGGGTCTGTCCTCGAGTCCGTCCTGATTTCAAATTTCTACTCCGGGTCCATCCCGACTTTTAAATTCCTGTTAGGGGTCCGTCCTGACTTTAAAATTCCTGTTAGGAGTTCGTCCCCCAGGTCCGTCTCGATTTCAAATTTATGCTCCGGGTCTGTCCCGATTTTTAAATTCATGTTCAAGGGTTTGTCTCGAACTTTACATTTCTTCTTCAAGTCTACCATGCGGTTCCGTCCCGACTTTAAATGCCTGTCTCAGCTCCGTCCCTTAATCTTGCAAAACTTCTTTCTTCGGGCCCTGCCCTTCAATTCGATAAATTTTCTTGCCTTACCTCTCTGGGTCCTCCCCGTCGATTTTGCATTTACCTTTTCTTTGCAAGTAAACTTATACATTTCTTATCCATATCTTACTCTAATTTCTTTCGGCTTCAGGTACAACATCCTCTACTTATCCAAAGAAGGGAGAAGAAAACGACCAATGGAGGCGCCATGTTGGTTATTGCGATCAAATTAAGGTGCTTTTGAAAGTTTTTTGCTGCATCATCTACCGGAGCACGCAGTCAAAGAGGGGCACGCTGTCAACACCCCATTTTGGCTCACCAGTTCAGGCAATGCCTATCAACAGCAATCCATATTATGACTTGAGCATCGGTACAGAAGAGGGCTCAACAGAGCATCAAATTGCTATTCATTCTCAAGTCAATAGAGAAAGGCAGATAATTCAAGCACATGACGGAAGAACTTACAGAATCATCCAGCGACATACAGAGCAAACATGGAGCCTAGACAACATCCAAACCGGTGTTTTCAGAATACATCGCCGACATTGCTATTTTATGCTGGTTCCCTCGATCATCAGAAAATATCCAATATTGGACTCCAAAAATCCCTCGCGGTGCCAAACAGATGAAAAGTGTCATAAAACACATTTCGCAAATCATCTGCTCTATACAGAGTGTACGAACCCGAATGTGGACTCTCGTCGGGGCCTGCATGCGCGCTTTTGGATCGCGCGGCTTGGGAGTGTCCACCTTCCCATGGGGATGCGTGACGGACACGCGTGAGAGAAGGAGTCGCCACTTATCATTTTACGACCCGTAAGTCGAGGGCGGATAAGTTACCCGAGTCTAAGGGTATGGAACACCTAGTTTGTCGTTAAGGCATTGATCTGTGCGGAACCGGAAAATCCGTGTTCGGGGGTTCATGTTACGTGCGGGCCTATATCCCGCACGCTCTTTCGGTACTCTGGTTTACTAGGCTTGCATGTTTTATTATTTACCGCTTGAATTAAGTTGCACTCGGCTCACACGTTTTGACACCGGAGATTCGGTGAACTAAACGATGTTGGCTGAGAAGCCGAGAGAGAAGTAAACCCGTATGTCGGGGAGTTGGTTCACAATCTTCCGTTACAGTTCATCGAACCATGGAGGTTGAATCCCTGAGTGAACTAGAACCGCGAATTCTTGGATTTACTTTCCTTTGGGCAAGCATTAAACCGATTCGATTAATTCGACTCTCGGACTGTTCGCTTACCGACTGGAATTCTTACAGAATGAATGTACAAAATAAAAGTCCTTACAATGCTCCCGAAAACAATAAATACAAATTATAAATGGCCGAATTCCAGTCGACTCGCGTTCGGTTATTATTCCGCTCTAACTCACCTTGAGTTTAGGGAAACACCGAAAAACTAAAATTCAATGCACGCTCTCACTGAATAGGGCGTTGGACCCTGTAAGTGTTGATTAGGGCGTTGGACCCTATGATCGATGATTAGGGCGTTGAACCCTAATATCATTCGGCCTAGGGATCAGGCTCGACCCGCATGGCAAACAAGTGCGAAAAGATAACAATCAACAGGTAAATAACAGACAATGTGTTTGTATTCACCGAATGTACGAGGATTAACAAGGTTATTAATCCAAGTGTGTTTTTGCAAGCAAATGCCATATGCTAAGCAAACAACGCGTGACAATGTTTTAGAATTCGGCTTTGGTTTGAGAACCTGACATATCGGGTGTCCGTAGTCAAGTTTCATGTGTGTGGATTTTTTTTACAGTGATTCCGTGTTGTGACACTGAATTACCACTGAATTAACCCAACCGTGTTTTGACTCTAGATTTGGAACCTAGAGTTCCACCTAACCATTTTCTAGCATTTGGTTAAGTCGAATGAAATGATTAGTCAGGTAATTGTAATTTTGATACAGAATACCCAACTGACATCTTAAACGATACTAAGATGACGCCAAATCACAAAATGATGTTCTTGCCCTTGATTTGAAAATTTATTTTTCAGAAAAGGAGAACAACACAATACGGATTTGAAAGTAGGAGGGTTTTGAAAAGGGCATTAACACCGTTTTGTAATTCGTCGATACGAGTTACAAATTAATGTCCAATTCATGCAAAGTTGTTTAAATTGAATGAATTAACCGTGTGAACGTCCCGATTAACCCGTTCGTGGAATTAATGCTTAAGGTTATGCCGAATGCACTAATTATGAAAACGATTCGTGACTCGGCGACCAAGACGATTCCATAAGGATCGAGGATAATTTGGTCCAATAACCGAAACTACCCTCGTAACCGAATGGACCCGAATGAGTCATCGACACTCGAATCCACGCATGCTTTGTTTTGAAAAAACATTTTCATGCGATATTGCGACGATAATGTAAATTGCAAATTACATGAAAGCCGAGAACGGACTCAAAACGGGAAGAGGAAGCCTCATGCAACCCATACGAGTCTAAGAGGCTCTCGGTTACTTCTCCTTGAAGATAGCCGAGAGGTCCCATGGCCCGAATGGGGTTCCACGAGGTTTCCCCGTCTCGTTTCGAATCATTTTTCGCATGCTTAAACGACAAACATGATAAATGACACGATTAAACGAAAGTCGGTATTGCCATGATTTGAATAACGCATTCGAACATGCAAACATGCACAAACAAGTTATTTAAGGAATCGATAAAACAATACCAACTTCATGCATGTAAGAAAACACAAGAAAACTCGGGAATCGAACTTGGATGGGGCTAAGAAGGCCATTCTTAACCCGAGGAAAACAAGCCAAGTCTCGGTTACCTTTTCTTGAGGCAAACCCGAGAGCTCTTTTGTTTATTTCGGGTCGGGAAGGTCTTCCGAGGGTCGATCCAAACGTTTCCCGACATGCTAACATGTTATATGATGATGAGCATGCATAATATAACATGAAAGTGTATAAAATTAAGTCTTGCAAGTTAAACATGCATAAAACGCCATATTACTCCATAGCCATGCAAATAATGTAAAAGGTTCTAACTTCTCTAAGTCAAGAATGTTTTACCTAGCCTCGGGATGCGAGTAAAGAGTCGGGGAAGTGTTCGAGAATCGGGTGACTCGGTTGAACGCTTGGAAGGGTGCTCGGGTGCAAGAGCATGCACATTCGGGGAGATAGGCGCATGGGGTTGGCGTGCGCAGGCGCGCGGGCGCGCGGGAAGCGCACTGTTCACCCGAGAGCAACGATTTTCGCCCGGAATCCTCTAAATGGCCTAATACAATAATTTCAAGACTTCAAATGGAAAAAACAAATTCACCAATGAACTCCATGGGTCCAAAATGAGTGGGATATGGAGTTTGAGAAATTTTGAACTTAAGTTGGGATGATGAACACCGGCTTCCGACATTAGAACTTCGAGTTTTGTTCGAGGTTTTCTTTTTGGTTTTTCAAAGCTGAAGCTTGCTGGTTTTTGGGTGTTCTTGGCTATGGAGTTTGAGAGGTTTTCTAGAGGGAGAATGCTTAAAGAGAGTGTGCAAGAGGAGAAGTGATTATCATAATCACTTTTGGGCAATTTATAGGCAAAGCTAATGACACAATTAGCAAAAGCAAGTGCTCTTAACCCCCATGCTTAGCAAATTTCGGTTTGATTAAGAAAATATCAAGCCTCATCTTCTTCCATTGCATTAATGAAGAAGAGATAAGACATTGATGAGCATTGATGAGAAGTTGAGTGTTGTCTTCAACCTCTCCAAGATATTTTGGCTAAAAGAGGGCAAGTTAGCTTCTTGCATTGAAGAAGAAGAAGCCAAAACTTCTAGGGCAAGGGGTGACTCATCTTGGGTAGCCCGTGGGTCCCACGACCGAAGACGAAAAACCGGGAAAAAGCTCGGATCTCTATTGATCGCGCATTCGAAGTTCGTGGTTTGAATTGAACGTCGAATTATCGATATATGCGAGGAAACGGATTTAATGAGTCCGAGATTGGCATTTTCCGTGAGAAATTGCCAAATGTCTGTATAAGGCTTGGAAGCCGGTTTTGCTCCTTTTTCGCATTCAGAGCGAGGTTATCCACTTCTGACAGCATATCTTGTATCTGCATCCCACGTCGGTCATTTTGACATAAATTGTCAAATTACGTGGGCACTTGACCCTTAAGCCGGTAATGCAAATATGGAGCCGGAGATGTCCTAGGAGGCCGAAACTGGATTTCTCAAATTGTTTTCTGAGTTACTTGGGGAATCCGGAGATCACTGTGATCTCTGTTTATTGAGATTGAGCCTCTAAGAACATGAAAAGTGCATCTGAGACCCTCAAAGCACCGCTCGAGGGGTCTAGATGAGTTGTGTGATTTATTCCGACGATTCCACATTGAGCCTTGAGAAGGCTAGCACTGTGTAAGGTAGGCATCCGGCGTCAAGTTTCTCCAAAGAGGACCTCCGGATATGGATTTCCATTGAAAATGGCCTTTTGTGCTCCTCGGAGGTTATTCGGGAAATCGAGAAGGGTTTTGCTATCTGTTTTACCCAATCGCGAATGTCCGCTAGAGTTTTCAGGGCAATGTAGTATGAACTTCGTTTGCCGTAATTCCGTCAGACCAGTCTTCGGTTATGCTCTTTCGAAGAGGGGTATACCCATTTTGTCACTCGGAAGTCATTCGGGGTGTCTGTATGGCTTCCAAAAGACAATATGAAACACTGCTCGTGCTCTGTATGATTGTGGGGTATGGCCGCATCTGATATTTGGAATTAACTTTTCTCCGAGAAATTGGCATTTTTGGACTTCCACTGAAAAGTTATCTGTATACAGAAAGTTGTTATGTATAGAGCAGATAATAGACACTTTTCATCTGTTTGGCGTTGATGTGGATTTTTGAAGTCCAATATTAGCTATCTTCCGACGGTCAAGCGAACTATCGGAAAATAGGATTGTCCGTGTAGTAAACTGGAAATGCCGGTTTTGGACATTGTTGAGCTCTCTAGTCACTTTGTTGCCCTTTGGTGACCCCTGGAGTCCTTCTGTCACATGTGCATGTCATCTGCTCAATTTTGCAGACTTGAGGATGAATAGTGATTTCTTGCTCTGTCGAGCCGTTTTCTGTATTCCTAGTCAAGTCATAATCTGGACCATTGCTGATATTGTTGCTTGAAATGGTGAGCCAAAATGGGTGCTGACAGCTTGCCCCTCTTTGACTGCGCGCTCGAGTAGAGAATGCAGCCAAAGACTTAAGAAGTACCCCAATTTGATAGCAATGATCGATATGGAACTTCCGATAGCAGTCTTCTCCCTCCTACGTTGGATATGTGGGGACGTTATACCTGATGCAGAAATGTAAAAGTCAGAACAGACCCGAGGGGACGGACCTGTGAACAGAAATTTAGTAGGGACGGACCCCTGAGCAGAAATTTAAAAACGCACGGGATGCATAATAGAATTAAAATGTTTGCAGAAAGTAAATGCAAACGCTGGAGAGTTGCGTGAGGTGTGGATGGAATCATTGTGATTCCTCCATCACTGAGCTTGTCTGTGCTGCAATCGATGTTGTGATGCCACTGAGTGCATGTAATGCTATCCTGAAGACTCTTCGTGTGTGGGTGTGAAACCCTGGGTATGAAACCCGAACGCAGCGAAGCGGGTGTGAAACCCTGACTGCGGTGGTGTGGGTGTGAAACCAGAACGCAGCGAAGAGGGTGTGAAACCCTGACTACGGTGGTGTGGGTGTGAAACTCGAATGCAGCGAAGCGGGTGTGAAACCCTGACTGCGGTGGTGTGGGTGTGAAACCCAAATGCAGCGGAACGGGTGTGAAACCCTGACTGCGGTGGTGTGGGTGTGAAACCCGGGGTGTGAAACCCGAATACAGCGGAGCGGGTGTGAAACCCTGACTGCGGCGGTGTGGGTGTGAAACCCGAATGCAGCGGAGCGAGTGTGAAACCCTGACTGCGGTGGTGCGGGTGTGAAACCCTATGTGTGGGTGTGAAACCCGAATGCAGCGGAGCGGGTGTGAAACCTGGACTGCGATGGAGTGGGTGTGAAACCCGAATGCAGCGGAGCAGGTGTAAAACCTTGACTGCGGTGGCGTGGGTGTAAAACCCGAATGCAGCGGAGCGGGTGTGAAACCCTGACTGTGGTGGTGTGGGTGTGAAACCCTGCGAATTCTGATTTGTCGAAGACCGACGTTGCTGCTGGAGCTGTTGCACTTTCGCTGAAAGGCGGCTTTACTGTTTGGCAATTGTACTTTCGCTGGCGATGCCCCAGTCGTGAGATGAGGGATTTTGCCTTGCGGGATGTCGCATGCTGAAGGACTCGAGCTCTAAAGTGGAGAGCTTACGTATCCCGAGTGGTAAGGAATCAGAGTCTGCTATAGTTCTTGCCGTTTGCAGTACCTGTGATCCTGGCATTACTAGTAAATCATGTGAGAAATACTAACATGAGATAAGCACAGGTAAGCAGTAAAAAGAGCGTCGTTTTGACGCGCAGATCTTCAGTTTCGGGTCGCCTGAGCGACCTGTGAAGCATTCTTTTTAACGGTGCAAGTGGGTCCCGTTCTCGGAGACCAAGATACGAGGCCTCCAAGGGCTCCCGTTAGCCATGCATGGGCATATCGAGACTTCCTCGACGATGCCCTAGCAGCTCTATCAGTTGTTCAACGCGCCCGTCAGCTTTGGACCCTTGTCATCCGGATGCCGTAGGGCGACTGCATTTGCAACTCGCTTGGGGATTTCTGTTCAGATTCGGCCTGACTCGGTCTGACCATTTCCAAAGCATTATGACTAGACCCCGAAAAGGAATGTCTGGGATTTCAACTTTGTGATAGCCTATTGAAGGGTGGCTATGACCCATTTGAAGTTATGCAAAGACAGAGAGGAAAGAGAAAGCTTGGGAAGCAAGTTGGCCCAAGCTAAAAGGATACACGGATTCACGTTTGTAGCGAGATGTACCCCCATTTTCCTTCGTCCTTCTGTTGTGTAAGCTGTACCGAGCTGCTTAGACGTCGTATTCAGTTGCCCACTGTGCTTGAGGAAGTTTCCCTCTTGGACGGTTGAATGGTATTGGAGAGCTGATCAGGGCTCGTATTGGAATTGATAAACTGGGCACTTCCCTTGAGGATCCCTTGTTTGCACGATGTGTGAGAGACTAGGGGCAATTTTATCTATCTCTCGTTTTGCTATCCTTTTGCTACGGTCACCCACCTCGGGGCCGCACCTCTCAACCTAAATGGGGTAAGCTCTCCTTTTGTCGCGACCGCCCACCTCGGGATTTTCAGTCGTGCCTCTATTTTGCCCCAGCTTTTGCCTAGGCCGCCCCAAAAGGGGACTTAGCGGGCTCGATTCGTTTATCTCTCGAGTTTGCAAGGGCGAAGGTTTCGAAGGATTCAACCTCCGAGTGCATTGTTTCTGTCTCCGTCGAGGAGTTGTGTCTGCTGCTCCCCTCTTGTCGGGGTTTGTTGATTTGTCAAGATTGGTGACGCCGGAGTTTTAAATCTCGACGATGCCTTATTTTGTTCATTGGCGGGTTTTTCCCGCGTCTTTTCTCTCTCTCTTCATTGGCGGCTTTTTCCCGCTTCTTTCCGCTCTGTTTTTTTTTTTTTTTGCAGCTGGGGTTTGTTTTGTGCCCCTTGCTTGAAACTCCTCGACTTTGGATTGTCGAAGCCGCTTTGATGTGCTTCGCCTCGTGGAGACTTATTGCGTGTTGCTAGCCCTATTTTGTGAGGGTCGGCTTTCTTAGAAGTTTGATTCTTGTGCACTCGGAAGTCGAACTTCGAGTCATTTGCCCTTGCAATCTCTTCAGGTGAATTCCCCTATTGTCTAGAAGGAAAATACAAAATTGCCCTAGGGAATCAGTGGCCGGGGTTATCCTGGTGCTTGTTGTGGAGGAAGCCTAGTCTTGACGCAAATGACTAGGACCGTTCCAACGTCACTTGCTAGAGTGTCCCACTATGGCGACCTCGGGGTGAACTTCAACCAGGGAGGCCCCAGTGTACGTCGCTTGCCGAGGTTGTACTAGCGCGAACTTCAACCGATGATGCCCCAGTGTACGTCGCTTGCTGAAGTTGTGCTAGTGCGAACTTTAACCGAGAATGCCCCAGTGTACGTCGCTTGGACAAGTTGTGCTAGTGCGAACTTCAACCGGGGATACCCCAGTGTACGTCGCTTGGAAATGCTTATCGTGGGTGGATGATGTCCGAGATGGTCTCGGTGCAAGCATTGAACGCGAATGCCCCGGTCTTTATCGTCGATGTGACTCATGGTGGGCGGTTTGTGCAACCGTCGCCCCTGACCATCTCATGTCGTCAATGTCAATTGAAATGGTTGCGTTGATGGCATATGGCTCGCTCAGTTGTTTTTGTCTTTAGTTTTGTAGGGGGTACCTCCCTGCCGAGCCCCTTCCCTATCAAAGTATAAGGGAGGAGGCTCGAGAGGAGTTCTCAGAAAGGCATGAGCCCATGCATCACTCCTCGCCTGTGACCGACGTGTCCCTGTGAAAGACGACAAAGAGGATGGTGTGTTAGGCGACTGTGCGGTAGAATATGCGGTAAGAAATATGGGGTGGACCCATGGGAAAATTCCTTTTTGTCCTGCACGCAACCCATGGGGTGCCGCGTGCAGACGACATTTGTTTCCGGGAATCTGGTCATCACCACTCTGGAGTGGTTAGACCGTGACTGAGGTCACATAAGTATATTTTCCCTAGTTGTGAGTAGGCATGCGCAGTCGTCTTAGGGAAGGCTCGAGGAGCCGTGTCCCATGAGGACAGGCGAGTCGAACAGGTCCAACAGAATTAACAGGGCGTCGCAAAGACTGTCCTAATGCTCCGTTGAAGGATTTGTTCATGTCGGGAGCCCATTTGTGGGAATACATTTAAATT
The DNA here is from genome assembly GCF_007655135.1 of Punica granatum. Lineage (NCBI taxonomy): Eukaryota > Viridiplantae > Streptophyta > Magnoliopsida > Myrtales > Lythraceae > Punica > Punica granatum. The sequence goes on along the minus strand of NC_045127.1, from coordinate 25,801,278 downwards.
AAAGCAAAAGAGAGTTTAAAGAAGACTGTGCGTGTTGCCCCTGTATTCAATCGGCGGCGACGGCGGAGGACTGGTGGGACCCATTCTTTGGTTGGAAGCGCGATGGTGCTTGTGCCTACTGTTGCAAGTGGGAGGGTTATGCTCTGTTTGTGGAGCTGTCACTTTCGGCCTTTGCAGTGAAAGGATTAAACTTGCTCCTCGAAGTACCGCTTGGATGAATTTGAATCCAAGTCGATTTTAGATTTCAAATGAGCCTGGACGTAGTAAATGCAGGGTGTCAAAACGTAGAAGCAGTAAATGCTGGGCCTGAAGCTCGGTGCAAGGTCGAAACCCTAATGCAGTAAATGCGGGGCTGGAGCCCGATGCAGGGCCGAAGCCCCATGTGGTAAATGCGGGGCCGAAGCCCGATGCGGAGCCGAAGCCCAAAACTAGGGTCGAAGCCCAATAGTGGGGCCGAAGCCCGATGCAGTAAATGCGGGCTTGATAGGAAAGTGCAAGAAATGTGAAAGCAAAGGTCAATGCTGAGGAATAACGCAGGGCGCTGCAAAACGGTGACTCTGAATTTGCTTGCGGTCTTGCTCTGTGGAGCCAAGATGGGGGCTTAGTGTTGAAATCCCAAGGAGCAGGATGAGAGACGTTTGTTGTCTCAATTGTGGTCGCTCAGTATTCAGGCTGTGTTCTTGTTAAGAATTTCCTGCAATGGGAAAAGAAAACAATGAAGGAGCATGAACTGTTCAGGATTTCAATGCAAAAGTGTAGGGAAGCGGACTAGCCTGGTAGGTGTCGTGCGAGCACACCAAGAGACATGTATTGATACGTTGAGCATGCGTGTATGAGTTGGTGTGAACATGCTTGGACATGTGTGAGGCGCGCTTAGTCGCTAGTAGATGTGCAGGGTCTTGCGGAGAGATGTGCATCTGATCACGCGGTAATGCTCTCTATTAGCAAGAAGTTAGTGTCGGTTAGTCTCACCTAGGAAGGTGGGTCGGCCCTCGGTCCACAGCTCGCCTTGCCATGGAGGAAGGGTGAAGGCCGCAGGTGGTCTACCCGCGAAGGTTGGCACGACTCGGCGATCATGCGGTGTGGGTGGCCGGGATGGACGGCCTCTGGTCATAGCACGTCTCGCCATGGAGAGGTGAAGACCGCGGGTGGTCTACTTGCGAAGGTTGGCACAACTCGCTTGTCTTGCGGGACATGGTAGTTGCTGTGCAAACATCAGATGCAGGCAATGTATGAGTTTTCAAAAGCTAATGTCGTTGCATTGATTTGATTCAAGTTCCCAGATTTACGAAGATGATTCATTTGAAAAAGGGAACTTAAGCAATAAACCAATGCAATGTCCTAGTTTGTTTGAAAACATGCATGCAAGTGCAGAAAGAATAAATTATAATTATATCTGTTACAATGTACATCACTCTTTGTGAAAAACAGCAAAAGGCCCGCCTAAAAGAAAACTACGGGCTGACTCAAAGACTCGACTTTGGGTCGGTTGACAGCATGAAGGTTTGTTTTGGTCCAGCATGACGGTCCCTGTTTATGCATGGTTTCAGAGTTCTATTGGGAAAACCACTAACTAAGGATGGAGGCTCCCAATTCAAGGGGATCAATTCCTTGAAATCGAGCGAGGATCTTTGGGGGTCGGTTCGGTGGCAGATCCTACTTGATCCGTTCCCTTACTAGAAACCTCTGACTAACCTAGCTTCCTAGATCGGTGCCCGTGGGATTTCAGGCATTTGGTACCTAAATCCACTAGAATGATGCAATGCGAGTGCAGAAAAGTAAATGTGCGCAAAATAAATGTACAGAAAGCGATAAATAAACATGCAAGTAAGCAAACGGATGGAGCCCGAACCCACTAAGTATGTTCCCAGTGGAGTCGCCAAGTTGTACGGACCCGAATGTGGACTCTTGTCGGGGCCCGCATGCACGCTTTTGGATCGCGCGGCTTGGGAGTGTCCACCTTCCCGTGGGGACGCGTGACGGACACGCGTGAGAGAAGGAGTCGCCACTTATCATTTTACGACCCGTAAGTCGAGGGCGGATAAGTTACCCGAGTCTAGGGGTATGGAACACCTAATTTGTCATTAAGGCATTGATTTGTGTGGAACTGGAAAATCCGTGTTCGGGGGTTCATGTTACGTGCGGGCCTATATCCCGCACGCTCTTTCGGTACTTTGGTTTGCTAGGCTTGCATGTTTTATTATTTAACGCCTGAATTAAGTTGCACTCGGCTCGCACCTTTTGACACCAGAGATTCGGTGAACTAAACGATGTCGGTTGAGAAGCCGAGAGAGAAGTAAACCCGTATGTCGGGGAGTTAGTTCACAATCTTGCGTTACAGTTATCGAACCATGGAGGTTGAATCCCTGCGTGAACTAGAACCGCGAATTCTTGGATTTACTTTCCTTTGGGCAAGCATTAAACCGATTCGATTAATTCGACTCTCGGACCGTTCGCTTACCGGCTAGAATTCTTACATAATGAATGTGCAAAATAAAAGTCCTTACAATGCTCCCGAAAACAATAAATACAAATTATAAATGGCTGAATTCCAGTCGACTTGCGTTTGGTTATTATTCCGCTCTAACTCACCGTGAATTTAGGGAAACACCGAAAAACTAAAATTCAATGCACGCTCTCACTGAATAGGGCTTTGGACCCTGTGAGTGTTGATTAAGGCGTTGGACCCTGTGATCGATGATTAGGGCGTTGAACCCTAATATCATTCGGCCTAGGGATCAGGCTCGACCCGCATGGCGAACAAGTGCGAAAAGATAACAATCAACAGGTAAATAACAGACAATGTGTTTGTATTCACCGAATGTACGTGGATTAACAAGTTTATTAATCCAAGTATGTTTTTGCATGCAAATGCTATATGCTAAGCAAATAACGCGTGCCAATGTTTTAGCATTCGGCATTGGTTTGAGAGCCTGACATATTGGGTGTCCGTAGTAAAGTTTTGTGTGTGTGGATTGTTTTTACAGTGATTCGGTGTTGTGACACTGAATTACCACTGAATTAACCCAACTCGTGTTTTGACTCTAGATTTGGAGCCTAGAGTTCCACTTAACCATTTTCTAGCATTTGGTTAAGTCGAATGAAATGATTAGTCAGGTAATTGTAATTTTGATACAGAATACCCAACTGACATCTTAAACGAGACTAAGATGACGCCAAATCACAAAATGATGTTCTTGCCCTTGATTTGAAAATTTGTTTTTCAGAAAAGGAGAACAACACAATACGGATTTGAAAGTATGAGGGTTTTGAAAAGGGCATTGTCAGCACCCCATTTTGGTCCACCGGCTCCGACAGAGGACTTCCGACCAAAGCTCGGGACACTATTCATGATCGGAAAACCGAAAGCGAATGTGCGGGCACAGAGTCGTGAATAACAAGAGAAAAGCAAAGTGCACTAAAAAGGCAAAGGAAAGCCGTCAAAAGAGCAGACCAACAAGGAACCCCGAAAACAGCGGAGCCGGCACTATGGCACTATTCATCATCGTATCACTGAAACACCTAAAGGTGCCCAATATGGGACTCTAAAAATCCCTCTCAGTGCCAAAATGATCAACGACACGTCCAGGCGCGTTCCGGGGGCATCCCGCGTAAGCCGAGACCTCCCCGATCTCTCACGGACGCCTTCTCTGACAGGGCTCCCGGGGCCCGATCCACTGACAAGTAAACGGCCCCCCAAAACGGGCCTACAGGCACCCAGGGACCACCGAACATGCAGTATTCAATCTTCACGGGACGGAGTTGGCGCCCAAAATCGAAGAGTACAAGGCGCTCGTCCAAAGGCCCATGCCTACGACCCAAGGCATCTTCGTGCCCAACTCGTTCGCAACTATTCAGAGTCAGTCTCCAATCTCCTCGGCATACCCACCCAAGAAATCCACCAAGAACTCCAGCAAGGATGGGACCACGGCATCAGGATCACATGGCTCTCCGATTGGACGCTCCTCCGTGCTTTGACACCTTCGACGGCATCCTATCAGCGCGACGCGTATCACGGATTCCTGCTCTTAGTCTTCGGCACTCTCCTGTTCCCGTACTCGCCGAACCTCATTGACGAGGCTATAGCCCAGGTCGTCCTCCAAGCAGTGGGAGGCCATAGTTACATGGAGGCTTTGTTAGCCGAGACCGTTTGGTCTCTAGACTATGTTAGAGAGGTTCGGCGCGGCAGGATAAGAGGATCCCCGCACCTATTGCAGATTTGGCTTCTCGCGCATGTCCGCCCCTTTTGCTCTTCACATCCGTTCTCCTACATCACTGACGAGCGTTCGCTGATCAAGCGCCTGGTACCGGTCATCCCACCTCCCGAGCACAGCTTCTCGGAATGGAGGCATTTTTGGCGCGAGTTAACGCCCGCACGGTTCCTATGGATCGCTCGATGGAATCCCGACGGCCCCATGATCACAGGATATCCCGGAATCGTGGGAGTCCCTCTTCTTAGCCATTTGGGGAGCACACTCATATTCCCCGGCTGAGTAATCAGACAACTCGGCGGCTTACAGGACATTCCCGCCGAGGCGGACCGCCTACCCTACCACATCCAGTGGGCCGACTCTACATCCACGGCCCCCGCAAGATTCCTACAGATTCGGGAGGTCCATCGTCAACGGGGCTCTAGCACCATACAGTGTCTGTACTTCCCCGAGCACCCCACTGACGAAGAGCGAGCATTCTCCGCCACATCAGCCTACGTGGCCCGGTTCTATTCGCAGGGATCGACATCGCCGTAACGGTCCCAGGACACCCGACTCCCTGAGCTGCACCTACCCCCGCTCCCGTAGCTGAAAGTTCCACCCAAGCGGCTATGCGTGCAGAGCTACGGGCCATCAGGGAGGAACGAGATAGGCTTCGTTGCGAGCTCGTCGACTCTCGCGCGGAGGTCGCGGACTACAGGGAGCTTCAGACGGAGTTAGCTCGAGCACGCGCCCGGGTCGCACATTTAGAGAGGGAGATGGCCCGTTTGAGCGCGAGGTTGGACCGAGTGCGTGCAAGGGCGCGTGAGATCTCCCACCCCTAGGATTAGCGCACGCGCCCGTTTTTGCCCTCGCTAGGACCCACGCCGCTCTCAACCGGCCACCGAGCGCAAAGGGATGTCGGCTTTACGTTTATGTTCCTTTTATTTCGTGCGTTGTATTTTGCAAAAACTATGGAACTCGAATCAAATCAATGTAATGACATTAGCATTTCGAAAACTCATGCATTTCATACATCTTGTCCCTTTATTTATTCCGTGCTTATCATCTCAAAATGTCGATGTTTACCCTTACACACTCTTGGAATCTAGGTGTTCGCAACTGGCGTCGCACCGTTACCCGACTCGTCAACGTCTCAGGATGGCGGAAGGGGATCGAGTCGATATCTCCGAAGAAGTCAACCCACCGGTTCCGGCTCATTCCCAACCACCCCCGATGCACGCTCCGCCGCTTCCGACTCCTGCAGGCATACTCCCGGCGTATTCAAGCGCCCCTCCGACGCATCTCCCGCCCCCGACGTCTTCAGGGGCGCCCCTTCCACCGGCCTCGCTGACTTCATCCGCCTCCGACGACCAAGCCCACATCACAGCACTCGAGGGCACGGTCAACCAAATGGCCACCAACATGGCAGAGCTGCTCGCCCTGCTTAGAGGACCAAACCGTGCATCCTCGAGCTCCACGCCTCCACTGGGACAAGGGCCAACAGTCGACCCGACTCCTTGGGTTCCGCCGACTCAGGCCCTGGAGAACATGGATGCGCCCGCGCCACCAACACTGCATACGTCCACGGCTCACCCCTTCACCAGTCCATTTCCGCCACCGCCGGCCCCCACGGCCGTCCCTCTTCCACCGACGGCAATCCTCACTTCGGATCAGGTCCTATCCGCACCGCCACCTGTTTCTATGCCGGCCCCGGCTGCGATCTATGCCGCCCCTCCGCCGACGGTTTTTCCGGCCTCAAGCGCGCCTGCTCCGACTCATCCTCAAGCCGCAGAGCTTCCCTCCTACCCGCCTCCACAACCTCACACCAGCTTTCCCTACCAAGCACCGCCGCCAATAAACACCACTTTCCACGAACCGGGCACGCCGACTCACGCAACCCAATTCGCCTCGCCGACTCACTTTTTCGCCGAGGCTGACACCGAGCAGGAGCGAAGACTCAAGAGGATGGAAGAAACAATACGGGCCCTGCAAGCGAATGATGCTCAACCCGACGCACGCTACGGCGACTGTAGCCTATTCCCAGGCATGCGGCTGCCCCCGAAGTTCAAGATCCCAGAGTTCAAAACCTACGAGGGCACGACGGATCCACGCCACCACCTCCGCCATTATCGGGGAAAGATGCTACAGTATTGGGAGTACGAGGAGTTTGTCATCCACTCCTTCCAAGACAGCCTGTCGGGATCCGCTCTCGATTGGTTCATGTCACTGAGGGCCGAGGACATTCCGACGTGGGAGGACCTTTCCCGGAAGTTCATCGACCAATACCGGTATTGCGCGGAAGCGTCTCCCACCCTCCTGGAGTTGAGCACGAAAGAGATGGCGCAGGGCCAAAGGTTCGAGGAATACGCCACTAAGTGGCATGCCCAAGCAGCGAAACACATCCCTCCCATTAGTGAAGCACAACAGATCCAGCTATTCCACTCCACGCTGAGAGGAGTATATTACTTGCATTTGTTGGCCCACACCTCCTCATTCTCCGATCTCATCGAGGCCGGAAAAAAGCTTGATTTGGGCATTAAGCTTGGCAGGATGGAAGGCCCCGCCAGTAAAGGAGAGGAGTCATCGAAGAAGGTCCCCGCGACGTCGTCGTCTTCCGGCGGAAGGAGAGGGAAGGAAGTTTCAGTGAACGCTATCAACACGGCACATCAGGCGTCCCAGCAATATTCGATGAATTTCATGTTTGCAGCTCCCGTAGCTCCCTCCTACGCCCCACATGCACCTCAATATCGACCTCAACCCCCTTACCCAACCGATCTACTATTCCGCACTACCGCCTCCACCCCTACCTACAGTGCCGTCGCCCGTCGTCCACCATTATGCCCCTACTCCATCCCAGGCCCCTCAATACCAACCCCCAGCTCCGAGGGCTTCTGAGTCGACACAACGAGTCCCGCCCCCGCAAGGTCAACAGGGCGGTGCAGTACAATCGCGACCCCGCAGACAATACTCTTCCCTGTCGGTCCCGTTTCCCACATTTACTGGTAAATTCGCGACAAGATCGGGACAATAGCGCTCCGGCCCGAGCTTCGATCCGACCATCCAAGATCAAAGCAAGCAGTGCAAGTACCATCGGGGGGCACCAAGGCACACCCTAAACACTTGTTGGAGGTTAAGGGAGAGGATCCAGGAGATGATTGATGCGAAGGAGCTCGTATTCTATGTTGTAAGATCTCCGAATGTACAAGCTAATCCCCTCCCCGACCATGAACCGGCTCAGGGGTCCTCCATCAACATGATCACCATCTGCACATCAGGGGAGGGCGAAAGCGAGCAAGGCTGCCCTTCTCCCTTCGTGATTGAGAACGTCCCCACAGAAGCTGCAGTTGGGTTCACTGGAATTGACGCACCTCTTACCCCGTTCGTCATATATGTCCCCGCCCAAGAACCATACTCGGACGACAAGGTCCCCTGGACCTATGAGGGGAGCGTCGGAAGCCTCAGGCAACAACTTGGCGTTATGGGCATAACTCGCTCGGGACGGGTATATGAGAACCCGGCAGTCACGGACAAGGGAAAGGCACCCGCCGCGAAAACAGAGGTGATACCCGGAGTCCCGCGTGCTCCGCCCAAGAGGGTGACCGAGGAAGAAGCCGAAGCCTTTATGAAAATCATCAAGGCTAGTGAGTACAAGGTAGCGGAACAGATGGCCAAATCTCCGGCCCACATATCGTTGCTGGCTCTCCTTCTTAGCTCGGAACCACACAGGGAAGCCCTCCTGCGGGTCCTAACAGTTGCACAAGTACCCAAGGGGACGTCTCCGGACCGAATGGAGGAAACCATCAACTCCATTTTCTCCAATACCATCTCGTTTTCAGACGACGAGCTCCCCTCTGAAGGATGCGCGCACTCCCGGGCATTGCATATTGTCTGCAAGTGCAACAACCACATCGTCGGTCGGGTCATGATCGACAACGGCTCTGCACTCAACGTATGCCCGGTGACTACGTTGAAGCAGATGAACATAGATCTCAACCGCGTCCGCCCGAGTAAGACAGCGGTCCAAGCCTTCGATGGCTCACGGAGGGAGGTGAACGGGGAGGTCGACCTCCTCATAGATGTCGGCCCATGCTCTTTTAGCGTCACATTCCAAGTGCTGGATATCCCGAATGCCTTCAGCCTACTACTCGGGAGACCTTGGATCCACTCGGCCGGTGCCATTCCCTCCTCTCTGCATCAGAAGCTAAAATTCATCGTTGAGGAGAGGATCATCACGGTCAAAGGAGAGGAAGATTACGCCATCTATAAAGAGACGGCGGTCCCTTACATCAGCGTCGGAAACGATGAAAACCTACCCTTCCACTCCTTCGAGACCATCTCCGTCATTCGGGATTACGGAAAGTCCTTTTGCGCCACAATTACATCCCCGGCACCGGCCTTGGGGCGCGCGGGCAAGGAATCAGCCGCCCCATCGAAGTTGAAGAGTATAAGCATAGGAAGGGACTCGGCTTTCACCCCTCCTGCCATGAAATTATTGAGGCCCGCCGGGGCAACCATCTCCATCGCCTCGCTACGCACTATGGAAGACTCAACAGGGGCATGCAAGTTCCCCCACTTTCTCACTTCTTCCCCCGACCTCCACTCATCATCGGGAGCACCCTTGACGGCCCTTCCTCGGACCCCGACAACACGCCTGATGCTTCGCCAACCGTGTACGCCGTCACCGAGGAGATTCCTTCAGGGGTTCACATCCGCTCGGCGCAGGAAAATGAGGAGCTCAACAATTGGACCTCAGTCCCGCGCTATTCGGCTGTGATCGCCGATGTGTAAGATTTATTTATGTAAAAGATGTCTCCCGCGTGTTGGCGTGACCATAGGCCGCACGACGGAAGAGGGATTTCTGTTATGGTTTTACGATCCATACTATCAATGAATTTCCTACATGCACTTTTTGAATTCTTGCGTGTTCTATTTCTTTCCCTGCTCTCTCGTTTACAGCGTTCTAATTGTTCTAAGTCGATCCTTTCAATTTTCCAGGCTCCACTCAAATCCAAATCATCAACACGTCAATTCGAACCCATCCGAAGAGTGTCTCGGAGAGCCCCGACCCGTATACTTCGGGGAAGGGTTCGACGAAGTCAGTCAAGTGCCTGAGATTGAAGAGAGTTTGCACCGCCTTGAGGATCGCCAGCTCACCTCAGTCGAGCCAACGGAAGAGATTAATGTGGGCACCGAAAACGAGCCCCGCACCTTAAAGATTGGCTCGGGTCTCGACCCAACGCAACGAGCCCGAATGATCGACTTCTTAACAAGATACCAAGAAGTCTTTGCCTGGTCCTACGCCGACATGCCGGGTCTAGACCCGTCGATAGTGAAGCACTTCCTCCCGCTAGACAGTGAGAAGTTCCTGCCCAAACGGCAGCAATTACGACAGCAACGGGCAAGCCTCCTCCTCTGCATCAAAGAGGAGGTTGTCAAGCAGATCAACGCAGGCTTTCTCGAAGTTTGTAACTATTCCGAATGGGTGGCAAACATTGTGTCGGTAGAAAAGAAAGATGGAAGGGTTCGAGTCTACGTCGACTACCGAGACCTCAACAAGGCTAGCCCCAAAGACAATTTTCCCTTGCCCCACATCGACATACTAGTTGACAACACGGCGCACCATGCCCAATTTTCTTTCATGGACGGCTTCTCCGGATACAACCAAATTCGGATGGCCGAGGAAGACAAGATCAAGACGACATTCACTACCATGTGGGGAACCTTTTGTTACTGCGTCATGCCTTTCGGCCTCAAGAATGCTAGGGCAACTTATCAGAGGGCTATGGTTACATTGTTCCACGATATGATGCACAAAGAAGTCGATGTCTATGTCGACGACATGATTGCCAAGTCCAAGGAAGGAGAAGATCACCTCGTTAATTTGAAACGTCTTTTCGACCGCTTAAAAGAGTACAAACTTCGGCTTAATCCGGCAAAATGCACGTTCGGCACTCGATCGGGAAAACTACTAGGATTCGTGGTCAGCGAGCGCGGTATTGAGGTAGATCCGGATAAAGTCAAGGCAATCAAAGAACTCCTTCTGCCGTCATCGGTCCGTGAAGTACGAGGTTTTCTAGGGCGATTGAATTACATCGCGCGATTCATTGCAAACCTGACAGACAAATGCCAACTACTCTTTCGCTTGCTCTACAAGAACGCGGCGATCGAATGGAACGAAGAATGTCAGAAGGCCTTCGACACCATCAAGGCATATCTGGTTCAACCGCCGGTATTGGTTCCCCCTACACCAGGCCGCCCCCTCATACTTTATCTAACTGTGCGCCGACAATCATTAGGATGCATGTTAGGGCAGGAGGAGGAGTCCACACGCACGGAGCACGCGGTCTATTATCTGAGCAAAAAGTTCACCGACGGAGAGCCCAATTATCCGGAAATCGGGAAGATGTGTTGTGCATTGGTGTGGGTCATGCAGAGGCTCCGACAATACACGCTTTATCACACGATCCGCTTGCTGTCAAAGGCGGATCCCCTGAAGTATTTACTCGACAGCCCTTCCTCCATGCGAAACATCACCAAATGGCGTTGTCAGTTGACGGAATATGACATCGAATACGTGTCCCGCACCTCGGTTAAGGGGCAGGCGATCGCAGATCATTTGGCAGAATTCCCAATTGAAGACAACACGCCGATCGACCCCAAGTTCCCGGATGAGGGGATTCTTCAAGTAGATGATGAGGGGGAGAAACCGGAATGGAAGATCTATTTTGATGGCGCCGTCAACTCCATAGGGTCCGGCATTGGCGCAGTGCCAATATCCCCGGATGGACGCTATTACCCGGTAGCGGCAAAGATCGACTTCCCGTGCACCAATAATGTGGCCGAATATGAGGCATGTATTCTCGGCCTACAAGCGGCGATTGATTTCAAGGTAAAAGAGCTAGAAGTGTTCGGCGACTCTATACTCACAATCTTCCAAACATTGGGGCAGTGGAAGACAAAAGATGCGAAGTTAGTGCCATACCACGAGTACCTCGAGAGGTTAACCGAGAACTTCGAAGACATCTCGTTCACCTACACCCTGCGCATGAATAATCAGTTCGCAGATGCGCTCGCAACGCTTGCCTCCATGGTGAGCATCACAAAGGAAAACCTTATCGAGCCCCTCGAGATTGAGATAACCAATGGACCGGCATATTGCAACGCGATCGAAGCGTCCGAGGCAAAGCCGTGGTACGAAGACATCAAGAACTTTCTAAGAACCGGCCCATGCCCTCCATTCGCCGATCGCCGCGATCGAAAGACGCTCAAACGCCTCGCGATACACTATTTTCTGAGCGGCGAGATACTTTACCGCCGTTCCTTTGAGTCCACGCTCCTTTGGTGCATCGATGAACACGAGTCGCGACGTCTTATGGAGGAACTGCACGGGGGAAACTGTGGATCCCATATGAACGGTCTCATGCTCGTTAAGAAGATTATGCGCCTAGGCTATTATTGGTCCACCATGGAGACTGATTGTGTGAAACATGTCAGACATTGCCACCGATGTCAAGTTTACACCGATCAGATCAAAGTGCCGCCCAACGAACTACGCCCCATGACGGCGCCATGGCCCTTCTCTATGTGGGGAATGGATGTGATTGGCCCGATCAACCCCAAAGCGTCTAACGAACATATGTTTATCCTGGTGGCAATTGATTATTTCACCAAATGGACCGAGGCTATCACTCTAGCGTCGGTCACTGCAAAAGCCGTGGCCTGTTTTCTCAGACGCGATGTCATTGCCCAGTATGGAGTCCCGGCGACGATCATCACGGATAATGCCAAGAATTTGAACAACAAAGTCATCAATGAGCTTTGTGACCAATTTAAGATTCAGCACCGCAACTCCACTCCATACCATCCGCAAATGAACGGTGCAGTGGAAGCTGCGAACAAGAATATCAAGAAGATCATTGAAAAGATGACGGTGAATTACAAGGATTGGCACGAATTGCTTCCTTACGCTCTCTTGGCATACCGAACTTCAATCCGGATCTCCACGGGGGCAACTCCATATTCCTTGGTTTACGGCATGGAAGCAGTCCTCCCAATTGAGGTTGAAATCCCTTCCATGAGGATTCTTGCCGAAACCGAACTTGAAGAAGCAGAATGGGTGAAACAGCGTTATGAACAGTTAAACTTCATTGATGAAAAGAGATTGAAAGCGTTGTGCCATGGACAGTGCTACCAGCAAAGAATGGCTCGGGCATTCAACGCGAGAGTCCGTCACCTCGAATTCAACCCCGGTGACCTCGTTTTGAGGAAAGTCCTACACGTCACGCCGGACTCCCGGGGAAAGTTCTCGTACAAATACGACGGACCCTTCGTTGTCAAGGAGACCTTCTCCGGGGGAGCCGTCATTTTAAGTGACATGGACGGGACTGAAAATGCGCTCCCGGTCAACGCTGACGCCATCAAGAAGTATTATCCATGATCATCCACGTTCGTATCTTAGTTGTCGGACCTCATATCCGTTTCTTTTATAGTGCCTTTTTTTCATTTCTCTATGTGTACACAGACTCCCATCATTCTCTTCACCACGAAACCTTCCCGAGAGAAAAGAAGAATAACTCTCCCGCTAGGTCGAAAACCTCTCCGAGGCGGCCTAGGCAAAAGTTAGGGAACGAGGGGCGCGACTTAAAATCCCGCAAAGGGGAGTCGTGGCAAAAGGAGAGCATAAATCACTTCCTCGCTAGGCTGAAAACCCGCAAAGGGCGGTCTAGGCAAAAGTTAGAGGAACCGAGAGGTGCGATTGGCCTTGAACACGGGTGATCGTAGCAAAAGGTGAGTGTTCATGTGAGAAAAATCAAATAAAATACCCCGCTAGGTCATCACGCATCTCGTGGCCTAGGCAAAAGTTAGGGGACAATGTCGGCTTGACCACGAAAGAAAGGCAACGCTTCTCCGTGAAGCTACACCGAGTAGTGGTTTGGCATCTTCCGACGCGAGCAAACTCTCTTCAGCTCTCCAGGCTCGAGACCCGTTTCGAAATGGGGTCGAGTCAACGTATCCTTGATTTGGAGGATCCCACAAGATCCCTCCTTTTACCTTTAGGCACATATTCTACGGGCTACCCGTTCCAGAAAAAGCCATTCTCCGATAGGGACACGACCGCCCTCCAACGGTCACCAATAGCAAATCCCCGACACATCTTTACATAGATTCTTCTTACGCATCTTAGTCTCGTCGACTGAGTGCGACTGAGTCCTTTGAAGGTTTCCGTTTCTCCGCGCGCAGGTACAGTCGAGAACCCTGAGAGGCATCTTCTCCCCGACGGACGCGCGTGTGGCCCATGTAGCAGGCCGCAATCCCGAGCTGAGTGAAGGAGCCAAAAGGGGGAAAACCACTTGACTCCCGCTCAAACCGCGACAAATGATGCCTCGCATGGCACAAGCATGACTTCGGTTCCGAGACGCACCATCCGCCTCTGCCGGCACCTCCGAGATGCCATCTAGCGTCGATGTCCACTTCTGCCTTCCCTACACTTTAGTAGTAATTTTACTGCTTTCCAAGGGCTTCGGCCTAGTAACTTTACGGCTTTTCACGGGCTTCGGCCTAGTAATTTTACTACTTTCCACGGGCTTCGGCCTAGTAATTTACTGCTTTCCACGGGTTTCGGCCTAGTAACTTTACTGGCTTCGGCCTAGTAACTTTACCGCTTTCCACGGGCTTCGGCCTAGTAACTTTACTGCTTTCCACGAGCTTCGGCCTAGTAATTTTACTGCTTTCCACGGGCTTCGGCCTAGTAACTTTACTGCTTTCCACGGGCTTCGGCCTAGTAACTTTACTGCTTTCCACGAGCTTCGGCCTAGTAATTTTACTGCTTTCCACGGGCTTCGGCCTAGTAACTTTACCGCTTTCCACGGGCTTCGGCCTAGTAATTTTACTTCTTTCCACGGGCTTCGGCCTAGTAATTTTACCGCTTTCCACGGGCTTCGGCCTAGTAATTTTACCGCTTTCCACGGGCTTCGGCCTAGTAACTTTACCGCTTTCCACGGGTTTCGGCCTAGTAATTTTACTGCTTTCCACGGGATTCGGCCTAGTAATTTTACCGCTTTCCACGGGCTTCGGCCTAGTAACTTTACCGCTTTCCACGGGCTTCGGCCTAGTAATTTTACCGCTTCCCACGGGATTCGGCCTAGTAATTTTACTGCTTTCCACGGGCTTCGGCCTAGTAATTTTACTGCTTTCCACGGGCTTCGGCCTAGTACTTTTACGGCTTTCCGCGGGCTTAGGCCTAGTAACTTTACGGCTTTCCGCGAGCTTGGGCCTAGTAACTTTATGGCTTTCCGCGGGCTTCGGCCTAGTAACTTTACCGCTTTCCGCGGGCTTCGGCCTAGTAATTTTACCGCTTTCCACGGGCTTCGGCCTAGTAATTTTACTGCTTTCTACGGGCTTCGGCCTAGTAATTTAACTACTTTCTACGGGCTTCGACCTAGTGATTTACTGCTTCCTACGGGCTTCGGCCTAGTGATTTACTGCTTTCCACGGGCCTTGGCCCTACACATACTGTCATGCGGGCTTAGGCCCCTCATCTACATTTCATAATTTTCGCTTCTCAACCATATTGTTATCCTGTGATAGGTTCGGGCACTTTGACACATCCTCCCTAAGTATCCAACGCGGAGGAGCGAGCTACTACAGGGAATGACAACAAGGCGGTCGCCGGGACCAAAAAGAGATGCTTCTCATGATCTTTGGTTACCTCCTCTAATCGAGCACGCAACCAAAGAGGGGCAAGCTGTCAGCACCCCATTTTGGTCCATCGGCTTCGATAGAGGACTTCCGACCAAAGCTCGGGACACTATTCACGATCGGAAAACCGAAGGTGAATGTACAGGCACAGAGTCGTGAATAACAAGAGAAAAGCAGGGTGCACTAAAAAGGCAAAGGAAAGCCGTCAAAAGAGCAGACCAACAAGGAACCCCGAAAACAGCGGAGCCGGCACTGTGGCACTATTCATCATCGAATCACTGAAACACCGAAAGGTGCCCAATATGGGACTTTAAAAATGCCTCTCAGTGCCAAAATGATCAACGACATGTCCGGGCGCGTTCCGGGGGCATCCCGCGTAAGCCGAGACCTCCCCGATCTCTCACAGACGCCTTTTCTGACAGGGCTCTTGGGGCCCGATCCACTGACAAGTAAACGACCCCCCAAAACGGGCCTACAGGCACCCAGGGACCACCGGGGTCGGGGAACAAGCTTCAGATGACCTTTCGGAACTCTACAGGGTCTCCCGAGGGACGTTTCAGTGGTCACAAACGCCTCCCGGTGGATCTTTGGGACACATCCACAGAAAACAGAGATCACAGCGATCCCCGAACGCCTCTAGACATTCGGGGAATACTGAGAAAGCCCCGGTGACAAGTCCCTAGGTCTTCCCAAGCCAACGGTCTTCGGTCGAGGACGACGAGTCAACGATCCCACACGAGGCAAAAGGGTCACCGAAACGGACATTAAGATGCATAAGGGGCAATCGGGAACCGGAGACGCTCAACTCCACTTCGAATGTCCGAACAGGGCAAAACCGACTCTCGAGGCGCCGAGTCACCTGAACATTCGTTCACACGACGTATGGCGATATTAGGCTCATTCAAATCCTCCTCGTTCAAGCATTGCAAATCTATAAATTAATCGGACATCGGAGATCGAACGCGCGTTCAATCAAGTCTCGAGCTTTTCCCGGCTTTTCTCTTATTCGAACGGGACCCACAGCTCAGCCAAGCCAAGCCACCAAGCCACGGCTCAATCCCTCAAGCTGCGGCTCAGCCGCAATTAGCCACGGCTAATTCCCTCAGCCGGCAGCTCCAAGAGCTCCCCTCTTCCCTCCACCACCCATTTCAAATATCTTCTTACACACACTCACATCTATCATCTCCCATCACCTCCCATCACTCTCCCTCTTGCTTCCCCTACACTCTAAGTGACCATTTCCCCTCCCTAATCCCTTCTCCAAAATTCGGCAGCCCCCTAAGCATGCCATAACCGCAATTAGTTTCACTTAATCACACCATTAGCCTAGCCTATAAGTTCTCATCCATCATTAACCTTAATCACTACTTCATTCTCCTTCTCTCTCAAGCCAATCTCTCTCCAAAATCCTCTCAAGCTCCAGCCCACTCCCACACCTTCGTCCAGCCCGTGCCAAGGCCAAAACCGGCCAAAATTGTCGGAAAACCACCCGGTATTCCGGTAACCACCCGACCTGACTTAAACCAAAAGTTACCAAACTCCCTAGCCTACATATTTTCCACCCCCTAAGTCCATTTTCGGGCTTAGATTTTCCATTTGAAGACCCCAACATCACGTTTTGGTCACACGAATAATCGGGTCCCTAGACGTTACCGGGTGCACACTAAGCCCTCCACACGTGCCATTTCGTTCCACGACTTTGTCGAGTTGTGCCATCACGTTCAAAGGGTTCCTCACAACTCTCACCCTCCCCGGTGAAGAGTTGGTCACTATCCGAGGGCCGATCCACCGTGCACAACCGCCGTTCCACTTGTTTTTCCTTTACCGGGTTCTTTTTCCTTTACCGAGCTTTCACTCACTGTTTCGGGTTTATCTAGGGTTTGGCACATTCCGGACTACCCACGGACGTCTAGATCCGTCTCTTAGGAGTCCAACGAGCCCGATCCCGCATCGTGCCGTGGTCGGAGCAAGCGTGCTGACCCATTTTCCTGCAAGCTGCCGCGGCTGTCCCTCCTCTCGGGTCACTCACCCGTAGCCCTCGACCCGAGTCTTGTGACTCCCACGACCGCTTCCCCGACTCTTTTCCTCTTGCAACGAGGCTAGGTAACATCCCTCTACAACTTATAGAAGCTAGGGCCTCCCCGAGTCCATGCCGATCTCCTCCACTCGGATCCGACCCTTCTAGCGTCATGCATGCATGTTAACAAGACATATGGACGTGAATAATAAAAGAAATGTACGTGCGACGATGTATGGCATGCATGGGACTTAGATCCGAAAGAAAGATCGGCACAATGTTTATGATGTTTGAATATCTCACGTGTTTATCCGTGTAAATCGGGGATTAGGAACGACGTGAAAGACCCACCGAAACTCGAATCGGGTCAAGGAGTATTCGACCACTCACCCTTGGGAGGTGGTTGAATCATCCGTGACCTCATTGGACTCTCTGTTGGCCTTTCCTTTGTTCCGAAGTCGATCCTTGGAATTGTTCGTAATTACGCTTCCCTTTTATCGTTTGTCCACATGTTTATTACTTGTTAGGACATGTTAGATCCGGATATCACCCGTTAAAACCGTAATCACAACATGGAACAATAAATATCGAAGAATCTCACAAACGGGATAGACGGGACGTATCATGCGGTTAATTATATCATCTTGGACTAAATAATTGGATAAATTGATTACTAATTCGTAAAAGCATCGATGGTCCACGGAACGGCGAGAATGCCCTTTTCCTCAAAAGATCACAATTTCAAAATACCGAGACACATAACACGAATAGAATTGACGTCCACTGAGTACTCGCGCGCTATGACTCGAGTTCGGGCCCGATTTGAGGCGGCTCGAGTCAAGACATGCGAGTCCCCCTTGGACTTCTTCGTGTGACGTAATCCTCAACTTGCACATAAACACCATAATTTTATTATCCAATGGCATAACCGTCATTCCGTGATTCACCGATACCCTAGGCATTAGGGAGTTGGAAACACCTCGATCTACGAGCGGGAAAGGGCCACCCGCTCGGGTGCGAGTTTCATGCGCACGGCCCATTCCGTTTACTTTCGGTGTTTCTATCCCTCTATCGTAGATTCGGTGGTGAACATTTTATTTCAGTTACAAAACACGAAGAACCGAATTAATCGTGCACTCGACTTAAACAAACATTAGATAATGAATAGGTGGGATATTAGATTCCAATCTAGAGTCAAAACACGAGTTTGGCTAATTCGGTGAAACCGCAGTGTCACCTCACTGAGGAAGAGTCTTAAAACAAATACACACATGTAATTGGCTTAGAATCCTATTCTAGTCCACCACCTATGTTCGCCTAGGTTAGACACATTGTTTGTTAATCAACCCCGGTTAATAACATATTAAATCACGTACACTCGACTTAATACACAACTTGTCTGTATTCACCTACGTTTGTCAGTTGTTATCTGTTTTCCATCAGTTTTCTTCTATTTTTCACTTGCTTTTGCTGATTTACTGCGGTTCGGGTTCGAGCCCATAGGTTACGTGTTGCACGGGGTCCAACGCCCCAAATCACCGAACACGAGGTCCAACGCCTCCTAACTCACTGAGTGCGTGCAACCCGAGTGCGGAATGGGATCTAGCCTCGAGTCATCATCACACTCCAAATATGGCCTATGTGGAAGGCAATTTGGATTGGATGTGTGAAACGTGTTTAGATATCACCCGGGAGCTCGATCGGCCCAACGGTTACAGTGGGAACTAATCGGTTCTCTTGCAAACCGTCGGTTCGATTGGACCCGACCCCCGGCTCTTTGAGCCCGCGTTGCCTTAATTTATTTATCGGTCATTCAAAACACACGGTGAGCCGGAGCAGAATATTGGCCCAATGCAAACCGATCGGGATCCATTTACTTATTCAGTTACACTTTGTAATTATTCGAGAGAACATTGTGAGAATTTTATCTGTACACTCACTCATTCATTTGTAAGGATCCCTGGTCGGCGAGCGAGAGGTCCGAGTGTCGACTCGGTCAATTCAATCTATTGTTATCAAGAGATGAGTAAGCTCGAATACTCGCGGTTTCGGTTCGCGCAGGGAATCGACCATCACGGTTCGACAAACTGTAACGCTAGGATAGTGAACCGATTCCTCGACACACGAGCCTACTCATCTTTCGGATTCTTGGCCCAACTTGATCAATTCATCGATTTTACGGTGTCAAAACGGGCGAGTCATGTGCAACCCTAAATCACGCGGTAAATAAACAAGCCTAGCAAACTAGAGTACCGAAAGGGCGTGCGGGATATAGGCCCGCACGTAATAGAACCCCCAAACTCGGAATTTCCGGTTCCGTATGACCATTGCCTTAGTATTTAGGTGTACCTTGTACCCCTAGACCCGGGCGACTCAACGGCCCTCGACCTACGGGTCGTAAACAGAAAGTGGCGACTCCTTCTCACGTGCGTCCTTCGCGCGTCCCTGGGAAGGTGGATACTCGCAAAGCCGCGTCGCATAGGCTTCGCGCACGCGTGCCCCGACGAGATTAAATTCGGGTGCGCACAGGCATTAACACCGTTTTGTAATTCGTCGACACGAGTTACAAATTAATATCCAATTCGTGCAAAGTTGTTTAAATTGAATGAATTAACCGTGTGAATGTCCCGATTAACCCGTTCGTGGAATTAATGCTTAAGGTTATGCCGAATGCATTAATTATGAAAACGATTCGTGACTCGGCGACCAAGACGATTCCATAAGGATCGAGGATAATTTGGTCCAATGACCGAAACTACCATCGTAACCGAATGGACCCGAATGAGTCATCGATACCCGAATCCATGCATGCTTTGTTTTGAAAAAACATTTTCATGCAATATTGCGACGATAATGTAAATTGCAAATTACACAAAAGCCGAGAACAGACTCAAAACGGGAAGAGGAAGCCTCATGCAACCCGTACGAGTCTAAGAGGCTCTCGGTTACTTCTCCTTGGAGATAGCCGAGAGGTCCCATGGCCCGAATGGGGTTCCACGAGGTTTCCCTGTCACGTTTCGAATCATTTCTCGCATGCTTAAACGACAAACATGATAAATGACAATTAAATGAAAGTCGGTATTGCCATGATTTGAATAACGCATTCGAACATGTAAACATGCACAAACAAGTTATTTAAGGAATCGATAAAACAATACCAACTTCATGCATGTAAGAAAACACGAGAAAACTCGAGAATCGAACTTGGATCGGGCTAAGAAGGCTGTTCTTAACCCGAGGAAAGCAAGCCAAGTCTCGGTTACCTTTTCTTGAGGCCAACCCGAGAGCTCTTTTACTTATTTCGGGTCGGGAAGGTCTTCCGAGGGTCGATTCAAACGTTTCCCGACATGCTAACATGTTATATGATGACGAGCTTGCATAATATAACATGAAAGTGTATAAAAATTAAGTCTTGCAAGTTAAACATGCATAAAACGCCATATTACTCCATAGCCATGCAGATAATGTAAAAGGTTCTAACTTCTCTAAGTCGAGAATGTTTTACTTAGCCTCGGGATGCTAGGAAAGAGTCGGGGAAGTGTTCGAGAGTCAGGTGACTCGATTGAACGCTTGGAAGGGTGCTCGGGTGCAAGGGCATGCACGTTCGGGGGCTAGGCATATGGGGCTGGCGTGCTCAGGCGCGCGGGGCGTGCGGCTGTTCGCGGGCGAGTGGGCGCGCGGGAAGAGCACTGTTCACCCGAGAGCAACGATTTTCGCTCGGAATCCTCTAAATGGCCTAAAACAATAATTTAAAGACTTCAAATGGAAAAACCAAATTCACCAATGAACTCCATGGGTCCAAAATGAGTGGGATATGGAGTTTGAGAAATTTTGAACTTAAGCCGGGATGATGAACACTGGCTTCTGACTTAAGAACTTCGAGTTTTGTTCGAGGTTTTCTATTCGGTTTTTCAAAGCTGAAGCTTGCTGGTTTTTGGGTGTTCTTGGCTATGGAGTTTGAGAGGTTTTCTAGAGGGAGAATGCCTGGAGAGAGTGTGTAAGAGGAGAAGTGATTATCTTAATCACTTTTGGGCAATTTATAGGCAAAGCTAGTGACACAATAAGCAAAATCAAGTGCTCTTAACCCCCATGCTTGGCAAATTTCGGTTTGATTAAGAAAATAACAAGACTCATCTTCTTCCATGGCATTAATGAAGAAGAGATAAGACATTGATGAGCATTGATGAGCATTGATGAGAAGTTGAGTGTTGTCTTCAACCTCTCCAAGATATTTTGACTAAGAGATGGCAAGTTGGCTTCTTGCATTGAAGAAGAAGAAGCCGAAACTTCTAGGGCAAGGGGTGACTCATCTTGGGTAGCCCGTGGGTCCCACAACCGAAGAGGAGAAACCAGGAAAAAGCTCGGGTCTCGATTGATCGCGCATTCGAAGTTCGTGGTTTGAATTGAACGTCGAATTATCGATATACGCGAGGAAACGGATTTAATGAGTCCGAGATTGGCATTTTCCGTGAGAAATTGCCAAATGTCTGTATGAGGCTCGGAAGCTGGTTTTGCTCCTTTTACGCATTCAGAGCGACGTTATCCACTTCTGACAGCATATCTTGTATCTACATCCCACGTCGGTCATTTTGACATAAATTGTCAAATTACGTGGGCACTTGACCCTTAAGCCGGTAATGCAAATATGGAGCCGGAGATGTCCTAGGAGGCCGAAACTGGATTTCTCAGATTGCTTTTGGAGTTATTTGGGCGATCTGGAGGTCACTGTGATCTTTGTTTATTGAGATTGAGCCTCTAAGGACGTGAAAAGTACATCTGAGAACCTTAAAGCACCACTCGGGGGGTCTAGATGAGTTGTGTGATTTATTCCGACAATTCCACATTGAGCCTTGAGAAGGCTAACACTGTGTAAGGTAGGCATCCGACATCAAGTTTCTCCAAAGAGGACCTCCAGATATGGATTTCCACTGAAAATGGCCTTTTGTGCTCCTCGGAGGTTACTCGGGAAACCGAGAAGGGTTTTGCTGTCTGTTTTGCCCAATCGCGAATGTCCGCTGGAGTTTTCAAGGCAATGTAGTATGAACTTCGTTTGCTGTAATTCCGTCAGACCAGTCTTCGGTTATGCTCTTCCGAAGAGAGGTATGCCTGTTTTGTTTCTCGGAAGTCATTCCGGGTGTCTGTATGGCTTCCAAAAGACAATATGAAGCACTGCTCGTGCTCTGTATGATTGTGGGGTATGGCCGCATCTGATATTTGGAATTAACTTTTCTACGAGAAACCGGCATTTTTGGACTTCCACTAAAAAGTTGTCTATATACAGAAAGTTGTTCTGTATAGAGCAGATGATATGCGAAATGCGTTTGAAGACACTTTTCATCTGTTTGGCGTTGATGTCGAGCGAACTATCGGAAAATAGGATTGTCCATGTAGTACACTGGAAATGCCGATTTTGGATATTGTTGAGCTCTCTAATCACTCTGTTGCCTTTGGTGACCCCTGGAGTCCTTCTGTCACATGTGCATGTCTTCTGCTCAATTTTGCAGACTTGAGGATGAATAGTGATTTTTTGCTCTGCCGAGCCGTTTTCTGTATTCCTGGTCAAGTCATAATCTGGACCATTGCTGATATTGTTGTTTGGAATGGTGAGCCAAAATGGGGTGCTGACACAGAGCAATTTTCTGAATACAAATAACTTTTTAGTAGGAGTCCAAAAGTGCCGGTTCACCAGAGAAAAGTTAATGCTCAATGTCAGATGCAGTCACATCCGACAATTATACAGAGCATGAGCATTACTTCAGATTATCTCTCAAAAGTCACACAGACTCCTCGAATTACTCCCGAGCGACATAACAAGCATACCATTCAACGGAAAACTATATCCGGAGACTGATCTAACCAAACATCGGCAAACAAAATTAGCCATGCATTGCCCCAAAAACTACAGCAGACATACGCAATTAGGCAAATCAGACTGTAGAATCCATTTCAATTTCCCGAATGACTTCCGAAGAACAGAAAAGACCATTTTCAACGGAAATTCATAACTGGAGGTCCTTTTGGTGGAAACTTGATGTCGAATGACTGGCTAACCCAGTGCTACTTATCCCGACGCTCAATGTGAAATCCTCAGACGAAATCCCACAATCCATCTAGGCCCTCAGAACAGTGCTTTTAGGGTTTCATATTCAATTTTTCAATCCTTCGGGGTCTATTCTCAACGAACAGAGATCGCAGCGATCTCTGAATCATCAAAGCAACTTAAAAAGCATTCTGAGAAATCCGGCTTCGGACTCCTAGGATGTCTCCGGTTTCACATTTGCAATATCGGTTTAAGGGTCAATTATTCAGTCTGATTCACAATGCACGTCAAAATGACCAATACGGAATGTAGACACGAGATGCGAATTCAGAAACAACTAACTTTCCTCTGATCGCTTGAAATGAGCAAAAAGACTTCCGAGCCCAAAAACCACACTAACATTCTTTTGGCCAAAATGGTTGATTTTGGACTCGTTTGAACTGTTTTCGTGCGCACATTAACAATTCGACGTTCGTTTGAGCCACGAACCACGAACACACGATCAATTGAGACCCGAGCTTTGTCCCGAACTTCCCTCATGACCCGTGGAACCCACGGTCATCCATGACCGCCCCATCTCCTTGGCATTTTCTCCATGCCAACTTGCCTTATCCTTCTACAAAAAAATCAAGCCTACAATATCACTTCTACACTCCACCTTCATCAATGCATTTGGCTCTTCTTTATCAATGCATTTGAAGAAGTCTTCATTCTCATTATCATTACTGTAGCCGTCCATCACTAATCATGCCACTAATCAAGCTTTGTTTCACTTAATTGCACTTAATCTTAGCCTATATATTACCTTTAAGTCATTAACTTAATCACAACTTACTTCATGCCATCTCTCTAGCATTCCTCACTCTTCAAAAGCTCTCAACTATCCCTTAGCTCTAGCAAAATCGCAGCAAGCAAGAACCCTAGCAAAACCGAACAAAAACGCTCAAGACTTAAGTCGAAATCATTGTATTTACCATCCCAGGTTAAATCCAAATTTCACCAAACTTCATATCTCATATGTTTTCGACCCTCTCTATCCATTTCCGAGCTTAGATTTTAAGTTTGAAGCTTCCAACCCATCGAAATAGCCCACCACAGAACTAAGTAGATTTTTGCTCTTCTCGGATCAAAAATGGCAACCCAGGTTTCAAGCAATTTTTGACCGGTTTGAGCTGCCAAAACCCATCAAACACCTCCCCACACAACTCTAGGGTGTCAAAGAGTAAAGAAATCCAGAAGAAACCCGCTGGTTTTAGCCCAGCAAGGAGAAACAGCCTGACTGCCCAGTCGGATCAGTTTTTCTGACTGTCCTTGCGGTTTTCTTGTAGATCGGGTCGATCCGAGACTCATTTCACAAAATGACCACCACATTCACCTTCGGAGGTCAGTTAGGAGTCGGGAGTTGTTGACCTTGCCTCAAAATTCCATCGGGAGCTACCGTGGTGACGTCCGACCTGAAAACTGCCCAGTTTGGTCTGTTTCTAGGACGTACTCTGTTTTCTGTGATCTTTGCAGGGCTATACAGGTCAACCCGACAAGTCTGGAACCAAGCGACCGCTGCCACCACCTAGGAGGGTTCCTTGGTTGTCTAGAACTGGGGTGAACCGGCTAGAAAACTGGACGAAACAAACCGAACCGGCCTGCTCCTTCCCTGGTGCTTGTCGGGTCGAGACACTGCCCAGTGGGGTCTGTCTGTGCCATTCAGGTCTGTTCAAGCAAAAATAGCCCAAAACCCGACCCACCAATGGTCCAACCTGACTTCTAACAGTCTCATCCCGCATCCCGGGACTAGGTATAACCATTCCCGACTTAGAGAAGCTAAGACTTTCACATTTTTGTTATATTTACGGAGTTATCAGTGGTTTTAAGCATGTTTTACTTGCAAGATTTAATTTTTATGCAACTTCAATGTTATATCATGCATATTTATCATCGTTTAACGAGTTAGCATGTCAGGAAATGTTTAAATCGAAGTCGAGAAAACCATCTCGACTCGGAAAAGCCGAGATACCTCTCGGATTAACCTCTTTGAGAGGTAACCGAGGGGTATTCTTGACCTTTCTGGGTCAAGAGTGGTTTCCTTGCCCCGATTTAAATTGTTTCCCAAACCTTCATATTTTTCCGCATCCATGGAGCCGGTATTGTTTTATCGATTCTATAAATAACGTATTTGTACAGGTTTGTATGTTTAAATGTGCTTTTCAAAATAATGGCGATACATGCTTTTGTTAAATACGTGTCATTTATCGTGTTTAACGTTTGAGCATGCGAGAAATAGTCGAAATTGGGTTGAAGAGAACTCTTGAAACCGGAAACGGGTCAAGGAAACCCACGGCTATTCCTAAGAGGAAACAGCCGAAGGTTCCTCGACCTTATTCGGGTCAAGAACGGTCTCTTTATCTCGATGAAATCCATTTCTTGAATTTTGTGTAAATTGCAATTTTAACATTGTCGTAAATCTCGCATTAAAATATCTTTAAAATGTTGTTTCTAAAGCAAAAATGCATGAATTCATGTATCGGTGACTCTTTCGGGGCCATTTGGATTCCGAAGGTATTTTGGTCATTTTGACCAAATTATCCTAGACTTTCCTGGACCCGTCTTAGTCGTCGTGTGATGAATTTTTTTTCATGAAATTAAGCTTTTCGGGTACTCAGACTTCATTTAGTGGATCAATTCATGATTTGTCTGATTGTCTGTAACCTGCACATTTACTGCATTCGACATTTAATTTTACGTTGTAATCCCACAAACGGATTAATCGGGACGCTCACACGATTAAATCCACTTGGCACAGATAAGTTTGCATGAATTGGTAATTAACTAATTACTCGTGTTGATGAGTTGTCAAATGACGTTAATGCCCTTTTCAAAACTTGTCTATTTCAAAACTCGAAACGCGTAGTCCGATGTAGCATGGACATCTAGAAAGGACTTGTGTGTCTCAACTTGAGCTTTTACCTGATTTCAAGTAACTCAGGTTAGGATACAAAAGATCTTTTTATATCACTTTCGGTTAGATCGACCGGTTCTTTGGCTGTTTCGGGGCTCTTGCACAACCCTGGAAGATCCAGGGCATTGGTTAGCACTGACTATAGGCCGAGGTGGCTCGTACTGCGATGTTTCCTTTTTCTGAAAATAATTTTCAAATAAAAGGCAAAATCGTTTTTTCACAATTTAGCGACACCCCTAGGGTTAGCTTGACAGAAACACTACAGTATCAGGATAAGAATAGGCTACCTATTCAGGTACAGGTTCATCTGCAAAGCCTTTTCTTTATCCATTGATGAGTTTTTGTCATCCTATTGTAGACTCGGGTAACTGTAACGGTTATCTCTGTCACAAAACATGCAAAATGCTGATTAACCTTTCACTCAATCTAACAAAACATTAGATAATGGTTAGGTGGAATTATAGATTCCATATCTAGAGTCAAAACACGAGTTTGGTGAATTCAGTGGAATTTCAGTGTCACAATACATAACAAAATCTAAAAGCAATCCACACACAAAGGACTTGACTACAGATACCATATCTGTCAAGTCCTTGAAACAAAGTCGAATGTAAAATGTTTTACACACGTTTGTCTGTTTAACATATGGCATTTGTTTGCAAAAATACCCTTGGGTTAATAACCTGTTAATCCACATACATTTGGCAGTAACAAAATCATTGTCTGCAATCTGCATGTTGTTTGTTACTTTTTTGCTATTGTTTGTCCATGCGAGTCGAGTCCGACCCATAGGACGCATTGCACTTAGGGTTCAACATCCTAATCATCGATCACATGGTCCAACGCCCTATTCACTGAGAGCATATTTAAATTTCAGTTCTCGGTATTTTCCTGAACTCACGGCGTGTATGAGCGGAATAATAACCGAACGCTAACTTACTGGGATTGAATCATTTGTAATTTGTAGTTATTGTTTTTCTGAGAGCATTGTAAGGATTTATTTTGTACATTCATTCTGTAAGAATCCCGGTCAGTGAGCAAACGGTTCGAGAGTCGAACTAATCGAATCGGTCCAATGTTTGCCCAGACAAGAGTAATCCCAAGATCTCGCAGTTCCGGTTCATGCAGGAATTCAACCATCATGGTTTGATGAACTGTAACGCAAGATAGTGAACCGATTCCCCGACACAAAGGCCTACTTCTCTCTCGGCTTCTCAACCGACATTGTTTAGTTCACTGAATTTTTGGTGTCAAAACGTGTAAGCCGAGCGCAGCTTAATTCATGTGGTAAATGAAATAAAACTTGCAAGCCTAGCAAACCAGAGTATCGAAAGGGTGTGCGGGATATAGGCCCGCACGTAACGTGAACCCCTAAACTCGGACTTTCCAGTTTCGCACAAACCAATGCCTTAGCAAAACTAGGTATATCATTACCCCTAGACCCGGGTAACTTACCGGTCATCGACCTTCGGGTCGTAAAGTGGTAAGTGGCGACTCATTCTCACTCGTGTCAGTCACGCATCCCCGGGAAGGTGGACACTCCCAAGTCGCGTGATCCAAAAGAGCGTATGCGGGCCCCGACGAGAGTCCACATTCGGGTCCATATAGCTTGGCGACTCCACTGGGGATCCCTAGGGGTTCGAGCTCGCACCCACTTGCTTTGCTTACTTGTTTATTTACTGCTTTCTGCAATTTCCTGCTTATCTACTTTACGCACTTTTATTTAAAGCACTCGCATTGCATATCACGATAGTTCTAGGTACCTATGGGTCGCGTCCCACGACCGGTAATAGGAACCCAGGTTAGACAGGGGTTCGAAGTAGGGGTACGGCGTAGTTCGTCTGTCGCTTAGGCCTTGAAAAGAATCCCGCCCGATTTCGAGGAATTGACACCCTTGAGTCGGGGGCCCCCATCCCTAGCTAGTGGTTTTCCTAGTAGCACACTGAAACCATGCATAAACAGGGATCGTCATACTGGACCAAAATTGCCTTCATGCCGTCAACAGACCCAAAGTCGAGTCTTTGAGTCGGCCCCTAATTTTTCTTTTAGGCGAGCCTTTTGTTGTTTTACAGAGAGCGATGTAAAGTGTAAAAACAGTTATAGTTTTACCTTTCTGCATTGTATGCATGTTTTAAACGACTTAGGACATTGCATCAGTTTGATTTTAAACATTAAACCGACATCTTCTCCATTTAGGTAAGGATGGATCGTTCGACTCCTAGTCTTAGGCTCGAGTCACTCATGCCACCGGGACGAGAGATCACTCGTATCTGGAGAGCATTTTGTCCCGTAGACCGTGCCTTCATCCGCCTAATCGTAGGGGACGTAGCAATGCTTGCAGAGTCCCCCAGTGATTGGACATTCCTGAGAACTGCTATCGAGTTTCGGGATCCTCAGCTCGCAGTGTTCAACTTTCAAGGAATTGAACTGGCTCCTACAGTTGAAGAGTACACGACACTCATTCAGAGACCTATGCCTATACAGAGCATCTTAGTGCCTAACCAGTTCCCCGTAATACAGAGCCAACTCTTAGCCCTTTTAGGTATATCCACCGAAGAGGTTCAGCTCGAGCTTCATAATGGATGGGATCACGGTGTTAAAATCACATGGCTCCTGAATTAGACACACCTTCGGGCATTACGTCTCACGGCAGAATCCTATCAGCGCGATGCCTGCCACGGGTTCCTTCTACTAATCTTTGGGACTATCTTATTTCCACATGCAACGAATCTCATAGACGGGGCACTTGCCCAAGTCATCCTCTAAACGGTAGGAGGCCATAGTTATGTTGAAGCTTTACTAGCTAAGATTGTTCGGTCTCTTGACTATGTTAGATTCGATGCGGCAAGATGGAGGGTCCCCGTATCTCCTGCAGATTTGGCTTCTCGCACATATCTGACCATTCTGCTCATCACATCCATTTTCTTACATTAGCAATGATCGGTCTCTTTTTGCCCGCCTGCTCCCGGTGTTTCAACCTTCCGAGCGTAGCTTTTCAGAGTGGAGGCACTTCTTGGAGGAGCTTACACCGACACAGTTTTTATGGGCTACTCATTGGAACCCCGGCGGCCTTTTGATCATGAGATATCCCGGAATCGTGGGACTTCCCCTTCTTAGCCACTTAGAAAGCACACTTGTTTTTCCCAACCGAGTGATCTGATAGCTTGGCGGCCTGCAAGACATCCCCACCGAGGCGAACCATCTAGCGTACCGGTTCCTATGGGCCAATTCATCATCTTCAGTGGTAGATAGATTCCTGCGAGTTCGAGAGATTCGACGATTGCGGGACACACGCATCACGCATAATCTCTACTTCCCGGAGCATCTCACTAATGAGGAGTGAGTCTTTTCTGCCACTTCAGCGTATGTGGCTCAGTTCTACTCGCAACACTCAGTACCTATTCATCGACCTAGAACAGCTCCGATTCCACGAGTCCCCCCTGCAGTTGCTTCAGAAACCGAGAGCTTCGCCCAGGGAGCCATGCGTATTGAGTTCCAATCTATCAGGGAGGAGCGAGATCGACTTTGCTGCGAGCTTGTTGACACTCGTGCAGATCTTGTAGATCATAGAGAGCTTCAGAGGGAGCTAGCTTAGACATGCGCGCGCATCGTGAACCAAGACAGGGAGATAGCGCGTTTGAGCGCTACACTGGACCGAACGCGGAAAAAAGCACATAAGGTCTCCCATCCTTAGGTTTTAGCAGTTGGCAGCGCCTTTTTGCCCCGCTTGGACCTACGCAACGCTCACTCAGCTGTCGAGCGTAGTAGGGTGTCGGTTTAATGTTTACGTTCCTTTTTCTCTTAAACAAGACTATTGTTGTAAATTATGGAGTTTGAATTAAACTGATGTAATGACATTAGTGTTTTAAAACTCATGCATCTCATACATTTCATTCATTTACATTGTTTGCTTGACACTTTTAGCCGATCAACAACAAATGCACTTACACATTCATGGACACAGGTAATCGCAGCTGGCATCACATCGCTATCCTACTCAACTAAGAATAAGGATGGTAGGAGAGCACCCACCGACTCTTCCTGAAGAGATCACGTCTCCAACCGCAGTTCACTCACAACCGTCGGTGACACATGCTTCTTCACCTCAAACACCTGTGGCTATACCACTAGCCCTACCGCCGATAGTACAGTGATCCTCCAACTTCGGTGATTCTTCACGGATTACAGCACTTGAAGGAATGGTCAAACAGTTGGCAGCCAACGTGGCCACCAACATGACCGAGCTCATAGCCCAACTTCGAGATCAAAATCGGGCTTCTTCGACCTACACTCGGCCCCCGAAGAACAGACAAACGGTTGATCCGAACCCAGCGGTCCCTCCGACTCTTGTTTTAGAAAGTGAGGAGGTATCCTTTTCAGTAATGACGCACTTACCGGCGGCATATCCGGTCACGGACCCTTTACCCCTCTGCTCCAATGGCTGTCCCATTGCCACCTGGAGCCTTTCTATCGGCATACTCCGCTGTGCCCGCCCCGTCACTATTAGCCATGCCGGTTCAACCCCCAGTCTACACCGTGCTACCTTCAACCGTCCCTCCAATGACGAGCGCTCCCGCTCCTGCTCACACTGTTGACCTCTTTCCTATCCAAGCTCCACAACCCCACATAAGCTTTTCCTACCAAGCTCCACTGCCTTTAAATATCCCTCCCTTGGAACCTGGCACACCTACCCAGGTAGCCCTTGCAGCTCCACCAACAAACTTTCTCTCTAAAAAAGTAGAATGAGTAAGAGAGGAGACTAAAGAAAATGGAGGAGACCATCAGGGCTCTTCAAGCAGGCAGCTCTGGCCCTGATTATGGTGATGTTGATTGGAATCTATTCTCGGGCATGCGGCTACCCTCGAAGATCAAGATCCTTGATTTCAAAAGGTATGACGGGACCAAAGACCCGAGGCATCATCTAGGCCATTATCAAAGCAAAATGATGCAGTATTGGGATTAGGAGGATTTTATCATCCAAACATTCCAAGACAGTCTTACGGGATCAGCGTTCGATTGGTTCACGACGTTAAGAGCTATTGACATTCCCACCTGGACAAATCTCTCCCAAAAATTCCTTGACCAGTATAGGTTTTGTCCGGAGACGCCCCCTACTTTCCTTGACCTTAGTGTGATGGAGATGAACGATGACCGGACGTTCCAGGCATATGCGACGGAATGGCGCGGAAAAGTAGCAAAGCACATTCCCCCGATTACTGAAAAACAACAAGTCTAGCTGTTTCACTCCACGCTCAGGGGTGCATATTATTCACACCTCTTGGCTCATACCTCCTCATTCTCAGACTTTATCGAAGCTAGGAAAAAGCTTGACATGGGCGTCAAGTTGGGGAGGATTAAAGGCCCAGCTAAGAGGAAGGAAAGGGAAACATCAAAGAAACAAGCTACCGGAGCGCCCAGAAAAGGGTAAGGATGCAACCGTTGGTGCCGTCAATTCGGGACGCCAAGCCCAACAGCAATTTTCGGTGAGCTACACACCAGCACTGCTGACCTCCTAGACAGATACACATCTTGTGCATTATATGCAGCCCTACCAAGTGCCGCAGACCTATCATCTAGCCCCACCGATCATTATTCAACCGCCATCCCTACAGTAGAATATCCTCGCTTCACCCTAGCAGAGCAAAGTCCCGGCTTCGAGACTTCCTCAACCAGCGCCACAAGCTCCAGCTCCACAAGGTCAACAAGTTAGTATAGCCCAGCCTCGTCAGCGTCAGCAATTTTCACCCTTGCCAACTCCCCTCTCCCATATATACTGACAGCTTCTCTCCGGCAACTAGATCAAACCAATGTCACCTGGTCCCAACTTCAATCTGGCAGCGCAAAATCGAAGTCTACACTGTGAGTGTCATTTAGGAGCTCCCGGTCATACCCTGGACAATTGTTGGAAGCTCTGGGAAAGGATCCAGGAGATGATTGATGCAAGGGAAATCTCCTTTAATGAAGTGAAGTCGCCTAATGTACACGCAAACGCTCTCCCCAGTCATGGGTCATGCTTAGGGCCCTCCATCAACATGATTGGTGTATGTGCTATTGGAGAGGAGGAGAACATGCAGGAAGCCCCACTCCTATTCATCATCAACTATGTTCCGGTGGAAGTTGCAGTCGCATCCGCCCCATTTATCATCAAGATTCCTGCAAAGAAACCTTACCGGGACAACCGGGTTCCCTGAAATTACGGGGACAATGTCGCCGACATGGAACAGGAGATGAGTGCGATGGACATCACGCGCTCAAGAAGGGTTTATCAGGGACCGGAGCCAGCAGACAAAGGGAAGGCTCCTGCCGCTGCATTTCCAGTCATTCCGGAAGCCACACCACTCCCTACGAAGAAGGTCATCGAGCAAGAAGTTGAAGCCTTCATGAAAGTGATCAAAGCAAGTGAATACAAGGTGGCTGAGCAAATGTGCAAGTCGTCGGCCCACATCTCACTTCTTGCTTTGCTTCTGAGTTCCGAGCCGCATAGGGACGCTCTTATGAAGGTTCTCACTACTGCACAAGTCCTGAAGAATACTGCACCGGACAGGATTGAGGAGACTGTGAATTCCATCTTCTCGAATCAAATCTCCTTTGCTGAGGATGAACTTCCGTCTGAAGGTCAGGCACACTTGCGAGCATTGCACATTATTTGCAAGTGCAACAATCACGTCGTTGGTCGAGTCATGATCGACAACGGCTCTGCCCTTAACGTTTGCCCCATCTCCACGCTGAAACAGATGAATATGGATATGAGCCGCATTTGGGTAAGCAAGTCCACTATCCGAGCATTTGACAGCTCTAGGAGAGAAGTGAATGGAGAAATTGACCTCTTAATCGATGTGGGTCCTTGCTCATTCTCCGTCACCTTCCAGATCCTCGAGATACCCAATGCTTTTAGTCTCTTGCTTGGGAGACCCTGATTCCCACCGCTAGCGCCTTTCCCTCATTGCTGCACCAAAAGCTGAAGTTCTTTGTCGAGGGCAAGCTCATCACTGTCAACGGCGAAGAAGAATACGCGGTCTATAAGGAGACGATAGTCCCTTATATCATCATTGGGGAAGATCAAAACCTGCCCTTCCACTCCTTCGACACAATCTCCGTGATTCGAGACTATGGAGAAGTCGGTCCATCCCGGGCCAATCACATGATTATGAAGGTTCTGTTGAAGAATGACTACATCCCCGGAACTGAACTCAGGGCACACTCACAGGGAATTCTCCGCCCAGTTGAAGTGGAGGAGTACCGCAATAGGAGGGGACTTGGTTTTCGCCCTTCCTGTCATGAGATCGTGCAAGCTCGCCGTGGAAAGCATCTCCACTGTCTTGCTGTACACTACGGAAAAGCTCTCCAGGAGCATTCCAGTTCCACCGCTTTCGCAGTTTTTTCCCGCACCACCGCAAGCCATTGGGAGCACCTTCGATAGTTCATCCACTGAAGCACATGACTCCTCTTCGGATACAATTGAAGCGTTCTTGGTTTTGCCGGCCATATATGCCGTCACTGAGGAGATGTCTTCCAGGGTTCATATCCGCCCTGCACGGGAGGATGAGGAGCTTACCAACTGGACTGCAGTCCTGCTCTACTCGGTCATGGTTGCCGATGTGTAAGACAGTCTTTATATATAATGCTACCCGCATGTCGACACCGCCATAAGCCACATGACGGATCGTCCTCTCATTTTGTACCTGACATTACGTCGACAATCCATCGAGTGCATGTTTAGGACAAAAGGATGATTCCACACATGCAGAGCAAGCAATCTATTATTTAAGCAAGAAGTTCACTGAAGGGGAGTCCAACTACCCCGAAATAGAGAAAATGTGTTGCACACTCGTGTGGGTCATGCAAAGGCTCCAGCAGTACACTCTCTACCATACCATCCGTTTGCTGTCAAAGACGGATCCCCTGAAGTACCTACTCGACAGTCTGTCCTCCATGTGGAACATAGCAAAATGGCGTTGTCAACTAATTGAGTACAACATCGAGTACGTGTCGCGCACATCAGTGAAGGGCCAAGCAATAATAGATCATCTAGCAGAGTTCCCGATCGATGATGACACCGATCAACTCTGACTTTCTAGACGAAGGGATCCTCCAAGTGAATGATGAGGAGGAGAGTCGTGGGTGGAAAATGTACTTTGACGGCGCAGTCAATTCCACCGGGTCAAGTATCGGCGCAGTGCTGATATCCCCTGAAGGTCGTCATTTCCCTGTTACAGCGAATATTGATTTCCCCTACACCAATAACGTAACCGAATACGAAGTGTGTATCCTTGGCTTTCGGGCGGCAGTCGAACTCAAAGTCAAGGAGCTAAAAGTGTTTGGCGATTCCATGCTCACAATCTTTCAAACGCTCAAGCAGTGGAAGACGAAGGATCCAAAGTTGGAGCCGTATCACGAGTACCTCGAAGAATTGACAGAGAACTTTGAGAATATATCGTTTACATACACACCGCGCATGAGGAATCAGTTTGTCGATGCACTCGCAACGCTCGCATTCATGGTGAGAATTACGAAGGAGAATCTCATCGAGCCTTATGAATTTGAAATTGCCAAGGGCCCTGCCCACTGCGACGTGATCGAGGCCGTCGATGGCAAGCCTTGGTATGCAGACATCAAGCATTTACTGTAAACTGGTCAATTCCCTGCATTCACTGATCGTCATGACCGGAGGACTCTTCGACGCATTGCAACACACTTTTTCTTGAGTGGCGAGACTCTTTACCGCCGTTCATTCAACTCCACACTACTCCGGTGTGTCGACGAAAGCAAGGCATAACGTCTCATGGAAGAAGTACATGAAGGGAATTGCGAACCTCACATGAATGGGCTCATGCTTGCAAAGAAGCTCATGCGATTGGGTTATTTTTTGTCTACCATGGAGATTGACTGCGTCAAGCATGTCAGGCACTGTCACTTGTGCCAAGTCTACGCGAACAAGATCAGAGCACCGCATAACGAGCTGCATCCAATGGCAGCACCATGGCTTTTTTCAATGTCGGGCATGGACATAATTGGTCCTATCAACCCCAAAGCATCCAAAGGACACTTGTTCATACTGGTAGCTATCGATGACTTCACTAAGTGGATCGAATCTATCACCCTTGCATCGGTCACTACAAAGGCGATGGCACGCTTCCTCAAACGCGATATCATTGCGCGGTACGGGGTCCCTGCAACTCTCATTACAAACAATGCCAAGAACTTGAACAATGAACTCATTGGCGAACTCTGTGCACAGTTTAAGATCCAGCAACGCAATTCCTCTCCATATTGTCCTCAAATGAATGGTGCGGTAGAGGCAACGAACAAGAACATAAAGAAAATCATCGAAAAAATGACGATGAATTACAAAGACTGGCACGAGATGCTCCTGTTCGCGCTCTTGGCGTATCAGACTTCTATCCGCTCGTCTACCGGGGCGACCCCGTACTCCTTGGTCTACGGCATGGAAGCAGTTCTTCCAGTTAAAGTGGAAATTCCCTCCATGAGGGTTCTTGCCGAGTCCAAACTTAAGGAAGCAGAATGGGCAAAGCAGTGCTACGAACAACTTAATCTCATTGATGAGAAGCGGCTCACAGTGCTTTGCCACGATCAATGCTTTCAGCAGAGAATGGCCCGAGTATTCGACAAGAGAGTCTGTCTCCGCGAGTTCAGCCCTGGCGACCTTGTTTTACAGAAATTCTTGCACATTGCCCCAGATTCTAGGGGCAAATTCGCATACAAGTACGACGGACATTTCATTGTCAAAGAAGTCTTCGATGGAGGAGCAAAATGTTCTCCAAGTCAATGCCGATGCTCTCAAGAAATACTATCCTTGACAGTTTTCCGTTATTCTGTTGCTTTTGATGCACATGCACGCGCAACTCCCTATGCCTGTTGTTCTTTAAATCTTGTACATTCTCCTTCTATTCTTTCCCTTCTCAGGATTTCCTTGAGAGAAAAATAATAAATTTCCTGCTAGGTTGAAAACCTCTTCAAGGCAGCCTAAGTAAAAATTAGGGAATGAGGGGTGTGCGCACCCGAATTTCGTCTCGTCGGGGCACGCATACGCGCGCCTATGCAACACGGCTTGGGAGTGTCCACCTTCCTGGGGACGCGCGACGGACGCACGTGAGAAGGAGTCGCCACTTGCCATTTTACGACCCGAAGGTCGAGGGCCGGCAAGTTACCCGGGTCTAGGGGTACGGGGTACACCTAATTGCTAAGGCATATGGTCTGCGAAACCCGAGGTTCCGAATTCGGGGGTTCTGTTACATGCGAGCCTATATCTCGCACGCCCTATCGGTACTCTAACTTGTCTAGGCTTGCCATTTTAATATAATTACCGCTTAATTAAGTTCTGCTCATCTTACGCGTTTTGACACCGTAAACCGGGATTCTTACATGAATAAATGTACAACATAAATCCTTACATTATCCTCTCAAATAAATAAAATACAAATTACAACAATTGAATCCCGATCGAATCGCGTTCGGTTATTATTCCACTCGTGCTTACCTTATGGTTTGAAAAAGACTGAAATTGAAATTAAGATGCACGCTCAGTGTTAGGGGGTTAGACCCCGTGACCTATGGTTGGGGCGTTGGACCCCCTATGGATCGTATCCTAAGGGATCGGGCTCGATCCGCATAACAAACAAGTGCAAGAATGTAACAAAACGGGCATAAATAAACAAACAATGGGGTTTTGTTATTGCCCAATTTAAGTGAATTAACCGATTATTAACGGGGGTATCTTGGCATGCAAATCCTACCCTAAAACAGACAAAGTGGGTACAAGGTGTGAACCGATCAAAGATCGCCTCGGGAAGGTATTTCGCATTTGGCATTATTTTCCAAGGACTCGACGTACGTGACGTCTGTTGACAAATCTTGTGTTTGTGGGTTGCTTTTAGAATTGTTCTATGTTATGACACTACGGTTGTTACAAGTTATTACCAAACATTGATTCCGCCCGTAAATCCTAGAACCTAGTGCCTGTCCCACTATTACCCATTTTTGTCTTAGCCAAGTACACAATTAGTCCGATATTTGTATTTTGAGTCAATCCACCCGAACTGACTATCTGAGACTATGCTAGAATAATAAAAACTCATCGGTCAGATAGAGCAGGCTATGCGGATGAAGTTGCGCCTAGACAGGTAGCCCATCCCTACCCTGACACCGTAGTGTTTCTGTTATTCTAACTCTAGGGGTGTCGCTAAGTTACAAATAGACGATTTTGCCCTTGAGGTGAAAGTTATTTTCGGAAAAGAGAAATACGTGGAGCGGGCCACTTCGGCCTGTGACCGGCGCTAACCGGTCCCCTAGGCCTTCCAGGATTGTCAAGGACCCTAAAAAGCCAAAGGATCGGTTAATCTGTCCGGAAGTGATCTAAGAAGAACTTCCACGCCTCAACCTGAGTTTCCTGAAATCAGGTGAGGCCTCGAGTTAAGACGCGCAAGTCCTTCCTAGACATCCATGTCACTTCAAGCCACGTGTCTCGGTTTTGATAAAATTTGCAAGTTTTGAAAAGGGCACCAACACATGTTTGCCACCTATCGACGCATGTTACCGGTTTATTACCAATTCGTACAAAATTATTAGGGTCAAGTGAATTAATTAATCGCATGAACATCCCAATTACCCCGTTAGTGGAATTATTGGTTAAATTAATGAATATTTTTTCCAAATGCTCTAAATATACGGGTTTCAGACCGTCGAGCCGATCATTGATGAACCGTCCGATGCGAATCCTAATTCCCAACCACCTTGGGATTTAAAAGTTAATTTTAGGTCGAGTTTGCATGATTAAGCCGATTCATGTGAGGTTTCGATCAAAAAGGAGAAAATAAAGCATTTAAGCACAGATCATAAGCACATTATCACGTCAAGCACGACAAACAAGCAAATTTACACAATTGGTGCCACCATGATCATGATAAACACATACAAGCATACACAAACATAATGTTGACGGAATTGATAAAACGGCACCGACTCATGGGAGCAAAAAATCATGCAAAGAGCACGCATCATCACATTGTATACAAATAATTACAGGAACAAAATAGTTAAACGGGGCACATACGTTGTCGATCTGGGATCCAAGTAGGTAGGGGTTGGATATTTTTAGAAAATGCCCAGGGACTGATTTGAACGACTTTAAAAGAGCAGGGACTGATTTGAAAATTTGGATAAAGTTTCGGGGATTGATTTGGAAATTCTGCAAAATTGGGGACTGTGTAAGAATTACTGAAAATGTCCCAGGACTCCTT
The DNA here is from genome assembly GCF_007655135.1 of Punica granatum. Classification (NCBI taxonomy): domain Eukaryota; kingdom Viridiplantae; phylum Streptophyta; class Magnoliopsida; order Myrtales; family Lythraceae; genus Punica; species Punica granatum. The sequence continues at coordinate 25,763,120 of NC_045127.1, read as the reverse complement.
TGGAATGAATATGAAAGTTCGGGTTGATCTGAAAAGTGAAAAAATGCCACAAGGACTGAACTGAAACGACACGAAAAGTTCCGGAACTGATTTAAAAAATTCTGGAAATTTCGAGGACTGATCTGGAGAAATTAAAATGATTGGGACTTGACTGGAAATAATTTTAAAATTTGGGGCAGCTCTAAAAAAGTCAAAAATGTCCCCGGGACTAAACTGAAACAACTTGAAAAGTTCCATGGGATGCTTGAAAAATTCTGGAGATTTCAAGGACTGATCTGGGAATATTAAAATGGCCGAGACTGAACTGAATATAATTTTAAAATTCGGGGAAGATCTGAAAAAATAAAAATGCGTGCTCTGGACTGAAATGAGACAAAATGGAAAGTTCCTAAAATCGAGTTCGGGACGAATCCGATCACCCACTCGATCCAATAACGCTCATTTCACATCATATTCATCCAAGCAAACTTAAACATTCAGGAATAGAGCCCTAAGCATGCCACTAAGTCGGGAATTTACCTCATTCGGGAAGTTGAGGGGTGATTATGTAAATAATGAAAAATTAAAAATCCCTGCCCGACGAATTGGACCTAGCCGTGACAGGTGGGCTGGGCTGAATGGGCCGACGCTAACGGGCTGCCGCTGCTAGATTGAGCCGGGCCACTGCTGGACTGGGCCGGGCTGCTGGACGGGGCCGCAAGCTGGGCTGCTGGGCGGTGCGCCTATTCAACTCGAAAAAAAAAAGAAATCGACCCGGTTAGAACGAGAAGGAAAAATTAAGGAGTAAGGACGCGGTTCGGGGGGCGGTGGCGACTGGTCGCGGCGATTCCCGACTCTGGGGGGTTTCCGACGGTCTACTGGGGAGGCTCTCGTGACCGGGGGTTCGAGTCCGCCCGCGTGGAGGAGAAGCCGAGGCGAGGAATCGGGTCCGGGATTTGGTCTCCGAGCTTGGGGTACCGCGGGAGCTGGGGGTTGGGTTGTGGGCAAGCTGAGGGTTCGGCCTTCCAAGATACGAGCTCATGGTTTTTTTTTCGGGCGTGAGGTCGAGCTCCGGGTCCCAAGCGTGAGGTCGAGTCGCGGTTTTTTTTCTTTTCCGTGGACAAACTCCGAGAAATCCCGGTCGTTCTGAGCTGGGAGGATTTGCAAAATCTAGCCGTCGGCCGTGCGTGAGGACCGAAACGAGCTGAGTTTTTTTTTTTCCTTTTTGGAGAATAAGCGAGCTGAGGGATTTTTCGTTCGTGAGTTGGAGATTTCTCTTTTTGAGAGAATCGGCCAGCTCCGGGATTTTTCGTTCGTCCGTTTTCCAAATCCTGAGCCGCGATTTTTTGTTTAGGAAAATCGAGAGAGAGAGAGAGAGAGAGAGAGTCGGCCTGTACCAATAGGGTTCCCTGACACCGTAGTGTTTATGTTATTCTAACTCTAGGGGTGTCGCTAAGTTGCAAATAGACGATTTTGCTCTTGAGGTGAAAGTTATTTTCGGAAAAGAGAAATACGCGGAACGGGCCACCTCGGCCTGTGACCGGCGCTAAGCGGTCCCCTGGGCCTTCCAGGATTGTCAAGGACCCTAAAAAGCCAAAGGATCGGTTAATCTATCCGGAAGTGATCTAAGAAGAACTTCCACGCCCCGACCTGAGTTTCCTGAAATCAGGTGAGGCCTCGAGTCAAGATGCGCAAGTCCTTCCTAGACATCCATGTCACTTCGAGCCACGTGTCTCGGTTTTGATAAAATTTGCAAGTTTTGAAAAGGGCACCAACGCATGTTTGCAATCTATCGACGCGTGTTACCAGTTTATTACCAATTCGTACAAAATTATTAGGGCCAAGTGAATTAATTAATCGCATGAACATCCCAATTACCTCGTTAGTGGAATTATTGGTTAAATTAATGAATATTTTTTCCAAATGCTCTAAATATGCGGGTTTCAGACCGTCGAGCCAATCATTGATGGACCGTCCGATGCGAATCCTAATTCCCGATCACCTTGGGATTTAAAAGTTAATTTTAGGTCGAGTTTGCATGATTAAGCCGATTCATGTGAGGTTTCGATCAAAAAGGAGAGAATAAAGCATTTAAACACGGATCATGAGCACATTATTACGTCAAGCACGAAAAACATGCAAATTTACACAATCGGTGCCGCCATGATCATGATAAACACATACAAGTATACACAAACATAATATTGACGAAATTGATAAAACGGCACCGACTCATGGGAGCAAAAAATCATGCAAAGAGCACGCATCATCACATTGTATACAAATAATTACAGGAACAAAATATTTAAACGAGGCACACATGTTGTCGATCGGGGATCCAAGTAGGTAGGGGTTGGATATTTTTAGAAAATGCCCAGGGACTGATTTGAACGACTTTAAAAGAGCAGGGACTGATTTGAAAATTTGGATAAAGTTTCGGGGATTGATTTGGAAATTTTGGAAAATTGGGGACTGTGTAAGAATTACTGAAAATGTCCCAGGACTCCTTTGGAACGAATTTGAAAGTTCGGGCTGATCTGAAAAGTGAAAAAATGCCCCAAGGACTGAACTGAAACGACATGAAAAGTTTCGGAACTGATTTAGAAAATTCTGGAAATTTCGAGGACTGATTTGGAGATATTAAAATGACTGGGACTTGACTGGGAATAATTTTAAAATTCGGGGCGGATCTGAAAAAAGGCGAAAATGGCCCCGGGACTAAACTGAAACAACTTGAAAAGTTCCTTGGGATGCTTGAAAAATTCTGGAGATTTCAAGGAGATCTGGAAATATTAAAATGGCCGGGACTTGTCTAAAAATAATTTTAAAATTCGGGGCAGATCTGAAAAAATAAAAATGCGTGCTCTGGACTGAAATGAGACAAAATGAAAAGTTCATAAAATCGAGTTCGAGACGAATCCGATCACCCACACGATCCAATAACGCTCATTTCACATCATATTCATCCAAGCAAACATAAAAGTTCAGGAATGGAGCCTTAAGCATGCCACTAAGTCGGGAATTAACCTCATTCGGAAAGTTGAGGGGTGATTCTGTAAATAAGGAAAAATTTAAAAAAATAAAAATCCCCGCCAGACGAATTGGACCGGGCCGTGACAGGTGGGCTGGGCCGAATAGGCCGACGCGAGTTGGCTGTTGGATTGGGCCGAGCTGGGCCGACGCTAACGGGCTGCCGCTGCTGGACTAGGCCGAGCCACTGCTGGACTAGGCCGGGCTGCTGGACTGGGTCGCAAGCTGGGTTGTTGGGTGGCACGCTATTCAACCCGAAAAACAAAGAAATCGACCCGGCTAGAACGAGAGGGAAAAACTGAGGAGGAAGGATGCGGTTCGGGGGGCAGTGGCGACTGGTCGCGGCAATTCCCGACTCCGGGGGGTTTCCGACGGTCTACTGGGGAGGCTCTCGTGATTGGGGATTCGGGTCCGCTCGCGTGGAGGAGAAGCCGAGGCGAGGAATCGGGTCCGGGATTCGGTCTCCGAGCTTGGGGTATCGCGGGAGCTGGGGGTTGGGCCATGGGCGAGCTGAGGGTTCAGCCATCGAAGATTTGAGCTCGGGGTTTTTTTTTTCGGGCGTGGGGTCGAGCTCCGGGTCCCGGGCGTGAGGTCGAGTCGCGGTTTTTTTTCGTTTCCATGGACGAACTCCGAGAAATCCCGGTCATTCTGAGCTGGGAGGATCCGCAAAATCGAGTCGTCGGCCGTGCGTGAGGACCGGAACGAGCTGAAGTCTTTTTCCTTTTTGGAGAATAAGCGAGCTGAGGGATTTTTCGTTCGTGAGCTGGAGATTTCTGTTTTTGAGAGAATCGGCCAGCTCCGGGATTTTTTCATTCGTCCGTTTTCCAAATCCCGAGCCGCAGTTTTTTGTTCCAGAAAATCGAGAGAGAGAGTGAGAGCGAGAGAGAGAGAGAGTCGGCGTGTACGATTCCGTTGACGTGTGCAGAGGTTGCGGCAGGCTTGGGTTCAATCGGCCAAGAAGAAGAAGAAGAAAATGAAAAACGAAAAGAAAATGAACGATCAGAGAAGAAGCAGAAGGAAGGAAAGCAGAAAAGAAAAAAAATGAAAGGAAGAAGCACAGGAAGAAAAAGAAAACGTGAAAAAAGCAATGGTCAGACTTCTGACTTCTGACCGTTTTCCTTTTTTTATTTTTTGAATTCGAATTTCGAATTTCGACGCGCGTACCAATTGAAAATTCTGTCTTCTTGATCGGACGTCGGAAAAATAATCCGAGACCGCCATCGTGCTCAGAAAAATTCGTTGATCGATATTATGTGATAAAATTATTTTCAATCTCGAATTTTGTCCCAAATTTTGAAAATTGACGTCGATGTACGCGAAATTAGAAAACGTCCCAAATAGTATTATTTTTGAAAAATCATAAAATTTGTGTTAAATTAGGAAAATGTGCTATTTCCAAAAAGTCGTGAATACTTGAGTAACTAATTGGAAATACTTCCCTCACAGGTGGCAAAAATGACGATTTTGCCCCCCTTGGAGCCGGTGGACCAAAATTGGGTGCTGACAAGGGGCACGGTTTAAAATCCCGCAAAGGGGAACAGTGTCAAAAGGAGAGCATAAAACAAAATCCTCGCTATACTGAAAACCTGCAAAGGGCGGTATAGGCAAAAGTTAGAGGAACCGAGAGGTGCGATCAAACCCCATCAGGACTGTTGTAGCAAAAGGTGAGTTCTAAACAAGGAAAATGTCAAAATAAAAGACCTCACTAGGTCATCACACGTCTTGTGACCTAAGCAAAAGTTAGGGGACCTTTAGCAGCTCGACCATGAAAAAATAGCTACACTCAGTGTGAAGCAACAACGAGTAGTGGTTTTGCAGTCTTTGACGCAAGCAAACTCTCTTTGACTCTCCAGGCACGAGACACGTTTCGACATGTGGTCGAATCATTGTATCATTGATCTGGAGGATCCCAAAGATCCCTCCCTTTACCTTTATGCAAATTCCACGGGTCAAGCGCGTTCTGCAAAAAGCTTTTTTTTCAAGTTAGAGTCTTGTGGGACACTGCCACCCCTTCCAATGGTCATCAAGTTCAAATCCCTGAAGTATTATTACTCAGACATCTTTGCACATCTTCATTACGGCTGTACGGTAGGACTGACAACTATCGTTAGCTCCTATGGTTCTATATGCAGGTATGAGGATGTAAACCCCGAAATGTGTCTTCCGTTGACGAATGCATGTCTGCCTTATGTCAAGAACTACGGCCTTAATCCGAGGAGAAATCTGCAGGATAGCATTCCATGCACTCAATTGCATCATAATCAGATGACAAGCAATGAAGCATTATGTCACAACATCATTTACAACACAGACAGACCTAGTGATAGTTGAAGCACAATGATTCTTTCCACACTCCAAGCACATTTTCTTTAAGCAATGCACCTTTCTTTAAGCAATGCATTTGCCGGGCAAGCACTCGTGCATCATGCCACTCGTCGGGCGAGCGCCCGCACTTCTTGCAAACTTGCTGGCCAAGCGCTTGCATTTCTTGCAAACCCACCGGGCAAGCGCCCGTGCCTCTTGCAAACCCGCCGGGCAAGTGCCTGTGCCTCTTACAATGCAGCATTTACTTTAAGCAAGCACTCCTTTCTCTGCTTTCCGGGCCCTGCCTATTGATTCTGTATTTTCTTCATGCAAGCATTTTCAATCAAGCGATACGTTTTCAATTAAACACGCACTTTTCATAAGAACTTTTTCACGATGCATGCCACCTTTCCTTTATGCTAATACTTTTTTATTTTCTGCAAAGCTCATCCATGATTCATTTGGCCTTGTTTATTCTTTTGTTAGGTACAATATTTTCCACATATCCAAAGCAAGAGGAAGAAGAAGGTCATTAGAGGTGCCAAATTGATTATCGCTATCAAACTGAGGTGCTTCTGAAAGTTTTTGGCTGCATCCTCTACTCGAGCACACAGTCAAAGAGGGGCAAGCTGTTAGCACTCCATTTTGGCTCACCAGTTCAGGCAATGCCTATCAACAGCAATCCAAATTATGACTTGAGTATCGGTACAGAAGAGGGCTCGACAGAGCAGCAAATTGTTATTCATTCTCAAGTCAATAGAGATAGGCAGATGATTCAAGCACATGACAGAAGAACTTACAGAATCATCTAACGACATACAGAGCAAACTGGGAGCATCCAAACCAGTGTTTTCAGAAAAAATCGCCGACAGTGCTATTTTCTGCTAATTCGCTCGATCATAAGAAAATATCCAATATTGGACTCCAAAAATCCCTCTCGGTGCCAAACAGATGAAAAGTGTCTTCAAACACATTTCGTGGATCATCTACTCTATACAGAGCAATTTTCTGAATACAAACAACTTTTTAGTGGGAGTTCAAAAATACTGGTTCACTAGAGAAAAGTTAATGCCTAATGTCAGATGCAGTCACATCCAGCAATTATTCAGAGCATGAGCATTGCTCCAGATTGTCTCTCGGAAGTAACACAGACTCCTCGAATGACTCCCGAGTGACAGAACAAGCATACTTTTCAACGGAAAACCATATCCGAAGACTGGTCTGACCAAACATCGGCAAACGAAGTTAGCCATGCATTGCCCCGAAAACTACAGCGGACATACACAATTGGGCAAATCAGACTGCAGAATCCCTTTTAGTTTCTTGAATGACTTCCGAAGAACAGAAAAAACCGTTTTCAACGGAAATTCATAACCGGAGGTCCTTTTTGCGAAAACTTGACGCCGGATGACTGGCCAACCCAGTGTTACTTATCTCGATTCTCAATGTGAAATCCTCAAATGAAATCCCACAATCCACGAGGCCCTCATAACAGTTCTTTTAGGGTTTCAGATGCAATTTTTCAATCCTTTGAGGTCTATTCTTAACGAACAGAGATCGCAGAGATCTCCAGATCATCCAAGCAACTCAAAAAGCATTATGAGAAAGCCGGCTTCGGACTCCTAAGACGTCTCCGGCTTCACCTTTGCAATACCAGCTTAAGGGTTAATTATTCAGTCTGATTGACAATGCACGTCAAAATGACCAATATGGAATGCAGACACGAGATGCGCATTCAGAAACAGCTAACTTTGCTTTGATCCCCTAAAATGAGCAAAACCGACTTCCGAGCCCAAAAACCACACGAACATTCTTTTGGGCAAAATGGTTGATTTTTGGCTCGTTTGAACTATTTTCGCGCGCACATTGAAAATTTGACGTTCGTTTGAGCCACGAAACTCGAACACGCGATTAATCGAGACCCAAACTTTGTCCCGAAATTCCCTCATGACCCATGGGACCCACGGTCATCCATGACCAGCCATCATCTCCCCCATGACTGCCCCATCTCCTTGGCATCTTCTCCATGCTAACTTGCCTTATCCTTCTCCAAAAAATCAAGCCTACAGTGCATACCCGAATTTCATCTCGTCGAGGCACGCATACGCGTGCCCTTGCAACACTGCTTGGGAGTGTCCACCTTCTCGGGAATGTGTGATGGACACACTTGAGAAGGAGTCGCCGCTTGCTGTTTACGACTCGTGGGTCAAGGGCCATTAAGTCGCTCGGGCCTAGGGGTATGGGGTACACCTAAATGCTAAGGTAATTCGGGGGTTCTATTATGTGCGGGCCTATATCTTGTACGCCATTTCTGTACTCTAGTTTGCTAGGCTTGCCGTTTATTATTTATTTACCGCGTGAATTAGATTGCATTCTCCTTGCCCGTTTTGACACTGTAAAACCAATGAATCGATCGATCCGAATCAAGAATTCGCAAGGGAAGTAAGTTCGTGCGTCGAAGAAACGGTTCGCTATCCTAGCTACGGTTCGTTGAACCATGATGGTTGATTCCCCACGCGAACCGAAACCACGAAACGTTAAATCTACTTGTCGTTTGGGTAAATGAACCGATTCAATCAATTCTACACTCGGACCTCTCGCTCGCCGAATCAGGGATCCTTACAAATGAATGAATGTACAAATAAAGTTCCTTACAATGTACTCTTAAAAAATACATAATACAATTGAATAAATGAATCCCCAATCAATTCGCATTGGGTCAATATTCCACTCCGGCTCACCGTGTGTTTGAAATGATCGACAAATAAATTAAAGCAACGCGGGCTCAAAGAGCCGGGAGTCGGATCTGATTGGACTGACGAGCGACAAGAGAACCGATTGATTCTCATGGTAACCGTTGAACTGATCGAGCTCCCAAGTGATATCTAATCGCGATTCACGCATTCGATCCAAATCGCCTTCCACATGGGCCGTACTTGGAGCGTGATGGTGACTCGAGGTTAGATCTCATTCCGCACTCGGGTTGCGCGCATTCAGTGTATGAGGGGCATTGGACCCCATGATCAATGGTTTAGGGTGTTGGACACCATGCAACACGTAACCTATGGGTTCGGGCCCGAACTGCAACAAATCAACAAATAAAAGTGGAAATCAAAAGAAAACTGATATAAACAGATAAAAATAGACAAACAACTGATAAACAGACAAGTGCAGACAAGTTGTGTATTAGACCGAATTTACGTGACTTAATCAGTTATTAACCGGGGTTACTTGGCAAACAATTTATCTAGGCTAGGCAAACAGAGGAATGTGCTAGAGTGCAGTCTAAGTCGACTATGTGAGTGGGTTTGTTTTAAGGGTTTGTTCTGTAGATGACAATGTGGTTTCACTGAACATGTCAAACTCGTGTTTTGACTCTAGATTTGGAACCTAGAGTTCCGCCTAGCCATTATCTAACGTTTATATAAGCCGAGTGAATGTTTAGTCTGGTTTTATATATTTTGTGACAGAGGTAACAGTATTAACTACCGAATCTATGGTAAGATGATAGAAACACCGAAAGTTAATGAAACGGGCCATGCGAATAAGACTCGCACCCGAACGGGCTACCCTTTTCCAACCATAAATCAAGGCGTTTCGGTCTCCTTAATGCCTAGAATGTCGGCGTATCACAAAACAACGGTTGTGCCCTTGGTTTGCGAAATATGTAAAAAGTTAATGAAAAATTGAGATCGCGTGACACGAAGGGGTCTAAAGGAGACTTGCGTGCTTTGACTTGAGCCGCCTCAAATCGGGCCCGGACTCGAGTCAAGGTGCTCAAGTCCACCCTAGACATCGATTCTATTCGTGTTACGTGTCTTGGTATTTTGAAATTGCGAATTTTAAAAGGGCATTTCCGTCGGTTCATGATTCGTCGATGCGTTTACAAATTGGTAGCCAGTTAATGCAATTTAGTTTCTGCCAGATGATTTGCTTAACCGACTTATGCGTCCCATTTCCCCGTTTGTGAAATTATTAGGGATTGTTGTCTCAAACCTCAAATGTTATGGGTTAGTGGAATGATTGTTCAAATTTAACGCGCTTAACATGCAAACTAACACGTAATTAACGACTAAATGAAGAATGCGATTACACACAACCCGAAAATCGACTTGGAATCGAAGGAGGAGGCCGCCCTTGACCCGATTAGAGTCAAGGAACTTTCGGCCAACTCTTCAAGAGAGAGGTCATGAGCCACCATGACTCGACTCGGGTCTTGAATGGTCTCTTCACCCGATTTTAATTGTTTTTCGCACGCATAAGATATCAACCACAATAACAGTACACATTTTACTAGGTCGATGCCGCCATGCTCTTGGAAAACACATGCAAACACATAAACACGCACAAACATAATATTTAAAGGAATCGATAAAACGGCATCGGCACGAAAAACGAGGTTAATCGTAAACGCAATAAACATGAAAATAGAGTTGAATTGGGGTCAAGGGGTCTGTTTTGGATCTAGATTCAGTCTGGAGAGGGCTACATTGGATCCAAAAATCAGTGTGATCTGATCTGTCGAATAGACAGCAAGTTCGGTAAATAATTTTCATTCAGCTCATTTCGAAGTCGGATGGTTCACGAGACCTATCAAATCAGACCAAAAACACTGAAATGACGGGTAAACATTTTTTATTTGGAGATCCAACATTTAGAAAATTTTGAAATTTTGTGTGGGAACTTAAAATAACGTTAGGAACCTGTGGTAAATATTTCAGCTCATTTTGAAGTCGGATGGTTCATGAAACCTATTAAAATCAGACCGAAAACACTGAAATGATGGGTAAATATTTTTGTATCTGGAGATCCAGCGCCTAGAAAAATCTGAAATTTTGTGTGGGGGCTTAGAATAACATCAAGAACCTGTGGTAAAATTTTCAGCTCATTTTGAAGTCGGATGGTTCACAAAATTGCTCAAGGGCCAAACCCAGGATCTAAGGAAAAGCATGTGAAATGAGTCCTTGCCACCCGTCCAACACTCCAGCAGTAAATACAGATACAATAAGTCGATATTTACATGCAAAACAAAAAAAAAACTTAGAACATGAAAGTTAAGTTGAATCGGGTCCGCCTTATCACCCCACAAGCCTAGATAACTAAGAGACCTACTTCTCTAAGTTGTAGAGAAGTTCTACCTAGCCTCAGAATGCGAGGAAAGAGTCGGAGAAGTGGCAAGAGGGTTGCTAGACCCGGCTGGACAGAAAATACAGAGCACACCCGGGAAGAAATGAGGTGGTTTGGATGGCTCGGGACGGTTGCACGGTGTCTGCACAAGCTCCCTCAACTCCCAAGGGACTGTTGGACGTGGCTAGGAGGGGCTGGTAGCATGCAAAGATGCGAGCAAACCCGAAAACATCAAGCAAACACGTGAGAGATAAACAAGACCCGAAAAAGAAAAGTGAAGAAACGGCGGTTCTGCTTGTTTGCGCGGCTCTCGGATCATGACCACCTCGTTACGGGGGAGAGTGAGGGTCGTGAGGTACCCCTAGAATGTGTAGGCACGACTCACCATAGTCATGGAATGGAGAAAACGTCGAGGAAACCCGGGAAACACCCTAGATGTCTGAATCTGCCCAGTTCTGGAACAGTGGGCTGGGACCTCCTAATGCTGAAAATAACCTCAGAAATGGACTCGGGAGGGTGGAAATAGGTGGGTTATGAAGTTTGGTTAAAGTTGGTTTGGGTTGGATGGCAGTCGCCGGAAAACGGTTGAGTTTTCGGGGCAATTTTGGCTTTGATTCGGTGGCTGTGATGGGCTGAATGAGCTGCTAGAGTTGAGAGGTGTTCGAGAGAGTTTTTAGAGTGAGAAAGCTTGAGAGAAGGTGGAAGATGAGTTGTGATTAAGTTCTCCCATGCTTAGACTTATATATGGGTGCTTAATGAGGCAAATTAGGTGAAATTAAGCTCAATTAGAGGGTAATTAAAGGGAATCCGAATTTTTAATGGGATTAGGATGGGAAAATGTCAAGTTTGAGTGTAGGGAAAGGAAGAGGAAAGGTGATGGGAGGTGATGGATGGAAAGATCGAGTTGATGGGTGTAAGAGATATTTTTAAATTTGAGTGGATGGGGCTTGTCAGCACCCTATTTTGGCTCACCTTTCTAAACAACGATATCAGCAATAGTTCAGACCATGACTTGAGCAAGAATACAGAAAAACGGCTCGGCAGAGTAAGAAATCACTATTTATCCTCAAGTTGGCAAAATTGAGGAAAAGACATGCACATGTGACAGAAGGACTCCAAGGGTCACCAAAGGGCAATAGAGTGACAAGAGAGCTCACAATGTTCAAAACCGGCATTTCCAATGTACTACATGGACAATCCTATTTTCCGATAGTTCGCTCGATCGTCGGAAGATAGCCAATATTGGACTTCAAAAATCCATATCAACGCCAAACAGATGAAAAGTGTCTTCAAACGCATTTCACATATCATCTGCTCTATACAGAACAACTTTCTGTATACAGACAACTTTTCAATGGAAGTCCAAAAATACCGATTTCTCGGAGAAAAGTTAATTCTAAATATCAGATGCGGCCATGCCCCACAATCATACAGAGCACGAGCAGTGCTTCATATTGTCTTTTGGAAGCCATACAGACATCCTGAATGACTTTCGAGCGACAAAACGGGCATACCCCTCTTCGGAAGAGCATAACCGGAGATTGGTCTGACGGAATTACGGCAAACGAAGTTCATACTACATTGCCCTGAAAACTCCAGCGAACATTCGCGATTGGGCAAAACAGACAGCAAAACCCTTCTCGGTTTCCCGAGTAACCTCCGAGGAGCACAAAATGCCATTTTCAGTGGAAATCCATATCCGGAGGTCCTCTTTGGAGAAACTTGACGTCGGATGCCTACCTTACATAGTGCTAGCCTTCTTAAGGCTCAATGTGGAATCGTCGGAATAAATCACACAACTCATCTAAACCCCCCGAGCGGTGCTTTAAGGGTCTAAGATGCACTTTTCATGTCCTTAGAGGCTCAATCTCAATAAACAGAGGTCACAGTGATCTCCGGATCGCCCAAGTAACTCAAAAAGCAATCTGAGAAATCCAGTTTCGGCCTCCTAAGATATCTCCGGCTCTATATTTGCATTACCGGCTTAAGGGTCAAGTGCCCACGTAATTTGACAATTTATGTCAAAATGACCGACGTGGGATGCAGATACAAGATATGTTCTCAGAAGTGGATAACCTCGCTTTGAATGCGTGAAAGGAGCAAAACCGGCTTCCGAGCCTCATACAGACATTTGGCAATTTCTCACGGAAAATGCCAATCTCCGACTCATTAAATCTGTTTCCTCGCGTATATCGATAATTTGACGTTCAATTCAAACCACGAACTTCGAATGCTCGATCAATCGAGACCCGAGCTTTTTCCCGGTTTCTCCTCTTCGGTCGTGGGACCCACGGGCTGCCCAAGATGGGTCACCCTTTGCTCTAGAAGCTTCTTCTTCTTCTTCAATGCAAGAAGCCAACTTGCCCTCTCTTAGCTAAAATATCTTGGAGAGGTTGAAGACAACACTCAACTTCTCATCAATGCTCATCAATGTCTTATCTCTTCTTCATTAATGCAATGGAAGAAGATGAGGCTTGATATTTTCTTAATCAAACCGAAATTTGCTAAGCATGGGGGTTAAGAGCACTTGATTTTGCTAATTGTGTCATTAGCTTTGCCTATAAATGGCCCAAAAGTGATTAAGATAATCACTTCTCCTCTTGCACACTCTCTCCAAGCTTTCTCCCTCAAGAAAAGCTCTAAACTCCATAGCCAAAACCAGCAAGCTTGAATACTTCAAAACCAAGAGAGAAAGACCGAAGAAAACCCGAAGAAAGCTTTGAGTCCTTAAGTCGGAAGCCGATGTTCATCATTTTAACTTAAGTTCAAAAATTCTCAAACTCCATGGACCACATGTTTTGGGCCCAAAGGAGTTCATTTATGAACTTAGATTTTTGGTTTGAAGTCATTTGCTCATGATTTCAGGTCAATTCCATCATTCCGGGGTGAAGGATGTGCTCTCGGGTGAACAGTGCACCCGTAGCCGCTCGCTGCTGCGCATACCCGCGCGTCCCCCGTGCGCTCACGCACGCTCGTGCTCGCCCGCATGCCTGTCCGCGCGCCTGACGTCCTCCCGTGCACCCATCTTTACCGATCGTGCATCCTTTGCACCCGAGCACCCTTTCAAGCGTTCAACCGAGTCACCCGACTCTCGAACACTTCTCCGACTCTTTCCTTGTATCCCGAGGCAAGGTATAACATTCTCGACTTAGAGAAGTTAGGACTTTTACATTATTTGTATGTTTATGAAGTAATATGGCATTCTACGCATGTTTCACTTGCAAGTTTATATTTTTATGCATTTTCACATTATGCCATGCATGTTCATCCTTGATTAACGTGCTAGCATGTCGGAAAACATTTGGATCGTCACTCGGAAGACCATCCCGACCCGAAACAAACAAAAGAGCTCTCGGGTTTGCCTCAAGAAGAGGTGACCGAGGCTTGGCTTACTTTACTCAGGTTAAGATCAGCCTTCTTAGCCCGATCCAAGCTCGATTCCCGAGTCTTATCGTGTTTTCTTACGTGCATGAAGTCGGTATTGTTTTATCGATTCCATAAATAACATGTTTGTGCATGCTTCCATGTTTGAATGCGCTAAACAAATCATGGCAATACTGGCTTTTGTCAAAAACGTGTCATTTATCGTGTTTGTTGTTTGAGCATGCGAGAAATGATTCGAAACGAGACGGGGAAAACTCGTGGAACCCGATGTGGGCCATGAGACCTCTCGGTTTTCTCCAAGGAGAAATGGCCGAGAGTCTCTTAGACTCGTACGGGTTGCACGAGGCTTCCTCCTCCCGTTTTAAGTCCATTCTCGGATTCCGTGCAATTTGCAAGTTTCTTTACTTCAAGAACCTCACATGAAATGTCTTTCAAGCAAAAATGCATGGATTCGCGAATTGGTGACTCATTCGGGTTCATTCGGTTATGAGGGTATTTTGATCATTTTGACCAAATTATCCTCGATCCTTGTGAAACCGTCTCGGTCATCGAGTCTCGAATCATTTTCACAATTAATGCATTCGGCACAACCCTTAAGCATTAATTTCACGAACGGGTTAATCGGGACACTCACACGGTTAATTCATTCAATTCAAACAACTTTGTACGAACTGGACATTAATTTGTAACTCGCGTCGACGAATTACAAAACGGTATTAATGCCATTTTCAAAACCCTCATACTTTCAAATCCGTATTGTGTTATTTCCCTTTTTCTGAAAACAAATTTTCAAATCAAGGGCAAGAACATCATTTAGTGATTTGGCGACATCCTAGTGCAGTTTAAGATGTCAGTTTGGTATTCTGTATCAAAAATACAATTACATGACTAATCATTTCACTTGACTTAACCAAATGCTAGAAAATGGTTAGGTGGAACTCTAGGTTCCAAATCTAGAGTCAAAACACGAGTTGGGTTAATTCAGTGGTAATTCAGTGTCACAACACCAAATCACTGTAAAAGCAATCCACACACACGAAACTTGACTACGGACACCCGATATGTCAGGTTCTCAAACCAAAGCCGAATGCTAAAACATTGGCACGCGTTGTTTGCTTAGCATATGGCACTTGCTTGCAAAAACACACTTGGATCAATAAACTCTTTAATCCACTTACATTCGGTGAATACAAACACATTGTCTGTTATTTACCTATTGATTGTTATCTTTTCGCACTTGTTTGCCATGCGGGTCGAGCCTGATCCCTAGGCCGAATGATATTAGGGTTCAACGCCCTAATTATCGATCACAGGTCCAACGCCCTAATCAACACTCACAGGGTCCAACACCCTATTCAGTGAGAGCGTACATTGAATTTCAGTTCTTCGGTCTTTTCCCAAAACTCACGGTGAGTTAGAGTGGAATAATAACCGAACGCGAGTCGACTGGAATTCGGTCATTTGTAATTTGTATTTATTGTTTTCGAGAGCATTGTAAGGACTTTTATTTTGTACATTCATTCTGTAAGAATTCCAGTCGGTAAGCGAACGGTCCGAGAGTTGAATTAATCGAATCGGTTTAATGCTTGCCCAAAGGAAAGTAAATCCAAGAATTCACGGTTCTGGTTCACGCAGGGATTCAACCTCCATGGTTCGATGAACTGTAACGCAAGATTGTGAACCAACTCCCCGACATACTGGTTTACTTCTCTCTCGGCTTCTCAACCGACATCGTTTGGTTTACCGAATCTCCGGTGTCAAAATGTGCGAGCTGAGTGCAACTTAATTCAAGCGGTAAATAATAAAACATGCAAGCGTAGCAAACCAGAGTACCGAAAGGGCGTGCGGGATATAGGCCCGCACATAACATGAACCCCCGAACATGGACTTTCCGGTTCTGTATAGATCAATGCCTTAACGACAAACTAGGTGTTCCATACCCCTAGACCCGGGTAACTTATCCGCCCTCGACCTACGGGTTGTAAAATGATAAGTGGCGACTCCTTCTCTCACGCATGTCCATCACGCTTCCCCACGGGAAGGTGGACACTCCCAAGCCGCGCGATCCAAAAGCGCGCAATGCGAGCCCCGACGAGAGTCCAATTCGGGTCCGTACAGCTTGGCGACTCCACTGGGGATCATACTTAGTGGGTTCAGGCTCGATCCTTTTGCTTTGCTTGCATGTTTATTTATCGCTTTCCGTACATTTATTTTACGCACATTTACTTTTTTGCACTTGCATTGCATCATTCTAGAGGATTTAGGTACCAAACGCCTGAAATCCCATGGGCACCGATTTAGGAAGCTAGGTTAGTCAGAGGTTCCGAGTAAGGGAACGGATCGAGTCGACTCTGCCACCGAACCGGCCCCCAAAGATCCTCGCTCGATTTCAAGGAATTGACGCCCTTGAATCGGGAGCCCCCATCCCTAGTTAGTGGTTTTCCCAGTAGAACACTGAAACCATGCATAAACAGGGACCATCATGGTGGACCAAAATAAACTTTCATGCCGTCAACCGACCCAAAGTCGAGTCTTTGTGTCGGCCCTTAGTTTTTCTTTTAGGCGGGCCTTTGCACCTGCATGCATGTTTTCAAACAAACTAGGACATTGCATTGATTTATTGCTTAAGTTCCCTTTTTCAAATGAACCATCTTTGTAAATCTAGGAACTTGAATCAAATCAATGCAACGGCATTAGCTTTTAAAAACTCATACATTGCCTGCATGCGATGTTTGCACAGCAACTACCATGTCCCGCACGATAGGCGAGTTGTGCTAACCTTTGCGGGTAGACCACCCACGATCTTCACCTCTCCATGGCGAGACGTGCTATGACCAGAGGCCGTCCATCCTGGTCACCCACCCTGCACGACAGGCGAGTTGTGCTAACTTTTGCGGGTAGACCACCCACGGTCTTCACCTCTCCATGGCGAGACATGCTATGACCAGAGGCCGTACATCCCAGCCACCCACCCCGCATGACCGGCGAGTCGTGCCAACCTTCGCAGGTAGACCACCCACGGTCTTCACCTCTCCATGGCGAGACATGCTATGACCAAAGGCCGTACATCCCGGCCACCCACCCCGCATGACCGGCGAGTCGTGCCAACCTTCGCCAGTAGACCACCTGCGATCTTCACCCTTCCTCCATGGCAAGGCAAGTTGTAGACCGAGGGCCGACCCACCTTCCCAGGTGAGACTAACGGACACTAACGTCTTGCTAACAGAGAGCATCACCGCGTGATCAGATGCACATCTCTCCGCGTGACCCCACGCATCTAGCAACGATCAAGCGTGCCTCATACATGTCCAAGCAAGTTCACACCAACTCATGCACACACACTCAGAGTATCAATGCATGTCTCTCAGCACCCCATTTTGGTCCACCGGCTCCAACGGAGGACTTCCGACCAAAGCTCGGGACACTATTCACCATCGGGAAACCGGAGGCAAGTAGGCAGGCACAGAGTCATGGATTGCAGAAGAAAAGCCTGGTCCACCGAGAAATGCGGAGAAGAGCCATCAGAAGAACAGACAAACAAAGAATCCCGAGAACGACGGAGCTGGCACTGTGGCACTATTCATCACCGAATCACCGAAAGGTGCCCAATATGGGACTCTAAAAATCCCTTTCAGTGCCAAAGTGACTAACGACACATCCGAGCGCGCTCCGGAGACATCCTGCTTAAGCCGGGACACCTTGATCCCTCACAAATGCCTTTTCTGACGAGGTTCCGGGAGGCCCGACCCATTGACAAGTAAACGGCACCCGGAAACGGGCCTACAGGTACCTAGGGACCACCAGGGTCGGGGAACGAGCTTCAGATGACCTTCCGGAATTCGACTTGGTCTCCCGAGGGACGTTTCAGGGGCCACAAACGTCTTCCGACGGGCCTTCGGGGCACGTCCACGGAAAACAGAGATCACAACGATCCCCGAGCACCTCAAGACGTTCAGAGAGCATTGAGAAGACCCCGATCACAAGTCCCTAGGTCATCCCGGGCCGACGGCCTTCGGTCGGGGACAACGAGCCAACGATGTCCCACGAAGCAAAAGGGTCGCCGAAACGAATATTGGGATGCACAAAGAGCAATCGGGGACCAGGGGCATCCAATCCTACTCCGAACATCCGAACGGGGCAAAACCGGCTCTCGAGGCGTCGAGTCGCCCGAACACTTGTTCACACGATGTATGGCGATATTAGGCTCATTCCAATCCTCTTCGTTCAAGCATTCCAAATCTATAAATTAATCGGACAACGGGGATCGGACGCGCGTTCAATCAAGTCTCAAGCGTTTTCCGGCTTTTCTCTTAGTCGAATGGGGCCCACAGCTCAGCCAAGCCAAGCCATCAAGCCATGGCTCAACCCCAAGCCATGGCTCAAACCCACGGCTCCGATTTGACCGTCCCAAGCCGCGGCTAATCCCCTTGGCCGGCGGCTCCAACTCTTCTCCTTCTTCCCTCCACCACAAATTTGAAATCCTTCTTACACACTTACATCCATCACCTCCCATCACTCCCCATCACTCAACCTCTTGCTTCCCCTACACTCAACATGACCCAAACCCCTCCCTAATCTCCATCAAATTTTCGGCAGCCCTCACTTAGGCTCTCTAACCGCCTTAATTTCCCTTAATCGAGCCATTAGCCTAGCCTATAAAGTCCCTTTCCTCATTAACTCCAATCACTTCTTGATTCTCACTCTCTCTCAAGCCAACTTCTCTCTAAAAAGCTCTCAACCTCCAGCCCACTCCCACGTTTCCGCCCAGCCCTTGCCGAGGCCGAAACCGGCCAAAATCGCCGGAAAACCACCCGGTATTCCGGTAACCACCCGACCCGACTTAAACCAAAAATCACCAAACCCCCTATCCTACATATTTCCTACCCCCTAAGTCCATTTCCGGGCTTAGTTTTGCCATTCGGAGCCTCCTTCACCAGGTTCTGCCCGCACGAAGAATCGGGTCTCTAGGCCGATACCGGGAGCACACCGAGTCCTCCACGCGTGCCATTTCGTTCCACGACTTCGCCGAGTCGTGCCATCACGTTCAAAGGATTTCTCACAACCCTCGCCCTCCCCCGTGAAGAGGTGGTCACGATCCGAGGGCCGATCAACCGTGCACAACCGCCGTTTCATTGTTTCTTTCTCCCCTGGTTCTTTGTATTCCTACCGAACTTTCTCTCACTTTTTCGGGTTCATCTAGGGTTTGGCACGTTCGGGACTATCCATGGATATCTAGATCCGCCTCTTAGGAGTCCAACAAGCCCGATTTTGCATCGTGCCGAGACCGGAGCTAGCGTGCCGACTCCGTTCTTCCAGAGTTGCCGCGGCTGTCTCCTCTCGGGTCACTCAACCCGTAGCTCCTAGCCGAGTCTCGCGACTCCCACGGCCGCTTCCCCGACTCTTCTCCTCGTGCAACGAGGCTAGGTAACATCCCTCTACAACTTAGAAGAGCTAGGATCCTCGATGTTTGTTCATATGAAGCGTTAATGTGATTTAAAGCACTCGAAGGCATGAAAGTTCGCTTTTTTTCTCTCGGATTCGTGATGCCATGCACCCCCATGCAACGTGCGCCCATTATGCTCCTATGTACGACCATGCCGTGTCCGTATAATGCTTAATCTTGCGTGCCATGACGGGAAACGGCTCGGATCCGGACGGGAGAGGCTCCCTTGGCCACGGATTGAGCCATGGGACTCACGGCCAAGTCTCTAGGGAGAGACCCGTGAGTCCCCTTGGCCCACCCGAGGCTAGGGCGGTCTCCCTCTTCCCGAAAAGGGTCGGTCCCCATGTCCTTTTTATCATTAATCACTCGTAATACGTTAATATGGCGGGAAACGTTCCGAATCGGGGCCGAAGAAACTCTCCTGACTCGTGTGAGTCATGGAAGTTCACGGCCCTCCATGGAGGAAGGAGGCCGAGAGCCTCCTTGGACCACACGAGTCCGGGAAGTTTTTCTTCCACCCCGAGACGGGCCGGTTCTCGTGTTTTATCCATTTAGTCATTAGTTGAGTTGATGCCCTCTTTGTTATTTTCATTTAGATATCTCGTTCGTGCGTGTTTATGTGATTTTATGTGATTATGATTGTGGCGGTATCGAGATAACTAAAACGTGTGTTATTATTTTGATTGACGTGTTGTGAATGTGAGAAACGATCGAAACCGGTGTAAGAGACCGCCCAAGACCCGGGGATGAGTCAAGGAGATATTCGGTTATTTCCCTAGGGATGTGACCGAGTGTCCCATGACCCTCCTCGAGTCTAGACCGGCCTCTTCCTCCGCTTGGAAGTCGGTTCTTAGAATTGTTTTGCGATTGTACTTGTCGTTTAATTATCGATCATGTATCAATTATTCATTAGACATGTTAATTTCGGATGAGCACCTGTTAAAACCGTAGTCGTGATATAAATTCATAAGCATCGAAGTATTCCACAAACGGGATAAACGGGACATCCTATTCGGCTAATTAAATCACTTGGACTAAATAATTGGGTAAATTGGTTATCTATTTGTAAACGTATCGATGATTTACGGAACGGCGTGAACGCCCTTTTTCATTAAAAAGCTCATAATTTGAAAATACCGAGACACGTAACACGAATAAAATAGACGTCTAATGAGTACTCGCATGCTATGACTCGAGTCCGGGCCCGATTTGAGGCGGCTCGAGTCAAGACGCGCGAGTCCTTCTTAGGCTTCGTCGTGTAACGCGATCTCCAATTTATACACGAACATTGCAATTTTATCATCCAAGGGCATAATCGTCATTCCGTGACTCATCAATACCTTAGGCTTTAGGGAGTTGGAAACACCTAGAACTATGAACGAAAAAGGACAACCCGTTCGGGTGCGAGTTTCATTTGCGCGGCCCATTTCGTTCACTTTCGGTGTTTCTTTCTTCCTATCGTAGATTTGGTAGGGAGCATTTTATTTCAGTTATGAACACGAAGAACCTGATTAATCGTGCACTCGACTTAAGCAAACATTAGATAATGGATAGGCGGAATAGTAGATTCCAATCTAGAGTCAAAACACGAGTTTGGCTAATTCGGTGAAACCGTAACGACACTTAACCGAATAAGAGTCCCAAAACAAATTCACACATATAATTGGCTTAGAACCATGTTCTAGCCCGCCCTCTATGTTTTCCTAGGTCAGATACATTGTTTGTTAATCAACCCCGGTTATAACTGATTAAATCACGTACATTCGACTTAACACACTACTTGTCTGTATTCATCTACGTTTGTCAGTTGTTATCTGTTTTCCATCAGTTTTATCAGTTTTCTTTTGTTTTCCATTTGCTTTTGCTGATTTGTTGCGGTTCGAGCCCGAGCCCATAGGTTACGTGTTGCATGGGGTCCAACGCCCCAAATCACCGAACACGAGGTCCAACGCCTCCTAACTCACTAAGTGCGTGCAATCCGAGTGCGGAATGAAATCTAGCCTCGATTCACCGTCACACTCCTAATGCGGCCTATGTGGAAGGCAAATTTGGATTGGACGCGTGAAACGGGTTTAGATATCACCCGGGAACTCGATCGGTCCATCGGATACAGTGGGAACCAACCGGTTCCCCTGCAAACCGTTGGATTGATCGGACCCGACCCCTGGCTCTTTGAGCCCGCGTTGCCTTTATTTGTTTATCGGTCGTTTAAAATACACGGTGAGTCGGAGCGGAATATTGGCCCAATGCAAACTGATCGGGATCCATTTACTGATTCAGTTGAACTTTGTAATTAGTCGAGAGAACATTGTGAGAATTCTCTTTGTATGTTCATTCATCTACTTGTAAGGATCCTCGATCGGCGAGCAAGAGGTCTGAGTGCCGGATCGGTTAAGTCGGTTTATCGTCACCAAAGGGTGAGTAAGCTCGGATACTCGTGGTTTCGGTTCACGCAGGGAATCGACCATCACGGTTCGATGAACTGTAACGCTAAGATAGTGAACCGGTTCCTCGACGCACGAGCCCACTCATCTTTCGGATTCTTGGCCCGACTTGATCAATTCACCAAATTTACGGTGTCAAAACGGGTGAATCAAGTGCAACTCTAAATCATGCGGTAAATAAACAAAATGGCAAGCCTAGCAAGCTAGAGTACCGAAAGAGCGTGCGGGATATAGACCCGCACGTAATAGAACCCCCGAATTCGGAATTTCCGGTTCCGCACGACCATTGCCTTAGCACTTAGGTGTACCCCGTACCCCTAGACCTGGGTAACTTGCCAGCCCTCGACCTTCGGGTCGTAAAATGGCAAGTGGCGACTCCTTCTCACGTGCGCTCGTCGCGCGTCCCCGGGAAGGTGGACACTCCCAAGCCGCGTCGCACAGGCTTCGCGCATGCGTGCCCCGACGAGATGAAATTCGGGTGCGCATAGCTTGGCGACTCCACTGGGGATACTTAGAGGGTTCGGGCTCGCTCCCGCTTGCTTTGTTTGCTAGTTTATTTACCGCTTTCCGCATTTTCCGCTTATCTACTTCACGCACTTTTATTTCCCGCATACGCGTTACATATCATACTAGCTCCTAGGTACCTTGTCCGAAATCCCACGGGCACCAAAGTTGGAAGCTTGGTTAGTCAGAGGTTCCGAGTAAGGGAACGGATCGAGTTGACTATGCCACCGAACCGGCCCCCAAAGATCCTCGCTCGATTTCAAGGAATTCACACCCTTGTATCGGAAGCCCCCATCCCTAGTTAGCGGTTCTCCCAGTAGCACCAAAAACCATGCATACACAGAGGCCGTCATGCTGGACCAATTTTTGCCTCCATGCCGTCAACCGACCCAAAAGTCGAGTCCTTGAGTCGGCCAGTAGTTTTTTTTAGGACGGGCATTTTGTTGTTTTTTGTAAGAAAGAGCGATGTATACTGTAAAGAACACGACTATAGTTTACCTTTTCGCACTACATACATTTTTTTCCAAAAAAAACTTAGGGCATTGCATTGATTTGATTCTTAAGATGTTAAGTCGGCATCTCCTCCATCTAGGTAAGGATGGACCGCCCGGCTCCTGGTCTTAGACTCGAAGCGATCACGCCACCAAGACAAGACATCATGCGCATTTGGAGGACTCTCCGGCCGATGGATCATGCTTTCATCCGGGGCATCATCAGAGATATGGTCATGTTCACCGAAACCCCGGTGGATTGGATCTTTTTGAGGACTGCCACCGAATTTTGGGATCCCTAGCACGCAGTATTCAACTTCCAGGGGACGGAATTAGCCCCTACGATCGAGGAGTACACGGCACTCATCTAGAGGCCTACACCCACGATCCACGGCATCTTCGTGCCTAACCCGTTCACAACTGTTCAGGGTCAGCTCTCCAGTCTTCCCCACATACCTACTCAAGACATCCACGAGGAGCTTCATCAGAGGTGGGATCAAGGCATCAGGATTGCGTGGCTCTCTGATTGGACACTCCTCCTCGCCATGACACCTACAACGGCCTCCTATCAGCGCGATGCCTGTCATGGATTCCTGCTCTTGGTCTTCGGCACTCTCATGTTCCCGTACTCGCCGAACCTCATTGACGGGGCTATAGCCCAAGTCGTCCTCCAAGCGATGGGAGGCCATAGTTATGTGGAGGCTTTATTAGCCGAGACCGTTCGGTCTCTTGATTATGTTAGGGAGGTTCGGCGCGGCAGGATGAGGGGATCCCTGCACCTACTGCAGACTTGGCTTCTCGCGCACGTCTGCCCCTTTTGCTCATCACATCCGTTCTCCTACATCTCCGACGAGCGTTCGTTGATCGAACGCCTTGCTCCAGTCATCCCGCCTCCCGAGCACAGCTTCTCGGAATGGAGGCGCTTTTGGCGTGAATTGACGCCTGCACGGTTCTTATGGGTCGCCCGATGGAATCCCGGTGGCCCCATGATCACAGGATGTCCCGGAATTGTGGGAGTTCCCCTTCTCGGCCACTTGGGGAGTACCCTCATATTCCCCGGCCGGGTAATCAGACAGCTCGGCTGTCTACAGGACATTCCCGCCGAGACTGACCGTCTACCTTTCCGCATCCAGTGGGCCGACTCCACATCCTCGGCCCCCGCAAGATTCCTACAGATTCGGGAGATCCGTCGTCAACGAGACGCTAGCACAATACAGCGTCTGTACTTCTCCGAACATCCCACCGATGAAGAGCGAGCACTCTCCGCCACATCAGCATACGTGGCCCAATTCTACCCGCAGGGATCGACACCACCACAACGGTCCCAGGCCACCCTGATTCCTCGAGCTACATCTACCCTCGCTCCCGAAGCCGAAAGCTCCATTCAAGTGGCCATGCACGCGGAGCTACGGGCCGTCAGGGAGGAACGAGATAGGCTCCGTTGCGAGCTTGTTAATTCCCGCGCAGAGGTCGCGGACTACAAGGAGCTTCAGACGGAATTGACTCGAGCACACGCCCGAGTCGCACATCTAGACCGGGAGATGGCTCGTTTGAGCGCGCAGTTGGACCGAGTGCACAAAAGGGCACGCAACCTCTCCCACTCCTAGTATTAGCTGATGCGCCCATTTTTGCCCTCGCTCGGACTTATGCCGCTTTCAAGCGGTCACCGAGCGCAAAGGGATGTCGGCTTTGCGTTTACGTTCCTTTTTTCTTCCGTGCGTTGTGTTTTGTAAAATTATGGAACTCTAATCTGATCAATGCAATGACATTAGCGTTTCGAAAACTCATGCATCTCATTCATCTCATTATCTTATTTACTCTGCACTTGCCCTTCAGAATATCGCATGGTCCTTACACATTCTTGGAATCTAGGTGATCACAACTGGCGTCGCACCGTTACCCGACTCGTCAACGTCTCAGGATGGCTGAAGGGGATCAAGTCGATATCTCCGAAGAAGTCAACCCACCGGTTCCGGCTCACTCTCAACCACCCCCGACGCACGCTCCACCACCTCCCACTCCTGCAGGCGTACTCCCGGCGTATTCGGGCGCCCTTCCGATACATCTCCCGCCCCCAACGTCTCCCGGGGCACCCCTTCCACAAGCCCTACTGACGTCGTCCACCTTTGACGACCAAGCCCGCATTACAGCACTTGAGGGCACGGTCAACCAAATGGCCACCAACATGGCAGAGCTGCTCGCCCTACTTAGAGGACCTATCCGAGCCTCTTCGAGCTCCACGCCGCCGCCGGGACAAGGACCAACAACCGAGCCGACTCCTTGGATTTCGCCAACTCAGGCCCCGGAGAACATGGAGCTGCCCGCGCCATCAACACTGCATACGTCCATGGCTCACCCTTTCACCAGCCCATATCCGCCACCACCGGCCCCCACGGCCGTCCCTCTTCCATCGGCGACCTTCCTATCCTCGGAGCACGTCCTGTTCGCGCCTCCGCCTGTCTCCATACCGGCCCCAGCCATGACCTACACAATACCTCCCCCGATGGTTTTCCCGGCGCCCAGTGCACCTGCTCCGACTCATCTTCAAGCCTGCGGAGCTCCCTCCCTATCTGTCTCTACAGCCTCACGTCGGCCTCTCCTACCAGGCACCCCCCTATAAACACCACCTTCCACGAACCGGGCACGCCGACTCATGCGGCCCAGTTCGCCTCACTGACGCACTCCTTCCCCGAGGCCGACGTCGAACAGGAGCGTAGATTGAGGCGAATGGAAAAAACGATAGGGCCCTACGAGCGGGCGATGCTCGTCCCGACGCACGCTATGGCGACTGCAGCCTATTCCCGGGTATGCGGCTGCCCCCGAAGTTCAAGATCTCGGAATTCAGGACTTATGAGGGCACGATGGATCCACGCCATCACCTCCGCCACTACCGAGGGGAGATTTTGCAGTATTGGGAATACGAGGAGTTTGTCATCCACTCCTTCCAGGATAGCCTGTCGGGATCGGCTCTCGATTGGTTCATGTCGCTGAAGGCCGAGGACATCCCGACGTGGGAGGACCTTTCCCGGAAGCTCACCAACCAATACCGGTATTGCGCGGAAACGCCTCCCACCCTCCTGGAGTTAAGCACCAAAGAGATGGCGCAGGGCCAAAGGTTCGAGGAATACGCCACCAAATGGGGCGCCCAAGCGGCAAAGCACATCCCTCCGATCAGCGAAGCACAACAAATCCAGCTATTCAGCTCCACGCTGAGAGGAGTATATTACTCGCATTTGTTGGCCCACATTTCCTCATTCTCCGATCTCATTGAGGCCGGGAAAAAGCTTGATTTGGGCATTAAGCTTGGCAGGATGGAAGGCCCCGCCAGTAAAGGAGATGAGTCATCGAAGAAGGTCCCCGCGACGTCGTCATCTTCCAGCGGGAGAAGAGGGAAGGAAGTCTCAGTGAACGCCGTCAACGCGGCACATCAGGCCTCCTAGCAGTATTCGACGAACTTCACATCTGCACCTCCCGTAGCTCCCTCCTACGCTCCGCATGCACCTCAATATCGGCCTCAACCCCCTACCCAACCAATCTACTATTCCGCACTACCGCCTCCACCCCCACTTACGGTGCCATCGCCCGTCGTCCACCATTATGGCCCTACTCAATCCCAAGCCCCTCAATACCAACCCCCAGCTCCTAGGGCTTCTCAGCCGGCACAACGAGTCCCACCCCCACAAGGTCAACAGGGCGGTGCAGCGCAACCGCGACCCCGCAGACAATACCCGGCCCTGCCGGTCCCACTTTTCCACATTTACCGGCAAATTCGTGACAAGATCGGGACAACAGCGCCCGGCCCGAACTTCGATCCAACCATCCAAGATCAGAGCAAGCAATGCGAGTACCATCGAGGGGCACCGGGGCACACCCTAGACAATTGCTGGAAGTTAAGGGAGAGGATCCAAGAGATGATCGATGCGAAGGAGCTCGTATTCAATGCTGTAAGGTCTCCGAATGTACAGGCTAATCCCCTCCCCGACCATGGACCGGCTCAGGGGCCCTCCATCAACATGATCACCGTATGCACATCAGGGGAGGGCGAATGCGAGCAAGGTTGTCCCTCCCCCTTCGTGATTGAGTACGTACCCGCAGAAGCCGCAGTCGGGTTCACCGGGATTGACGCACCTCCTGCCTCGCTCGTCATAGATATTCCCGCCCGAGAACCATACTCGGACGACAAGGTCCCCTGGACCTATGAGGGAGGTGTCGGGAACCTTGAGCAACAGTTTGGCGTCATGGGCATAACCCGCTTGGGACGGCTATATGAGAACTCAGCGACCACCGACAAAGGGAAGGCACCCGCAACCGAAGTGGAGGCAATGCCCAGGGCCCCGTCTACTCCGCCCAAGAACGTGACTGAAGAGGAGGCCGAAGCCTTCATGAAGATCCTCAAGGCGAGCGAATACAAGGTGGTGGAGCAGATGGCCAAATCTCCGGCCCACATCTCATTGCTCGCCCTCCTCCTCAATTCGAAACCCCACAGGGAGGCCTTCCTACGGGTCCTGACGGCTGCACAAGTCCCCAAAGGGACACCCCCGGACCGGATAGAGGAAACCATCAATTCCATCTTCTCTAATACTATCTCGTTTTCAAACGACGAGCTCCCCTCTGAAGGATGCGCACACTCCCGGGCACTGCACATTGTCTGCAAGTGCAACAACCATATCGTCGGCTGAGTCATGATTGACAACGGCTCCGCGCTCAACGTATGCCCGGTGACCACTTTAAAGCAGATGAACGTGGATCTCAACCACGTCCGCCCCAGCAAAACAGCGGTCCGAGCTTTTGATGGCTCGCGGAGGGAGGTGAACGGAGAAATCGACCTCCTCATAGATATCGGCCCATGCTCCTTCAGCGTCACATTCCAAGTGTTGGATATCCCAAACGCCTTCAGCCTACTACTCGGAAGGCCTTGGATCCACTCGGCCGGCGCCATCCCATCTTCACTACATCAGAAGGTGAAATTCATCGTCGAAGAGAGGATCATCACGGTCAAAGGGGAGGAAGATTACGCCATCTACAAAGAGACGGCAGTTCCCTACATCAGCGTCGGAAACGACGAAAACCTGCCCTTCCACTCCTTCGAGACCATCTCCGTCATTCGGGGTTACGGGGAAGTCGGACCGTCCCGCACCGACCGCATGATAGGGAAGGTCTTTTTGCGCCACAATTACATCCCCGGCACCGGCCTTGGGGCATGCGGGCAAGGAATCAGCCGCCCCATTGAAGTTGAAGAATATAAGCATAGGAGGGGACTCGGCTTTCGCCCCTCCTGCCACGAAATTATTGAGGCCCGCCGGGGCAACCATCTTCATCGCCTCGCTACGCGCTATGGTAGGCTCAACAGGGGCACTCCAGTCCCCCCGTTATCCCACTTCTTCCCCGGGCCTCCACTCATCATCGGGAGCACCTCTGACGGCCCTTCCTCGGACTTCGATGACACGCCTGACGCTTTGCCAACCGTGTATGCCGTCACCAAGGAGATTCCTTTAGGGGTTCACATCCGCCCGGCGCAGGAAAACGAGGAGCTTAACAACTGGACCTCAGTCCTGCGCTTTTCTGCTGTGATCGCCAATGTGTAAGATTTATCTATGTACAAGATGTTTCCCGCGTGTCGGCGTAGCCGTGGGCCACACGACGGAAGAGGGAACTCTGGCTCCACTCGAATCCAAATTTTCGACACGATGATTCGAACCCACCTGAAGAATGTCTCGGAGAGCCTAGACCCATATACTTCGGGGAAGGGCTCGACGAAGACAGTTTAGTGCCCGAGATGGAAGAGAGTTTGCCTCGCCTCGAGGATCGCCAGCTCACCTCGCTTGAGCCGATAGAAGAGATTAACGTGGGCACTGAAGAGGAGCCCCGCACCCTAAAGATCGGCACGAGCCTCGACCCAACACAACGGGCTCGAATGATCGATTTCCTGACCAGGTATCAAGAGGTTTTCGCCTGGTCCTACGCCGACATGCCGGGTCTGGACCCGTCGATAGTAAAGCACTTCCTCCCGCTAGACACTGAGAAATTCCCTCCCAAACGGCAACAATTGCGACTGCAACGGGCAAGCCTCCTTCTCAGCATCAAGGAGGAGGTTGTCAAGCAGATCAACGCAGGCTTTCTCGAAGTCTGTAATTATTCCGAATGGGTGGCAAACATTGTGCCGGTGGAAAAGAAAGATGGAAGGGTTCGAGTCTGCATCGACTACCGTGACCTCAATAAGGCTAGCCCCAAAGACAATTTTCCCTTGCCCCACATCGACATACTAGTTGATAATACGGCGCGTCACGCTCAGTTTTCTTTCATGGACGGCTTCTTCGGATACAACCAAATTCGGATGGCCGAGGAAGACAAGATCAAGACGACATTCACTACAATGTGGGGAACCTTTTGTTACCGCGTCATGCCTTTCGGCCTCAAGAATGCCGGGGCAACTTATCAGAGGGCTATGGTTACATTGTTCCACGATATGATGCACAAAGAGGTCGAGGTCTATGTCGACGACATGATTGCCAAGTCCAAAGAAGGAGAAGATCACCTCGCTAATTTGAAGCGCCTCTTCGATAGTTTAAAAGAGTACAAACTTCGGCTTAATCCGGCAAAATGCACGTTCGGCACTCGATTGGGAAAACTACTAGGATTCGTGGTCAGCGAGCGCGGTATCGAGGTAGATCCCGATAAAGTCAATGCAATCAAAGAGCTTCCTCCGCCGTCATCGGTCCTCGAAGTACGAGGCTTCCTAGGGCGATTGAATTACATCGTACGATTCATTGCAAACCTGACAGACAAATGCCAACCACTCTTTCGCTTCCTCTGCAAGAACGCGACGATCGAATGGGACGAAGAATGTCAGAAGGCCTTTGACACCATCAAGGCGTATCTGGTCCAACCGCCGGTATTGGTCCCGCCTACATTAGGCCGTCCCCTCATACTTTACCTAACTGTACGCCGACAATCATTAGGATGCATGTTGGGGCAGGAGGAGGAGTCCACACGCATGGAGCACGCGATCTACTATCTGAGCAAAAAGTTCACTGATGGGGAGGCCAATTATCCGGAAATCGAGAAGATGTGTTGTGCATTGGTGTGGGTCATGCAGAGGCTCCGACAATACACGCTTTATCATACGATCCGCTTGCTGTCAAAGGCAGAACCCTTTAAGTATTTACTCGACAGCCCTTCCTCCATGCGGAACCTCGCCAAATGGCGTTGTCAGTTGACAGAATATGACATCGAATACGTGTCCCGCACCTCGGTAAAGGGGCAGGCGATCGCGGATCATTTGGCAGAATTCCCAATTGAAGACAGCACACCGATTAATCCCAACTTCCCAGATGAGGGGATTCTCCAAGTAGATGACGAGGGAGAGAAACCGGGTTGGAAGATGTACTTCGACGGTGCCGTCAATTTCGCGGGATCAGGCATCGGTGCAGTGCTGATATCCCCGGACGGACGCTATTACCCGGTAGCAGCAAAGATCGACTTCCCGTGCACCAATAATGTGGCCGAATATGAGGCATGTATTCTCGGCCTGCAAGCGGCAATTGATTTCAAGGTAAAAGAGCTAAAAGTGTTCGGCGACTCTATGCTCACTATCTTCCAAACATTGGGGCAGTGGAAGACAAAAGATGCGAAGTTAGTGCCATACCACGAGTACCTCGAGAGGTTAACCGAGAACTTCGAAGACATCTCGTTCGCCTATACCCCACGCATGACAAATCAATTCGCAGATGCGCTTGCGACGTTCGCCTCCATGGTGAGCATCACGAAGGAAAACCTTATCGAGCCCCTCGAGATTGAGATAGCCGAAGGACCAGCACACTGCAATTCAATCGAAGCTTCCGAGGCAAAGCCGTGGTACGAAGACATTAAGAACCTTTTACGAACCGGCCAATATCCCCCATTTGCCGATCGCAGTGATCGGAAGACTCTCAGACGCCTCGCGATACACTATTTTTTGAGCGGCGAGATACTCTACCGCCGTTCCTTTGACTCCACACTCCTCCGGTGCATCGATGAACACGAATCGCGATGTCTCATGGAGGAAGTGCACGGGGGAAACTGTGGACCCCATATGAACGGCCTCATGCTCGCTAAGAAGATTATGCGCTTAGGTTATTATTGGTCCACCATGGAGACTGATTGTGTGAAGCATGTCAGACATTGCCACCGATGTCAAGTTTACGACGATCAGATCAAAGCGCCGCCCAACGAACTGCGTCCCATGACGGCACCATGGCCTTTTTCGATGTGGGGGATGGATGTGATTAGCCCGATCAACCCCAAAGCGTCTAGCGGGCATATGTTCATTTTGGTAGCAATCGACTACTTCACCAAATGGATCGAGGCCATCACCCTCGCGTCAGTCACCGTAAAAGCCGTGGCCCGTTTTCTGAGACGCAACGTCATCGCCTGGTACGGGGTCCCTGCGACAATCATCACCGACAACGCCAAGAACCTGAACAACAAGGTCATCGATGAGCTCTGTGCACAATTCAAAATCCGACACCGCAACTCCACCCCATACTGTCCTCAAATGAACGGTGCAGTGGAAGCGGCGAATAAGAACATCAAGAAGATCATCGAAAAAATGACGGTGAACTACAAGGATTGGCACGAGATGCTCCCCTATGCACTCTTGGCGTACTGGACATCCATACGGACTTCAACCGGGGCAACCCCGTACTCCCTAGTCTATGGCATGGAGGCCGTCCTCCCAATCGAAGTGGAGATCCCTTCCATGAGGATTCTTGCCGAGATTGAACTTGAGGAAGCGGAATGGGCGAAACAGCAGTACGAACAGTTAAACTTCATTGATGAAAAGAGGCTGAAAGCACTATGCCATGGACAGTGCTACCAGCAAAGAATGGCTCGAGCCTTCAACGCAAGAGTCCGCCACCGCGATTTCAGCCCTGGTGACCTCGTTTTGAGGAAAGTCCTACACGTCACGTCGGACTCTCGAGGGAAGTTCTCGTACAAATACGACGGTCCCTTCGTCGTCAAAGAGATTTTCTCCGGAGGAGCGGTCATTTTGAGCGATATAGACGGCATCGAAAATGCCCTTCCCGTCAATGCTGACGCTATCAAGAAATATTATCCATGAGCACTTGCATGTGTTTTCGTTTTTGTTATTCGTCGGGCTCTGTGTTTGTTTTATTGTAAGACCTTTCTGTTATCATGAACGAGCGTCAATTCCCGCCGTTTTGTCCAATACCAAGCTTTCTTGAGAGAAAAAAATAAATTTTCCCGCTAGGTCGAAAACCTCTTCGAGGCGGCCTAGGCAAAAGCTAGGGAACGAGTGGCACGACTTAAAATCCCGCAAAGGGGAGTCGCGTTAAAAGGAGAGCACAAGTCACTTCCTCGCTAGGTCGAAAACCTCTTCGAGGCGGCCTAGGCAAAAGTTAGAGGACCCGAGGGGTACGATCCCACCCAAACATGGGGCATCGTAGCAAAAGGTGAGCATTCGTGTGAGAAAAATCAAATAAAATACCCCGCTAGGCTATCACGCACCTCGCGGCCTAGGCAAAAGTTAGGGGGCAATATCGGCTCGACCACGAAAGAAAAGCGACACTTCCC
The DNA here is from genome assembly GCF_007655135.1 of Punica granatum. Classification (NCBI taxonomy): domain Eukaryota; kingdom Viridiplantae; phylum Streptophyta; class Magnoliopsida; order Myrtales; family Lythraceae; genus Punica; species Punica granatum. Next base: position 25,730,841 of record NC_045127.1, on the reverse strand, counting down.
TCGTGAAGCAACACCGAGTAGTGGTTCGGCATTATCCGACGCAAGCAAACTCTCTTCGACTCTCCAGGCTCGAGACCCGCTTCGAAATGGGGTCGAATCAACGTATCCTCGACTTGGAGGATCCCATAAGATCCCTCCTTTTACCTTTATGTACATATTCTACGGGCTACCCGTTCCAGAAAAAAGCCATTCTCCGATAGGGACACGACCACCCTGCAACGGTCACCAATACCAAATCCCCGACACATCTTTACATAGATTCTTCTTATATATACCCCCGTCTCGTCGTTTAAGCGCGACTGATATCCTTTGTAGGTTTCCCTTTCTCCGTGCACAGGTGCAATTGGGAATCCCAAGGGGCATCTCCTTTTTGACGAACACGCGATTAGCTCATGCAACAGATCGCAGCTTCGAACCGAATGGAGGGTACTATAGAGAATCCTCTTGACTCTAGCTCGAGGAAACAACAAATAATAAGCTCAACTCGGGACGGGACAATTTGCCTCTACTGGCACCTTCGACATACCACCTAGCACGGATCCCCGCCTCTGCTTCCCCTTACACACCTCACACTTTACTGCTTTCCACGGGCTTCGGCCTCGCACTCTACTGCTTTCCACGGGCTTCGGCCTCGCACTTTACTGCTTTCCGTGAGCTTCGACCCTTCATCAACCACTTCACATCCTCCAAATCCCAATCATGCTACTATCTTATGACAAGAGGGGAGAGCTACCACGGAGAATGACGACAGAAGCGGTCGCCGGGACCAAAAAGGGTGCTTCCCACGATCTTTGGTTACCTCTTCTCATCGAGCACGCAACCAAAGAGGGGCAAGCTGTCAGCACCCCATTTTGGTCCACCGGCTCCAACGGAGGACTTCCGACCAAAGCTCGGGACACTATTCACCATCGGGAAACTGGAGGCAAGTAGGCGGGCACAGAGTCATGGATTGCGGAAGAAAAGCCTGGTCCACCGAGAAATGCGGAGAAGAGCCATCAGAAGAACAGACAAACAAGGAATCCCGAGAACGACGGAGCTGGCACTATGGCACTATTCATCACCGAATTAGCGAATCACCGAAAGGTGCCCAATATGGGACTCTAAAAATCCCTCTCAGTGCCAAAGTGACCAACGACACATCCGAGCGCGCTCCGGAGACATCCTACTTAAGCCGGGACACCTTGATCCCTCACAGACGCCTTTTCTGACGGGGTTCCGGGAGGCCCGACCCACTGACAAGTAAACGGCACCCGGAAACGGGCCTACAGGTACCTAGGGACCACCAGGGTCGGGGAACGAGCTTCAGATGACCTTCCGGAATTCGACTTGGTCTCCCGAGGGACGTTTCGGGGGCCACAAACGTCTTCCGGCGGGCCTTCGGGGCACGTCCACGGAAAACAGAGATCACAACGATCCCCGAGCACCTCAAGACGTTCAGAGAGCATTGAGAAGACCCCGATCACAAGTCCCTAGGTCATCCCGGGCCGACGGCCTTCGGTCGGGGACAACGAGCCAACGATGTCCCACGAAGCAAAAGGGTCGCCGAAACGAATGTTGGGATGCACAAAGAGCAATCGGGGACCGGGGGCATCCAATCCCACTCCGAACGTTCGAACGGGGCAAAACCGGCTCTCGAGGCGCCGAGTCGCCCGAACACTCGTTCGCATGACGTATGGCGATATTAGGCTCATTCCAATCCTCTTCGTTCAAGCATTCCAAATCTATAAATTAATCGGACAACGGGGATCGGACGCGCGTTCAATCAAGTCTCAAGCGTTTTTCGGCTTTTCTCTTAGTCGAATGGGGCCTACAGCTCAGCCAAGCCAAGCCATCAAGCCATGGCTCAACCCCAAGCCACGGCTCAAACCCACGGCTCCGATTTGACCATCCCAAGCCGCGGCTAATCCCCTTGGCCAGCGGCTCCAACTCCTCTTCTTCTTCCCTCCACTACAAATTTGAAATCCTTCTTACACACTTACATCCATCACCTCCCATCACTCCCCATCACTCAACCTCTTGCTTCCCCTACACTCAACATGACCCAAACCCCTCCCTAACCTCCATCAAATTTTCGGCAGCCCTCACTTAGGCTCTCTAACCGCACTTAATTTCCCTTAATCGAGCCGTTAGCCTAGCCTATAAAGTCCCTTTCCTCATTCACTCTAATCACTTCTTGATTCTCACTCTCTCTCAAGCCAACTTCTCTCTAAAAAGCTCTCAACCTCCAGCCCACTCCCACGTTTCCGCCCAGCCCTTGCCGAGGCCGAAACAGGCCAAAATCGCCGGAAAACCACCCGGTATTCCGGTAACCACCCGACCCGACTTAAACCAAAAATCACCAAACCCCCTATCCTACATATTTCCTACCCCCTAAGTCTATTACCGGGCTTAGTTTTGCCATTCAGAGCCTCCTTCACCAGGTTCTGCCCGCACGAAGAATCAGGTCTCTAGGTCGATACCGGGTGCACACCGAGTCCTCCACGCGTGCCATTTCGTTCCACGACTTCGCCGAGTCGTGCCATCACATTCAAAGGATTTCTCACAACCCTCACCCTCCCCCGTGAAGAGGTGGTCACGATCCGAGGGCCAATCAACCGTGCACAACCGCCGTTTCATTGTTTCTTTCTCCCCGGGTTCTTTGTATTCCTACCGAACTTTCTCTCACTTTTTCGGGTTCATCTAGGGTTTGGCACGTTCGGGACTATCCACGGATATCTAGATCCGCCTCTTAGAAGTCCAACAAGCCCGATTTTGCATCGTGCCGAGACCGGAGCTAGTGTGCCGACTCCGTTCTTCCAGAGTTGCCGCGGCTGTCTCCTCTCGGGTCACTCAACCCGTAGCTCCTAGCCGACTCTCGCGACTCCCACGGCCGCTTCCCCTACTCTTCTCCTCGTGCAACGAGACTAGGTAACGTCCCTCTACAACTTAGAACAGCTAGGATCCTCGATGTTTGTTCATATGAAGCGTTAATGTGATTTAAAGCACTCGAAGGCATGAAAGTTCGTTTTTTTCTCTCGGATCCGTGATGCCATGCACCCCCATGCAACGTGCACCCATTATGCTCCTATGTACGACCATGCCGTGTCCGTATAATGCTTAATCTTGCGTGCCATGACGGGAAACGGCTCGAATCCGGACGGGAGAGGCTCCCTTGGCCACGGATTGAGCCATGGGACTCACGGCCAAGTCTCTAGGGAGAGACTCGTGAGTCCCCTTGGCCCACCCGAGGCTAGGGCGGTCTCCCTCTTCCCGAAAAGGGTCGGTCCCCATGTCCTTTTTATCATTAATCACTCGTAATACGTTAATATGGCGGGAAACGTTCCGAATCGGGGCCGAAGAAACTCTCCTGACTCGTGTGAGTCATGGAAGCTCACGGCCCTCCATGGAGGAAGGAGGCCGAGAGCCTCCTTGGACCACACGAGTCCGGGATGTTTTTCTTCCACCCCGAGACGGGCCGGTTCTCGTGTTTTATCCATTTAGTCATTAGTTGAGTTGATGCCCTCTTTGTTATTTTCATTTAGATATCTTGTTCGTGCGTGCTTATGTGATTTTATGTGATTATGATTGTGGCGGTATCGAGATAACTAAAACGTGTGTTATTATTTTGATTGACGTGTTGTGAATGTGAGAAACGATCGAAACCGGTGTAAGAGACCGCCCAAGACCCGGGGATGAGTCAAGGAGATATTCGGTTATTTCCCTAGGGATGTGACCGAGTGTCCCATGACCCTCCTCGAGTCTAGACCGGCCTCTTCCTCCGCTTGGAAGTCGGTTCTTAGAATTGTTTTGCGATTGTACTTGTCGTTTAATTATCGATCATGTATCAATTATTCATTAGACATGTTAATTTCGGATGAGCACCTGTTAAAACCGTAGTCGTGATATAAATTCATAAGCATCGAAGAATTCCACAAACGAGATAAACGGGACATCCTATTCGGCTAATTAAATCACTTGGACTAAATAATTGGGTAAATTGGTTATCTATTTGTAAACGTATCGATGATTTACGGAACGGCGTGAACGCCCTTTTTCATTAGAAAGCTCACAATTTCAAAATACCGAGACACGTAACACGAATAAAATAGACGTCTAACGAGTACTCGCGTGCTATGACTCGAGTCCGGGCCTGATTTGAGGCGGCTCGAGTCAAGACGCGCGAGTCCTTCTTAGACTTCGTCGTGTAACGCGATCTCCAATTTATACACGAACATTGCAATTTTATCATCCAAGGGCATAATCGTCATTCCGTGACTCATCGATACCTTAGGCTTTAGGGAGTTGGAAACACCTAGAACTATGAACGAAAAAGGACAACCCGTTCGGGTGCGAGTTTCATTCGCGCGGCCCATTTCGTTCACTTTCGGTGTTTCTTTCTTCCTATGGTAGATTCGGTGGGGAGCATTTTATTTCAGTTATGAACACGAAGAACCTGATTAATCGTGCACTCGACTTAAACAAACATTAGATAATGGATAGGCGGAATATTAGATCCCAATCTAGAGTCAAAACACGAGTTTGGCTAATTCGATGAAACCGTAACGACACTTAACCGAATAAGAGTCCTAAAACAAATTCACACATATTGTTAATAACTAATTAAATCACGTACATTCGACTTAACACACTACTTGTCTGTATTCATCTACGTTTGTCAGTTGTTATCTGTTTTCCATTAGTTTTATCAGTTTTCTTTTGTTTTCCATTTGCTTTTGCTGATTTGTTGCGGTTCGGGCCCGAGCCCATAGGTTACGTGTTGCACGGGGTCCAACGCCCCAAATCACCAAACACGAGGTCCAACGCCTCCTAACTCACTAAGTGCGTGCAATCCGAGTGCGGAATGGGATCTAGCCTCGATTCACCGTCACACTCCGAATGCGGCCTATGTGGAAGGCAAATTTGGATTGGACGCGTGAAACGGGTTTAGATATCACCCGGGAACTCGATCGGTCCATCGGATACAGTGGGAACCAACCGGTTCCCCTGCAAACCGTTGGATTGATCGGACCCGACCCCCGGCTCTTTGAGCCCGCGTTGCCTTTATTTGTTTATCGGTCGTTTAAAATACACGGTGAGTCGGAGCGGAATATTGGCCCAATGCAAACCGATCGGAATCCATTTACTGATTCAGTTGAACTTTGTAATTAGTCGAGAGAACATTGTGAGAATTCTATTTGTATGTTCATTCATCTACTTGTAAGGATCCCCAATCGGCGAGCAAGAGGTCTGAGTACCGGATCGGTTAAGTCGGTTTATCGTCACCAAAGGGTGAGTAAGCTCGGATACTCGTGGTTTCGGTTCACGCAGGGAATCGACTATCACGGTTCGATGAACTGTAACGCTAAGATAGTGAACCGGTTCCTCGACGCACGAGCCCACTCATCTTTCGGATTCTTGGCCCGACTTGATCAATTCACCGAATTTACGGTGTCAAAACGGGTGAATCAAGTGCAACTCTAAATCATGCGGTAAATAAACAAAATGGCAAGCCTAGCAAGCTAGAGTACCGAAAGGGCGTGCGGGATATAGGCCCGCACGTAATAGAACTCCCGAATTCGGAATTTCCGGTTCCACACGACCATTGCCTTAGCACTTAGGTGTACCCCGTACCCCTAGACCCGGGTAACTTGCCGGCCCTCGACCTTCGGGTCGTAAAATGGCAAGTGGCAACTCCTTCTCACGTGCGCTCGTCGCGCGTCCCCGGGAAGGTGGACACTCCCAAGCTGCGTCGCACAGGCATCGCGCATGCGTGCCCCGACGAGATGAAATTCGGGTGCGCACACTATCAAGCCCACATTTACTGCATCGGGCTTTGGCCCTACTATTGGGCTTCGGCCCCGCATTGGGCTTCGGCCCTACTTTTGGGTTTCGGCACCGCATCGGACTTCGACCCCGCATTTACCACATCGGGCTCTGGCCCTGCATTTACATCATTGGGGTTTTGACCTTGCACCGGGCTTTGGCCCAGCATTTACTGCTTCTAGGTTTTGACACTCTACATTTACTGTTTTGTGGCTCATCTGAAATCCAAAATCGACTTGGATTCAAATTCATCTAAGCGGTTCTTCGAGGAGCAAGTCTAATCCTTCCACTGCTAAGACCGGAAGTGACAGCTCCACAAACAGAGCATACTCAACTCTCGATCGCAGAAGATACCAGCACGATCATACCTCCGATCAAATAATGGATCTCATCCACCTCCGTTGTGGTCGCCGATTGAATACTAGGGCAACACGAGCAGTTTTCTTTAAACTCTCTTGTGCTTTAATTTAAATGCATTCCCACAAATGGGCTCCCGACATGAACAAATCCTTCAATGGAGCATTAGGATAGTCTCGAAGACGCCCTATTAGTTCTGTTGGACTTGTTCGACTCACCTGTCTTCATGGGACCCGGCTCCTCGAGCCTTCCCTTGGATGGCTGCGCATGCCTACTCGCAATTAGGGAAAACATGCTTATGTGACCTCAGTCATGGTCTAACCACTCCAGAGTGGTGATGACTAGATTCCCGGAAACAAATGTCATCCACACGCGACACCCCATGGGTTGCGTACGGGACAAAAGAGATTTTCCCATGGGTCCACCCTATATTTCTTACCGCATATTCCATCGCACAGTCGCCTAACACACCATCTTCTTTGTCATCTTTCACAGGGACACGCAGGTCACAGGTGAAGAGCGATGCACGAGTTCACGCTTCCCCGAGAACTTGTCTCGGACCCTTTCTTTTTACTTTGACGAGGGAGGTGTCCGACGATGAGGTACCCCTTACGAAGTTGAAGATGAGGACAATCGAGCGAATCATTCAGCATTGATGCAACCGTCTTCCTTGAATATCCAGCGACTTCAGCAGCGTGCACCTTCCAAGAGGTACGTACTGCAATGAACAGCAAGAGATGATCGGAGACATCGCACCAGGCGCCTGCCACGGGCCACTTCAACAAATGAAGACTGGGGCATCCCCGATCAACTTTCAAACCGGGGCAACCTCGGTTCCCTATTCACAGGGCAATTTGACATTTTCTTTTCCTAAACAACAGGGAAAATTCACATGTAACGCTTGTAAGGGCAAATGACACGAAGTTCAGCTTTCGAGTGCACGAGAGTCAAACTTCCAAGAAAGCCGGTCCTCACAAAATAGGGCTAGCAACACACAACAAGTCTGCACGAGGTGAAGAACACCAAAGTGACCTCAGCGATGCAAAGTCGAGGAATTTCAAATGAAAACACGGGGCACAAAACAAACCCCAGCTGCAAGAAAAAAGAGAGAGCGAAAAGAAGCGGGAAAAACTCGCCAATGAAGAGAGAGAGAGAGAAAAGACGCGGGAAAAACCCGCCAATGAACAAAACAGGGTACCGCTGAGATTTAAAACTCCAGCGTCGCCAATCCTGAGAAATCAACAAACCCCGACAAAAGGGGAGCAGCAAACACAACTCCTCGACGGAGACAGGAAACAATGCATTTGGAGTTTGAATCCTTTGAACCCTTTGCCCTTGTAAACTCAAGAGATAAAAGAATCGAGCCCGCTAGGTCGAAAACCCTTTTGGGGTGGCCTAGGCAAAAGTTAGGGTAAAAGAGAGGTACGACCGGAAACCCTTTGGGGAGGTCGTGGCAAAAGGAGAGCTCTTCCCCTTTAGGTTGAGAGGTGCGGTCCCGAGGTGGGTAACCGTAGTACAAGGAGAGCAAAACGAGAGATAGATAAAAGTGCCCCCTAGTCTCTCACACATCGTGTGGACAAGGGATCCCCAAGGGAAGTAGCCAGGTTATCTATTCCAACACGATCCCCGATCGGCTCTCTAATACCATTTAACCGTCCAAGAGAGAACCTTCCTCAAGCATAGTGGGCAACTGAACACGCCGTCCAAGCAGTTCGGTACAACCTACACAATAGAATGACGAAGGAAAATGGGGGTACATCTAACTGCAGGCGTGAACCCGTGTATCCTTTTAGCCTGGGGCAACGTGCTTCCCAAGCTTTCTCTTTTCTCTTTGTCTTTGCATAACTCCAAATGGGCCACAGCCAACCTTTAACAGGCTACCCTAGAGCCAAAATCCCTGACATTCCTCTCCGGGGGTCTAATCATAACTTTTTGGAAATGGTCAGACCGAGACTGACCAAATCTGAACAGAAATCCCCAAGCGGGTTGCAAATGCAGTTGCCCTACGGCATCCGGATGATAAGGGTCCAAGGCCGACGGGCGTGTCGAACAACCGATAGAGCTGCTAGGGCATCATTAGGGACGTCTCGATATGCCCATATGTAGCTAATGGGAGATCCCCAGAGGCCTTGCATCTAGGCCTCCGAGAACGGGATCTACTTGCAATGTCAAAGCAAAATTCTTCACGGGTTGCTCAAACGACCCCGAAACTGAAGATTTGTGCGTCACAACGACGCTCTTTTTACTGCTTACCTGTGCCTATCTCATGTTAGTGTTTCTCACATGATTTACTAGTAATGCTAGGATTACAGGTACCAAAAGCACGCAAGAACTACAGCAGACTCTGATGCCCTACCACTCGGGATACGTAGGCGCTCCACCTTAGAGCTCGAGTCCTTCAGCATGCGACATCCCACAAGGCAAAATCCCTCATCTCACGGCCGGGGCATCGCCAGCGAAAGTACAATGGCCAAACAACAAAGCCGCCTTTCAGCGAAAGTGCAACCGCTCCAACAACAACATCGGTCTTCGACAAATCAGAATTCCCAGGGTTTCACACCCACACACAGGGTTTAACACCCACACCGCCGCAATCAGGGTTTCACACCGGCTCCGATGCATTCGGGTTTCACACCCACACCACTGCAGTCAGGGTTTCACACCCATTCCGCTGCATTCGGGTTTCACACCCACACCATCGCAGTCAGGGTTTTACACCCGCTCCGCTGCATTCGGGTTTCACACCCACACCACCGCAGTCAGGGTTTCACTCCCGCTCCGCTGCATTCGGGTTTCACACCCACACCACCGCAGTCAGGGTTTCACACCCGCTCCGCTGCATTCGGGTTTCACATCCACACCACCGCAGTCAGGGTTTCACACCCTTTCCGCTGCATTCGGGTTTCACACCCACACCGCCGCAGTCAGGGTTTCACACCCTTTCCGCTGCATTCGGGTTTCACACCCACACCGCCGCAGTCAGGGTTTCACACCCTTTCCGCTGCATTCGAGTTTCACACCCACACCGCCGCAGTCAGGGTTTCACACTCGCTCCACTGCATTCGGGTTTCACACCCACACCGCCGCAGTCAGGGTTTCACACTTTTTCCGCTGCATTCGAGTTTCACACCCACACCGCCGCAGTCAGGGTTTCACACCCGCTCCGCTGCGTTCGGGTTTCACACCCACACCGCCGCAGTCAGGGTTTCACACCCGCTCCGCTGCGTTCGGGTTTCACACCCCCACCGCCGCAGTCAGGGTTTCACACCCGCTCCGCTGCATTCGGATTTTACACCCACACCGCCGCACTCAGGGTTTCACACCCGCTCCGGTGTATTCGGATTTTACACCCACACCGCCGCACTCAGGGTTTCACACCCGCTCCGGTGCATTCGGGTTTCACACCCACACCCCCGCAATCAGGTTTCACACCCGCTCCGCTGCATTCGGGTTTCACACCCACACCGCCGCAATCAGGGTTTCACACCATCTCCGCTGCATTCGGGTTTCACACCCACACCACCGCAGTCAGGGTTTCACACCCGCTCCGCTGCATTCTGGTTTCACACCCACACCACCGCAGTCAGGGTTTCACACCCGTTCCGCTGCATTCGGGTTTCACACCCGTTCCGCTGCATTCGGGTTTCTCACCTACACCACCGCAGTTAGGGTTTCACGCCCCCTCCGTTGCGTTCGGGCTTCACACCCACACCACCGCAGTCAGGGTTTCACACCCGCTCCGCTGCGTTTGGGTTTCACACCCAGGGTTTCACACCCACACACGAAGAGTCTTCAAGATAGCATTACATGCACTCAGTGGCATCACAATTAGTTGGCAAGCAACGAAGGATTTTGCCACAACATCGATTGCAGCAGAGACAAGCTCAGTGATGGAGGAATCACAATGATTCCTTCCACACCTCACGCAACTCTCCAGCGTTTGCGTTTTCATTCTGCAAACATTTTCATTCTACAATACATCCCGTGCGTTTTTAAATTTCTGCTCAGGGATCAGTCCCCTTCGGGTACATCCCGACTACATTTCTATTCAGGGGTCCGTCCCCTTCGAGTACATCTCGACTGTATGAACCTGAATGTGGACTCTCGTTGGGGCCCGCATTGCGCTCTTTTGGATCGCGCGGCTTGGGAGTGTCCACCTTCCCGTGGGGACGTGTGACGGACAAGCGTGAGAGAAGGAGTCGCCACTTATCATTTTACGACCCGAAGGTCGAGGCCGGATAAGTTACTCGGGGTCTAGCGGTATGGAACACCTAGTTTGTTGTTAAGGCATTGATCTGTGCGGAACCGGAAAGTCCGAGTTCGGAAGTTCATGTTACGTGCGGGCCTATATCCAGCACGCCCTTTCGGTACTCTGGTTTGCTAGGCTTGCATGTTTTATTATTTACTGCTTGAATTAAGTTGCACTCGGCTCGCACGTTTTGACACCGGAGATTCGATGAACTAAACGATGTCGGTCGAGAAGCCGAGAGAGAAGTAAACCCGTATGTCGGGGAGTTGGTTCACAATCTTGCGTTACAGTTGATCGAACCATGGAGGTTGAATCCTTGCGTGAACCAGAATCGCGAGTTCTTGGATTTACTTGTATCTGGGCAAGCATTAGACCGATTCGATTAATTCGACTCTCGGACTGTTCGCTCACCGACTAGAATTCTTACATAATGAATGTACAAAATAAAATCCTTACAATGCTCTCGAAAACAATAAATATAAATTACAAATGGCCGAATTCCAGTCGACTCGCGTTCGGTTATTATTCCGCTCTAACTCACCGTGAGTTTAGGGAAAAGACCGAAGAACTGAAATTCAATGGATGCTCTCACTGAATAGGGCATTGGACCCTGTGAGTGTTGATTAGGGCGTTGGACCCTGTGCTCGATGATTAGGGCGTTGAACTCTAATATTATTCGGCCTAGGGATCAGGCTCGACCCGCATGGCAAACAGGTGCGGAAAGATAACAAGCAGTAGATAAATAACAGACTATGTGTTTGTATTCACCGAATATACATGGATTAGCAAGTTTATTAATCTGGGGTATTTTGGCATGCAAATCCTACCCTAGACAAACAAACGCGTGCCAATGTTTTAGCATTCGGCTTTGGTTTGAGAACCTGACATGTCGGGTGTCCGTAGTCAAGTTTCGTGTGTGTGGATTGCTTTTACAGTGATTCGGTGTTGTGACACTGAATTTCCACTGAATTAGCCAAACTCGTGTTTTGACTCTAGATTTGGAATCTAGAATTCCTCCTAACCATTATCTAGTGTTTGGTTAGGTCGAGTGAAAGGTTAATCAGCATTTTGCATGTTTTCTGATAGAGATAACCGTTCTAGTTACCCGAGTCTATGTTAGGATGATAGAAACTCATCAATTAGATAAGAAACGGCTATGCAGATGAACCTGCACCTGAACAGGTAGCCCGTTCTTATCTCGTACTGTAGTGTTTCTGTAATGCTAACCCTAAGGGTGTCGCTGAATTGTGAAAAGACGATTTTGCCCTTTATTTGAAAATTGTTTTCAGAAAAGGGGAAACATCACAGTGCGGGCCACCTCGGCTTGTAGCCGGTGTCAACCAAATCCCTGTATCGTCCAGGGTTGTGCAAGAACCCCGAAAAAGCCAAAGAACCGGTCGACCTGCCCTGAAGTGATCTAGAAAGATCTTCTGTATCCTGACCTGAGCTACCTGGAATCAGGTAAAAACTCAAGTTGAGACACAGAAGCCCTTTTCAGACGTCCATGCTACATCGGACCGAGCGTTTCGGGTTTTGAAATTGATAAGTTTGAAAAGGGCACCAACGTCATTTGACAACTCATCGATGCGAGTTATCAGTTAATGGCCAATTCGTGTAAACTTTATCAGTGTGAAGTGGGTTTAATCATGTGAGCGTCCCGATTAAACCGTTTGTGTAATTAATGCTTAAGGTTATTGCCGAATGCATTAATTATGAAAACGATTCATGATTCGACGACCAAAACGAATCCATAATGATCAAGAATAATCCGGTTGAATAACCGACAATATCCTTATAACCAAATGGATCCGAATGAGTCCTTGATACACAAATCCATGCATGCTTTGTTTTGAAAAGACATTTTCATGCGATATTACAACGATAATGTAAATTGCAAATTACACGAAAGCCGAGAACGGACTCAAAACGGGAAGAGGAAGCCTCATGCAACCCGTACGAGTATAAGAGGCTCTCGGTCACTTCTCCTTGGAGATAGCCGAGAGGTCCCATGGCCCGAATGGGGTTCCACGAGGTTTTCCCGTCTCGTTTCGAATCATTTCTCGCATGCTTAAACGACAAACATTATAAATGACACGATTAAACGAAAGTCGGTATTGCCATGATTTGAATAACGCATTCGAACATGCAAACATGCACAAACAAGTTATTTAAGGAATCGATAAAACAATACCGACTTCATGCACGTAAGAAAACACGAGAAAACTCGGGAATCAAGCTTGGATCGGGCTAAGAAGGCCGATCTTAACCCGAGGAAAGCAAGCCAAGCCTCGGTCACCTCTTCTTGAGGCAAACCCGAGAGCTCTTTTGCTTATTTCGGGTCGGGAAGGTCTTTCGAGGGTCGATCCAAACGTTTCCCGACATGCTAACATGTTAATCGAGGATAAACATGCATGATATAATGTAAACGTGCATAAAAATGAAGTCTTGCAAGTGAACAAGCTTTGTGCACCATATAACTCCATGAACATGCAATAAATGTAAAAAGTCTAACTCCTCTAAGTCAAGAGTGATTTACCTAGTCTCGGGATGCGAGGAAAGAGTCGGGGAAGTGTTCGAGAGTCGGGTGACTCAGTAGAACGCTTGGAAGGATGCTCGGGTGCAAAGGATGCACGTTCGGGTGTGCATGAACGTCGGGCGAGCGGGCAGGTGTGCGCCAGCACACGGGCTGAGCACTAGAGCGTGCGGGCGTGCGCGCTGGGGCGTCTAGCGCGCGGCATGCGTGCATACGGGCGTTTGGCGCGCTGGCGTGCGCGCGGACGGGCGTCTGGCGCGCGGGCATGCCCGCGAACAGGCGTTTGGGGCGCGGGAGTGCTGCTGCACGTGTGGCGACGGGTGTACTGTTCACCCGAGAGCACATCCTTCACACGAAATCACCTAAATGACCTGAAATGATAAGCAAATGACTTCAAACCAAAAATCTAAGTTCAAAAATGAACTCCTTAGGTCGAAAACATGTGGTCCATGGAGTTTGAGAAATTTTGAACTTAAGTCGGGATTATGAACATCGGCTTCCGAGTTAAGAAACTCAAAGCTTTTTTTGGGTTTTCTTCGGTTTTTCTCTCTTGGTTTTGAAGTGTTGAAGCTTGCTGGTTTTGGCTATGGAGTTGAGAGCTTTTCTTGAGGGAGAAAGCTTGGAGAGAGTGTGCAAGAGAAGAAGTGATTAACTTAATCACTTTGGGGCTATTTATAGGCAAAGCTAATGGCCAATTAAGCAAAAGCAAGCACACTTAAGCCTCCCATTAGCAAATTTCAGTTTGCCTAATGGGGATGAGGATGAATGTGAGCCAAGTATCCTTCATGTGGAAGAGGCAAAAACATTAATGAGCATTGATGAAGGCTTGAGTGTTGTCTTCAAACTCTTGGATATTTTCAAGCAAGAGTGCAAGTTGGCTTCTTGCATTGAAGAAGAAGAAGCTTTTAGAATAAAGGGTGACTCATCTTGGGCATCCCGTCTGTCCCACGACCGAAGAGGAGAAACCGGGAAAAAGCTCGGGTCTCGATTGATCCCGCATTCGAGGCTCGGGGTTCGAACCAAATGTTGAATTATCGATATACGCGAGTAAACGGATTTAATGAGTCCGAGATTGGCATTTTCCGTGAGGAATTACCAAATGTCTGTATGAGCCTCGGAAGCCGGTTTTGCTCCTTTTATGCATTCAGAGCGAGGTTACCCACTTCTGACAGCATATCTTGTATCTGCATCCCACGTCGGTCATTTTCACATAAATTGTGAAATTACGTGGGCACTTGTCGCTTAAGCCGGTAAATGCAAATATGGAGCCGGAGATGTCCTTGGAGGCCGAAACTGGATTTCTCAGATTGCTTTCTGAGTTTCTTGGGCGATCCGGAGATCACTGTGATCTCTGTTTGCCGAGATTGGGCCTCTAAGGATATGAAAAGTGCATCTAGTACCCTTAAAGCACTGCTCGAGGGGTCTAGATGAGTTGTGTGATTCATTCCGACGATTCCACATTGAGCCTTGAGAAGGCTAGCATTGTGTAATGTAAGCATCCAGCGTCAAGTTCCCCCAAATAGGACCTCCGGATATGGATCTTCAATGAAAATGGCCTTTTATGCTCCTCAGAGGTTACTCGGGAAACCGTGAAGGGTTTTGCTGTCTGTTTTGCCCAATTGCGAATGTCCGCTGGAGTTTTCAGGGCAATGTAGTGTGAACTTCGTTTGCCGTAATTCCATCAGACCAGTCTCTGGGTACGCTCTTCCGAAGAGGGGTATGCCCGTTTTGTCGCTCGGAAGTCATTCAGGGTGTCTATATGGCTTCCAAAAGACAATCTGAAGCACTGCTCATGCTCTGTATGACTGTGGGGCATGGCCGCATCTGATATTTGGAATTAACTTTTCTCCGAGAAACCGGCATTTTTGGATTTCCACTGAAAACTTGTTTGTATACAGAAAGTTATTCTGTATAGAGCAGATGAATTGCGAAGTGCGTTTGAAGGCACTTTTCACCTGTTTGGCATCGATGTGGATTTTTGAAGTCCAATATTGGCTATCTTCCCACAGTCGAGCGAACTATCGGAAAATAGGACTGTTTATGTGGTATACTGAAAATGTCGGTTTTGGATATTATTGAGCTCTCTAGTCGCTCTGTTGCCTTTCGGTGGCCCCGGGAATCCTTCTGTTGAATGGACATGTCATCTGCTTAATTTTGTTGACTCGAGGATGAATAGTGATTTCTTGCTTTGTTGAGCCTTCTTCTGTATTCCTACTCGAGTCGTGGCCTGAATTGCTGCTGATACTGTTGTTTGGATTGATGAGCCAAAATGGGGTGCTGACAGCCCCACAATCATACAGAGCACGAGCAGTGCTTCAGATTGTCTTTTGGAAGCCATACAGACACCCTGAATGACTTCCGAACGACAAAACGGGCATACCCCTCTTCGAAAGAGCATAACCGGAGGCTGGTCTGATGGAATTACGGCAAACGAAGTTCATACTACATTGCCCTAAAAACTCCAGCGGACATTCGCAATTGAGCAAAACAGACAGCAAAACCCTTCACGGTTTCCCTAGTAACCTCCGAGGAGCACAAAAGAGACATTTTCAATGAAGATCCATATCCGGAGGTCTTCTTCGGGGAAACTTTGTCAGCACCCCATTTTGGCTCGCTAACTCAAGTCGGTCGAGCAGAATATAGAAAAATGACTTAACAGAGCAGAAAATCACTATTCATCCTCAAGTCGGTGAAATCGGGCAAATGACACATGGATATGACAGAAGGACCCCAGGGGTCATCAAAAAGCAACAGAGTGACTAGAGAGCTCAACAATGTCCAAATCCAGCATTTCCAATGTACCACGTGGACAATCCTATTTTCCGATAGTTCGCTCGACCGTCGGAAGATAGCCAACATTGGACTTCAAAAATCCACATCGATGCCAAACAAATGAAAAGTGTCTTCAAACGCATTTCGCAAATCATCTGCTCTATACAGAACAACTTTCTATATACAGACAACTTTTCAGTGGAAGTCCAAAAATGCCGGTTTCTCGGAGAAAAGTTAATTCCAAATATCAGATGCGGCCATGTCCCACAATCTTACATAGCACGAGCAGTGCTTCAGATTGTCTTTTGGAAGTCATACAGGCACCCCGAATGACTTCCGAGCGACAAAACGGGCATACCCCTCTTCGGAAGAGCCTAATCGGAGACCGATCTGATGGAATTATGGCAAACGAAGTTCACACTACATTGCCCTGAAAACTCCAGCGGACATTCGCAATTGGGCAAAACAGACAGCAAAACCCTTCTCGGTTTCCCGAGTAACCTCCGAGGAGCACAAAAGACCATTTTCAGTGGAAATCCATATTCGGAGGTCCTCTTTGGGGAAATTTGACGCCGGATGGTTAGCAATTCCAGTGTCGCTTATCTCAACGCTCGATGTGGAATCGTCGGAATGAATCACACAACTCATCTAGACCCCTCGAGCAGTGCTTTAAGGGTCTCAGATGCACTTTTCATATCCTTAGAGGCTCAATCTCAGCAAACGAAGATCACAGTAATCTCCGTATCGCCCAAGAAGCTCAGAAAGCAATATGAGAAATCCAGGTTCGGCCTCCTAGGACATCTCCGGGTCCATATTTGTATTTACCGGCTTAAGGGACAAGTGCCCACGTAATTTGACGATTTATGTCAAAATGACCGACGTGGGATGCAGGTACAAGATATGCTGTCAGAAGTGGGTAACCTCGCTCTGAGTGCATAAAAGGAGCAAAACCGGCTTCCGAGCCTCATACAGACATTTGGCAATTCCTCACAGAAAATGTCAATCTCGGACTCATTAAATCAGTTTCCTCGCGTATATCGATAATTCAACATTCGGTTCGAACCACGAGCCTCGAACGCGCGATCAATCGAGACCCGAGCTTTTTCCCTGTTTCTTCTCTTCGGTCGTGGGACCCACGGGCTACCCAAGATGAGTCACCCTTTGCTCTAGAAGCTTCTTCTTCTTCTTCTTCAATGCAAGACGCCAACTTGCCCTCTCTTAGCCAAAATATCTTGGAAAGGTTGAAGACAACACTCAACTTCTCATCAATGCTCATCAATGCTCATCAATGTCTTATCTCTTCTTCATTAATGCAATGGAAGAAGATGAGGCTTGATATTTTCTTAATCAAACCGAAATTTGCTAAGTATGGGGGTTAAGAGCACTTGCTTTTGCTAATGTGTCATTAGCTTTGCCTATAAATGGCCCAAAAGTGATAAAGATGATCACTTCTCCTCTTGCACACTCTCTCCAAGCTTTCTCCTTCAAGAAAAGCTCTCAACTCCATAGCAGAACCAGCAAGCTTCAACACTTCAAAACCAAGAGAGAAAACTCGAAGAAAACCCGAAGGAAGCTTTGAGTTATTAAGTCGGAAGCCGATGTTCATCATCCCGACTTAAGTTCAAAAATTATCGAAACTCCATGGACCACATGTTTTGGACCCAAGGAGTTCATTTATGAACTTAGATTTTTGGTTTGAAGTCATTTTCTCATCATTTCAGGTCATTTAGGTGATTTCGGGTGAATGACGTGCTCTCGGGTGAACAGTACACCCATCGCCGCACGAGCAGCCGCACACCCGCGCTCATAGCCGCGCGCCTGTGTGGACTCCCACGCACCAGACGCCCGTCCGCGCGCACGCCCCTGCTCTCCAGCGCTCCGCCCGTGTGCTTGCGCACGCCTGCCCGCGAGCCCGACGTCCATGCACACCTGAACGTGCATCGTTTGCACCCGAGCATCCTTCCAAGCGTTCTACCGAGTCACCCGACTCTCGAACACTTTCCCGATTCTTTCCTCGTATCT
This sequence comes from Punica granatum, assembly GCF_007655135.1. NCBI lineage: Eukaryota > Viridiplantae > Streptophyta > Magnoliopsida > Myrtales > Lythraceae > Punica > Punica granatum. Next base: position 25,713,106 of record NC_045127.1, on the reverse strand, counting down.
CGAGGCTAGGTAAATCACTCTTGACTTAGAGGAGTTAGGTCTTTTTACATTTATTGCATGTTCATGGAGTTATAAGGTGCACAAATTATGTTCACTTGCAAGACTTCATTTTTATGCACTTTTACATTATATCATGCATGTTTATCCTCGATTAACATGTTAACATGTCGGGAAACGTTTGGATTGACCCTCAAAAGACCTTCCCGACCCGAAATAAGCAAAAAAGCACTCGGGTTTGCCTCAAGAAGAGGTGACCGAGGCTTGGCTTGCTTTCCTCGAGTTAAGATCGGCCTTCTTAGCCCGATCCAAGCTTGATTCCCGAGTTTTCTCGTGTTTTCTTACATGCATGAAGTCGGTATTGTTTTATCGATTCCTTAAATAACTTGTTTGTGCATGTTTGCATGTTCGAATGCGTTATTCAAATCATGGCAATACCGACTTTCGTTTAATCGTGTCATTTATAATGTTTGTCGTTTAAGCATGTGAGAAATGATTCGAAACGAGACGGGAAAACCTCGTGGAACCCCATTCGGGCCATGGGACCTCTCGGCTATCTCCAAGGAGAAGTAACCGAGAGTCTCTTAGACTCGTACGGGTTGCATGAGGCTTCCTCTTCCCGTTTTGAGTCCGTTCTCGGCTTTCGTGTAATTTGCAATTTACATTATCGTCGCAATATCGCATGAAAATGCCTTTTCAAAACAAAGCATGCATGGATTTGTATATCGAGGACTCATTCGGATCCATTTGGTTATAAGGATATTGTCGGTTATTCAACTGGATTATTCTTGATCATTATGGATTCGTTTTGGTCGTCGAATCACGAATCGTTTTCACAATTAATGCATTCGGCAATAACCTTAAGCATTAATTCCACAAACGGGTTAATCGGGATGCTCACATGATTAAACCCACTTCACACTGATAAAGTTTACACGAATTGGCCATTAACTGGTAACTCGCATCGATGAGTTGTCAAATGATGTTGGTGCCCATTTCAAACTTATCAATTTCAAAACCCGAAACGCGCGGTCCGATGTAGCATGGACGTCTGAAAAGGGCTTCTGTGTCTCAACTTGAGTTTTTACCTGATTCCAAGTAGCTCAGGTCACGATACATAAGATCTTTCTAGATCACTTCTGGACAGGTCGACCGGTTCTTTGGCTTTTTCGGGGTTCTTGCACAACCCTGGACGATCCAGGGATTTGGTTGACACCGGCTACAGGCCGAGGTGGCCCGCACTGCGATGTTTCCCCTTTTCTGAAAATAATTTTCAAATAAAGGGCAAAATCGTCTTTTCACAATTCAGCGACACCCTTAGAGCACGTTTGGTTCGCAGGATTAGAATAGACAAGGAATAGAATAGACTGGGATTAGAATAGACAGGGAATAGAATGAAAATTCTGATGAAATTTTTGTGTTTGGTTGGAAGGACTAGACAGGGAATAGAATTATAATTATGATGTTTGGTTGGGTTGAATAAGAAATAGAAATAATAGGAATAGGATAAAAAGACAAAAATGCCCTTCATATAAATACAATTTTTCTCGCGCACTGTGGGGAAACCCTAGCGCTCATCTGATCGATGATGGGGCTTGTGAAAGTGTGGAGCTTTCCCATGGCCTCGTAGAGAAGTTGCTCCACCGGTTTCGGGATGCCTGGAAATCGGCATTGGGTGTGTTCCGATGGGCTGAATCGCGTTCGAGCTTCTGTCACGTCCCGAAAGCGTACGATGCGATTGTTGACATACTGGGAAAGAGCAAGCAGATGGAGAGAATGAGGGGAATGTTAGATGAGATGCTAAAACGCGGTTTTGTGAATCTCAACACAGTGAGCAAGGTCATGAGAAGGTTTGCTGGTGCAGGACTTTGGAGGGATGCCGTCTGGATATTCGATGAGCTGGAGAATCTCGGGTTGGAGAAGAACATCGAGACGATGAACTTGTTGCTTGATACGCTCTGCAAAGAGGGCAAGGTCGAGCAGGCTCACGAGATATTCTTGGCACTTAAGCCTCATATCCCCCCAGATGCTTACACATTTAACATATTCATCCATGGATGGTGCAAGCTCGATCGGGTAGATGAGGCTCTATGGACAATCCAAGAGATGAAGGGGCATGGTACCCAGGCCTGCGTGATCAGCTACTCCATCATAATCCGCTGTTATTGCTGCCTGCATGACTTCGTTAAAGTCTATGAATTGTTCGACGAAATGCACGGCCAAGGGTCCCCCCCAAACATTGCCACTTACTCGACGGTCATGAATTATCTCATTGTGTTTGAGATCTTCCAACTGCATTTTATGCTGGGATTTGATGTGTGAGGGATGCATGGTTAATGACTCTTGACATCGTTAAGTGATTTTTTTGATGCCTTGGTATGCATTTACTTCGCATAGTATGTTATCATACCCAACTTGCGTGTTCTTGAGGCTAGTTCAGACCATACAGAACTTGTCAGTGCATATGCTATACATTCCGAAGTATCATTTTGAGTTCTTGTAATCAGATGTGCTAATTGACTCTTTTCATTGTGCAGTTTGTAATTGCCTCTTTGGCTGGCTGGGGTGTTCTCATTGTTGGGGGATACAAATTCTTTACTAGAGGCAAAGGCAAGAACGAAGAGGTATTTTCTCTTCTTTGGCCTTTCAGAAAATTTTGGCTTCACGTTATCCTGCTTTAGCCTTTTTGAACTATATGATTAGAGTCTCTATTAATGAAGCTGCAAAAAAAAAAAATTGATGCATTGCTGATAGCTCAAAAATTAGAGCATAAGCTTTTGAAATTACAAAGTCTTACACTTCATTGTGTCATCAGCTTGAAGTGATGAGAGTGATTTGCATAAAAGTTTTAATATCAGTCTGTGCTCAAACTAGATAGAGGCTTTAGAACCGCCAAATTGTTTTGTCACAACTATATCTGGTTCTGGCAATGTGTTCTTCAGCCTGCCAATCGCGTGGGGAATTCTTTTATCATATTTTTTTTGGGCTCATGGTTCCTTTCAATCAGTTCACCTTTCGGTGTTGCTTAATCAATTCACAAGACATCGATGAATTGTCCTGTTTATTCTCTACTTGCAGAATCCGGCGGGAGCATCTCACTGAAGTTTGGACAAGTAGCTTGTATCTGTCTTCAATTTTTCCTGGAAATAAGATTCCTGCACGGACTTCTTGTGTCAGATTGAGTTATCTTTCCTTGTACGGTGAACAATTTGACGGTCACCCGATTAGTGTTGTGATCCACTCTTGCTGAATGAATTTTGGAGGCACTTTGCAAAAGTTGCATATCATTTAAGGCCTTTTTCACTGTCTGTGCACCATTACTGCAATTTGATGCACGAACTCCTGTTCCCAATAAATCAGTTCAATGCTGTAACTTCGTGTGCAAAGATGTTTTCCGGAGTTTTATGTTTTAGTTTACCCCGTGTCTGAATTAAGTAGGGAAATGAGTCAAAGATTATATTTTGAGCCATATCGGCATTAAAAATAATAAATAATAATAAAAAAGAGAGTTAGCTTTGTGTCAAGGGAAATAGAGAGCAAGCCTGGTCTTACTGATCTTCATCATTCGTACCAAAAGCACATTGATTAAAAGTTAGAAATCACATCGAAATTAATTCATAAACTACACATTGATTAAAAGTTAGAAATCACATTCGTACCAAAAGCACAACAATCTAAGTCTTGTATATTGAAATTTAAGTACGAGATTCAACATAAGGAGCAAACCACCCACAAAAGTCTTCTACTTTAACATGTCTGCAACAAAGATTTCACTTTTAACAATTCAATGAGCCAAAAAAAAGACCACCGAACTCAACAATTTTAGGGAAACTTGATCGCAATCTCCTTCTTGGGCCGATACTCGCCACTCCCGACGAGCTCGTCGTCTACATAGACGTAGAAGGCTGTGCTTGATTCGTAAGGAAATCCTGCACCATTTCCAAGCGATATTCTGGCTCGGTACCAAAGAAAAGTAGAATATAATTCGGATGGTTACCGAATTTTTGAATAGCCATGCGAACTTGTGCTGAAGTCAGACCATCAACATTACAAAGAGCTCTCGGAAGTTCAAGGAGAGAGTGGGACCATACCCAAATCTGCAGCACTGCATATATGTGTGTGTGTACATATATATATATATATGCAGAGTGAATGAATAAGGTAAATGTCATTTTCATTCAGGAGAAATTAACGGAGAAGAAAAAGGATACATAGATCCATATAATCAAGCGCATAGAAAATCATGTCACACTTTGAAAAATTTCGCATAGCATGACCTTTTAATTAATTGATTCAAGATTATATATATACATATTCTTTCGATTGAAACAGGCAGCTGATCATGTGCCTAGAAGAGAAAAGAAATAGAAAATAAAGGGGTCACGAATCTAATTAATAATAATTGAATCTGAGATCAACTAATTTCGAATCAATGGTATTGTCACTGCAACTAACCCCTCTATCTAGTGGCAGAGCTGTATCATCTGATACAGCTCCATCAGATGGCGCCTCAGTCACAGTATTGAGCTAATTAAAGGGTGTTTTTAGTTCCTAAATCCTTGTTTTCCTAACTTGAAACACTGAAGAAACATCTCAACGAACAATTCCAGCAAAAATTAAATCTTGTCCCTGAACTGAAGTATCGATTATCAGGACAAGCAAGCACAAGAGATACCAGGTAGACATCAAACAATACGGGCAGCAGAAGAACAATCATGGCTTGGGAGCTGGTCGGCAAAATCAACAGCTTAATAGGTTACATCGATTCACGGCAAAATCAATAGCGTTCAACAGAACACCACCCACACACACACACACACTGCGAGTTCTCCATCGGGACATACCCAAAAGCAAACGATACAGAGGTTGTGTATAGAGACAGAGAGAGAGAGAGAGAGAGAGAGAGAGAGAGAGAGAGAGAGACCTAGGCTATGGCACGAATCCGGGAGGTTCGGCTGGAGCTTCTAAGGGGAGGTTCGAATCGGGATGTCGTCACGCTCTGCTACGGTTTACAATTTTCTTCCAGGGGGAAATGTCCAATCGCTGAAGTGAGGCTTTTATGGGATGGCATGCATTGTAATTATCGAAAGAAGATGAGGGTATTTTTGTCCATTCGCCTCCATTTCCGCATCCGGATAAGCTAATCCGGACTGTGATGGGCGGCACCCGTATTCCGCGTGTAAACCGGATATGGACCGTGAGTCGGAATAGCTATTCCGCATTCCGTTGAACCAAACGACCGAAAATCTATTCCGTCCGGATTAGCTAATCCCTGCCCTGCCTAATCCGGTGAACCAAACATGCCCTTAGGGTTAGCATGACAGAAACACTACAGTACGAGATAAGAACGGGCTACCTGTTCAGGTGCAGGTTCATCTGCATAGCCTTTTCTTATCTAACTGATGAGTTTCTGTCATCCTAACATAGACTCGGGTAACTACAACGGTTATCTCTGTCAGAAAACGTGCAAAATGCTGATTAACATTTCACTCGACCTAACCAAATACTAGATAATGGTTACGAGGAATTCTATATTCCAAATCTAGAGTCAAAACACGAGTTTGGCTAATTCAATGGAAATTCAGTGTCACAATACAAAACAATTGTAAAAGCAATCCACACACATGAGATTTGACTCTCTTTGTCAAGTTCTCAAAACAAAGCCGAATGCTAAAACATTGGCACGTGCTTGTTTGTCTATGGTAGGATTTGCATGCCAAAATACCCCGGATTAACAACTTGTTAAAACACGTGCACTCGATAATAACAAACACTTTGTCTGTTATTTACCTGCTGCGTGTTATCTTTCAACACTTGTTTGTCATACGGGTCGAGCCTGATCTCTAGGCTAAATAATATTAGGGTTCAACGCCCTAATCATCAAGCACAGGGTCCAACCCCCTAATCATCACTCACAGGGTGCAACGCCCTATTCATTGAGAGCGCATGTCGAATTTCAGTTCTTCGGTCTTTTCCCTAAACTCACGGCGAGTTAGAGCGGAATAATAACCGAACGCGAGTCGACTGGAATTCGGCCATTTGTAATTTGTATTTATTGTTTTCGAGAGCATTGTAAGGACTTTTATTTTGTACATTTGTTCTGTAAGAATTCTAGTCGGTGAGCGAACAATCCGAGAGTGGAATTAATCGAATCGGTCTAATGCTTGCCCAGACACAAGTAAATCCAAGATCTCGTGGTTTTGGTTCACGCAAGGATTCAACCTCCATGGTTCGATGAACTGTAACGCAAGATTGTGAACCAATTCCCTGACAAACAGGTTTACTTCTTTCTCGGCTTCTCAACCGACATCGTTTAGTTCACCGAATCTCCGGTGTCAAAACGTGTGAGCCGAGCACAGCTTAATCCATGCAGTAAATAATAAAACATGCAAGCCTAGCAAACCAGAGTACCGAAAGGGCGTGCGGGATATAGGCCCGCACGTAACATGAACCCCCGAACACGGATTTTCCGGTTCCGCACAGATCAATGCCTTAACGACAAACTAGGTGTTCTATACCCCTAGACCCGGGTAACTTATCCGCCCTCGACCTTCGGGTCATAAAATGATAAGTGGCAACTCCTTCTCTCACGCGTGTCCGTCACGCGTCCCCACGGGAAGGTGGACACTCCCACGCCGCGCGATCCAAAAGCGCGCATGCGGGCCCCGACGAGAGTCTACATTCGGGTCCGTACATAGCTGTCATTTCGTGGTTGAGTTGCCGAAGGTCCCCTATTTTTTGCCTAGGTCGCAAGACGCGTGACAACCTAACGGGGTGTTTTGTTTGACATTTCTCTCATTTAGAGCTCACCTTTTGCTACGATCGCCCGTATTGGGTATGATCACACCTCTTGATTCCTCTAACTTTTGCCTAGACCGCCCTTTTCGGATTTTTAGCCTAGCGAGGATTTTGTTTCATGCTCTCCTTTTGCCACGGTTCCCCTTTGCGGGATTTTAAACCGTGCCTCTCGTTCCCTAATTTTTGTCTAGGCCGCCTCAAAGAGGTTTTCAACCTAGCGGGAAATTCTTTCTTTTTCTCTCAGGAAAAATTCAGAGAAAGGGAAAGAGCAGAAGAGGGGAGTACATGAGTTAGCGAAATTAAAAGTGTTGGGAACTGTACATGCGAAGAAAGATAAAATGTAATGTGTATTTGAGAAACACCCGCAGTGGGATGAGAGAAACACCATTATGGATAGTATTTCTTAAGAGCATCAGCGTTGACCGGAAGAGCATTCTCGTTTTCGTCCATATCATTGAGAATGATTGCCCCTCCGTCAAAGACTTCTTTAACGATGAAGGGACCGTCGTACTTGTAAGCAAACTTGCCCCTGGAATCTGGGGCGATGTGTAAAACTTTTCGCAAGACGAGGTCGCCGGGGCTGAGCTCGCGAGGATGAACTTTCTTGTTGAATGTTCGAGCCATTCTTTGTTGATGGCACTGACCGTGGCAAAGTGCTGTTAGCCACTTCTGGTCAATGAGATTAAGCTGTTCATAGCGTTGTTTCGCCCATTATGCTTCCTTGAGTTTGGACTCGGCAAGAACCCTCATGGAGGGAATCTCCACTTCGATTAGAAGAACCGCTTCCATGCCGTAGACCAAAGAATACGGGGTTGCCCCGGTAGATGAGCGGATAGAAGTACGATATGCCAAGAGTGCGAATGGGAGCATCTCATGCGAGTCCTTGTAATTCACTGTCATTTTTTCGATGATTTTCTTTATGTTCTTGTTCGCTGCCTCTACCGCACCATTCATTTGTGGACGATATGGAGAGGAATTACGATGCTGGATTCTGAACTGTGCACAGAGCTCGTCAATGAGCTTATTATTCAGGTTCTTGGCATTGTCGGTGATGAGAGTCACAGTGACCCCGTACCACGCAATGATGTCGCGTTTGAGGAAGCGAGCCACGGCCTTTGCAGTGACTGACGCAAGGGTGATAGCTTCGATCCACTTGGTGAAGTAATCGATAGCTACTAGTATGAACAAATGTCCATTGGACGCTTTGGGGTTGATAGGACCAATCACGTCCATGCCCCACATTGAAAAGGGCCACGGAGCAGCCATTGAATGCAGTTCCTTGGGTGGTGCTCTGATCTGATTCGTGTAGACTTGACACAAGTGACAGTGTCTGACATGCTTGACGCAGTCAGTCTCCATGGTAGACTAGAAATACCCGAGTCGCATGAGCTTCTTTGCTAGCATGAGCCCGTTCATGTGAGGTCCGCAATTTCCTTCGTGCAATTCTTCCATGAGGCGTTGTGCCTCGTTCTTGTCTACACACCAAAGTAGTGTAGCATCGAATGAACGGCGGTAGAGAGTCTCGCCACTCAAGAAGAAATTTGCTGCAATGCGTCGAAGAGTCCTCCAGTCATGACGATCGGCGAACACTGGGAATTGACCTGTTTGCAGCAAGTGCTTGATGTCTGCATACCAAGGTTTGCCGTCGACAGCATCGATTACATCGCAGTGGGCAGGGCCCTGAGCAATCTCGAACTTGAGGGGCTCGATGAGATTCTCTTTTGTAATACTCACCATGGAAGCGAGCGTTGCGAGTGCATCAGCGAACTGGTTCTTCATGCGTGGGGTGTACGTGAATGAAATGTCCTCGAAGTCCTCTGTCAACTCTTCGAGGTACTCGTGGTATGGCACTAGCTTTGGATCTTTCGTCTTCCACTGTTTGAGCGTCTGAAAGATTGTGAGCATAGAATCTCCAAACACTTCAAGCTCCTTGACTTTGAGGTCGATCGCCGCCTGCAAGCCGAGAATACATGCTTCATATTCGGCTATGTTATTGGTGCAGGGGAAATCAATCTTCGCTGCAACAGGGAAATGACGCCCCTCAGGGGATATGAGCACTGCGCCAATACCCGACCCGATGGAATTGACTGCACCATTGAAGTACATCTTCCATCCGGGAGTTTCCTCTTCATCATTCATTCGGAGGATTCCTTCGTCTGGAAAGTCAGAGTTGATTGGTGTGTCATCAACAATCGGGAACTCTGCTAGATGATCTGCTATCGCTTGGCCTTCCACTGATGTGCGCGACACGTATTCGATGTCGTACTCCGTTAGTTGGCAACGCCATTTTGCTATGTTCTTCATGGAGGACGGACTACCGAGTAGATACTTCAAAGGATCTATCTTTGACAACAGGCGAACAGTATGGTAGAGAGTGTATTGCCGGAGCCTTTGCATGACCCAAACGAGTGCGCAACACATCTTCTCTATCTCAGGGTAGTTGGACTCCCCTTTAGTGAACTTTTTGCTTAAATAATAAATTGCTCGCTCTACGTGAGAGGAATCGTCAGTTTGCCCTAACATGCTTCCGATGGATTGTCGGCGTACTGTCAGGTACAGAATGAGAGGACGATCCGGTGAAGGTGGAACCAACACCAGCAGCTGAACTAGATATGCCTTAACTGTATCAAAAGCTTTCTGACACTCGTCATCCCATTCGACCGTTGCATTTTTGCGAAGCAAACGGAAGAGTGGTTGGCACTTGTCTGTTAAATTTGCAATAAAACGCGCGATGTAATTCAGCCTTCCTAAAAAGCTCCTTACTTTGCGCACTGTCGATGGAGGGGGCAATTCCATGATCGCCTTGACCTCGTCGGGTCGACCTCGATGCCTTTTTCGCTGACTACAAACCCTAGCAATTTCCTTGACTTGACGCCGAAGGTGCATTTCGCTGGGTTAAGTCTGAGCTTGTACTTCCTGAGACGGTCGAATAATCGCTTGAGGTTAACCAGATGATCTTCTCCTTCTTTGGACTTCGCAATGATGTCGTCGACGTAGACCTCTATCTCTTTATGCATCATGTCATGAAAGAGAGTGACCATTGCCCGTTGATAGGTTGCCCCGGCATTTTTGAGACCGAAGGGCATGACCTTATAGCAAAACGTACCCCATATCGTGATGAATGTCGTTTTGATCTTATCCTCCTCGGCCATCTGAATCTGATTGTATCCAGAAAAACCGTCCATGAAGGAGAATTGTGTGTGGCGTGTTGTATTGTCTACCAAGACGTCGATATGGGGCAGCGGGAAGTTATCCTTAGGACTGGCCTTGTTGAGGTCTTTGTAATCGATGCAGACCCTGACTTTCCCATTCTTCTTTTCCACTGGTACAACGCTCGCTACCCATTCAGAGTAATTGCATACCTCTAAGAATCCTGCATCCACCTGCTTGACGACCTCCTCTTTGATGCGAAGAAGAAGATCAGCTCGTTGACGCCGTAAGTGTTGACGTTTGGGCGGAAATCTTTCAGTGTCAAGTGGGAGGAAATGCTTTAGGATCGAGGGGTCTAAACCTGGCATATCAGTATAAGACCAAGCGAAGACCTCTTGATACTCTGTCAAGAAATCGATCATTCGGGCTCTCTGTGTGGGGTCGAGACCCATCCCGATTTTTAGGGTCCGTTGTTCTTCTGTGATGCTTATGTTGATCTCTTCGGTTGGCTCGATTGAAGTGAGTTGATGGTTTTCAAGACGATGCAAATTCTCTTCTATCTCGGGCATGCGACCGTCCTCGTCAAGTCCTTCCCCGAAGTATATGGGTATGGACTTTCTGAGGTGTGTTTCGGATGAATTCGAATCGTTGCATCCGTGATTTGGATTCGATTGGAGCCTGGACACGAAAGTGAATTGTTTTAGAAATTAAAGGTGCTAGAAGTAAGTGCGAGAGAGAGAGAATTTAAACACAAGAATTCAAAAAGCATGTAGGGATTCTATTAACAAGCCATAACAAAAACCCCTCTTTTGTCATGTGGCTTATGGCGTTACCGACACACATGTAGCATTATATATAAAGACCGTCTTACACATCGGCAACTATGGTCGAGTAGAGCGAAACTGAAGTCCAGTTGGTAAGCTCCTCATCTTCCCGTACAGGGCGGATATGAACCCTAGAAGATGTCTCCTCAGTGACGGCATATATGGCTGGCAAAGCCAAAAACGCTTCAACTGCATCCGAAGAGAAGTCATCTATTTCAGTGATTGGGCTCTTGAAGGTGCCTCCCATGATTTGCGGTGGTGCTGTAAAAAACTGTGAGAGCGGTGGAACCCGAATGCCCCTGAAGAGCTTTCCGTAATGTGCAACAAGGCGGTGTAGATGTTTTCCACGACGAGCCTACAAGATCTCATGACAGGAGGGACGAAAGCCGAGTCCCCTCCTATTGCGGTATTCCTCCATTTCAATCGGTCGGAGGATTCCCTGTGCACGTGCCCCAAGTCCAGTTCCGGGGACATAGTCATTCTTCAACAGAACTTTCCCAATCATGCGATCGGTCCGTGACGGACCGACTTCTCCGTAGTGTCGGATTACGGAAATGGTGTCGAAAGAGTGAAAGGGAAGATTCTGATCTTCTCCAATGCTGATGTAGGGAACGGCTGTCTCCTTATAGACTGCATAATCTTCCTCATCGTTAATAGTGATGAGCTTACCTTCGATGAAGAATTTCAGTTTCTAGTGCAGCAATGAAGGAACAGTGCCGGCGGCGTGAATCCATGGTCTCCCGAGCAAGAGACTGAAAGCATTGGGTATCTCGAGGATCTGAAAGGTGACAGAGAATGAGCAAGGACCCACATCAATCAGGAGGTCGATTTCTCCATTCACTTCTCTCCTAGAGCCATCAAAGGCTCGAACAATGGTCTTGCTTGCACGGATGCGACTCATATCCACGTTCATCTATTTCAGTGTGGAGACGAGGCAAACGTTAAGAGTAGAGCCGTTGTCTATCATGACTCGACCAATGACGTGATTGTTGCACTTACAGACTATGTGCAATGCCTGTAAGTGTCCCTGACCTTCGGATGGAAGCTCGTCATTGGCAAAGGAGATCTGATTCGAGAAGATTGAGTTCACAGTTTCCTCGATCCTATCCGGTACAGTATCTTTTGGGACTTGTGCCGCAGTGAAGACTTTCAACAAAGCATTCCGATGCGGCTCGGAGCTTAAAAGCAATGATAGTAGCGAGATGTGGGCCGGCGACTTGCTCATTTGCTCCACCACTTTGTACTCGCTTGCTTTGATTACTTTCATGAAATCTTCAGCTTCTTGATCGGTGACCTTCTTCGCACGAAGTGGAGGAGCTTCTAAAGTGGTTGAGGATGTAACAGCAGGGGCTTTCCCTTTATCTGTAAGTTCTGGGCCCTGATAAACCCGTCCTGAGCGCATAATGGCCATTGCGCTCAACTCTTGTTCAGTGTTGGCAACCTCACCCCCGTAATTCCAGGGAACTCGTCGATCCTGATATGGCTCCTTTGCAGGAATCTCGATGACGAAAGGGACGGATGTCACTGCTACTTCCGTCTGAACGTACTCGATGACAAATTGAACTGGGGATTCCTGTGCTTCCTCCTTTTCTTCAATAGCGCATATGTTGATCATGTTGATTGTAGGCCCTGAGCTTGACCCGTGATTAGGGAAAGGGTTTGCACGTACATTTGGCTATTTCACCTCATTGAAGGAGATCTGCCTCGTGTCGATCATCTCCTGGATTCTATCCCGAAGTCTCCAGCAAGTGTCCAGAGTGTGACCAGGAGCACCCTGGTGAAACTCACAGTGCAAATTTTGATTTTGCACGGCAGGATCGAAATAGGGACCAGGCGCCTCTGTTTTGATCTTATTGCCTACGAGGAGTTGCCGGAATATGTGAGATGAAGGAGTTGGAAGATTGGTGTACTGCTTGCGCAGACGCAGTTGAGCAGTATTGCCTTGTTGAGTTCTCAGGGTCGGCGCACGTTGAGCCGGCTGAGGAGATCTCGAAGCTGGAGGTCTTCCTTGTTGAACCTGAGTAGGAGCGTACTGTTGCGGAGTTTGCGACTGGATAACAATTGGCGGGGTCAATGGATAGGCCTGCTGTGACTGGTAGGGCTGCACATAATGCACAGGATGTGCATATGCTTGAGAAGTCCGCAATGCAGGGGCGTAGTCCACCGAGATCGGTTGTGACGCCTGATGTCCGGAATTGACATTGCCAATAGTCGTGTCTTTGTTTCTCCTGGCGGTTCCAATAGTTTGCTTCTTTGGTGTTTCTCCATCCTTCTTCTTTGATGGGCCTTCAATTCTCCCTAGCTTAACACCCATGTCAAGTTTCTTTCCTGCCTCGATCAGGTCTGAGAAAGAAGAAGTATGAGCCAAGAGATGTGAGTAATATACGCCTCTGAGTGTGGAGTGAAAGAGCTGAACTTGTTGCCGCTCCGTGATTGAAGGAATGTGCTTTGCTGCTCTTCCTCTCCATTCCGTTGCGTATGCTTCAAAAGCTTGACCCTCTTTCATCTCTGTCATGCTGAGATCGAGAAGGGTAGGAGGTGTCTCCGCGCAAAATCGATACTGGTCGAGGAACTTCTGAGAAAGATCTGTCCATGTAGGGACGTCGCTAGCTTTCAGAGTCATAAACCAATCTAATGCGGACCCCATAAGACTATCTTGGAAAGTCTGAATGACAAATTCCTCGTAATCCCAATACGAGAGCATTTTGCTATGATAGTGACGGAGATGATGCCGAGGGTCTGAGGTCCCGTCGTATCTCTTGAAATCTGGAATCTTGATTTTAGGGGGCAGCAGCATGCCCGGAAAGAGATTCCAGTCATTATCACCAAAGTCAAGACAAGACGTGCCTATTTGGAGGGCTCGGATGGTTTCCTCCATTCTCTTCATTCTTCTCTCCTATTCATTTTCAGAAGGAATATTTGTTGGTAGGGCTGGAGGGGCAGCTTGAGTAGGCGCGCCCGGTTCAGTGGGAGGAATATTTAAGGGTGGTGGAGCTTGGTAGGGGAAGCTCGTTTGGGGTTGTGGAGCTTGGTAGGGGAAGCTCGTTTGGGGTTGTGGAGCTTGGAAGGGGAAATGGTCCTCCGTAAGAGCAGGAGCTTGTGCCAGCACGACTGGAGGGACCGTTGGCAGTGGAACAGTGTAAATTGGAGGATGCAATGATACGGTTAGTGGTGGCAGTGTATGTATAGTCTAATCCGCGAAAAAGAAAGCCGCTGGTGGCAACGGAACTGCTGTTGGAGCAGGTGGTGGTGGTAGAGAATCACTGATCGGATGAACCGTCGGTGCAAATGCCATTGCTGAGAAAGATGCGTCTTCAACCTCCGAAACAAAGGTTGGAGGGACTGTTGGATTTGGATCGACAATTGGCCTATGCTCCGAAGGCGGAGTAAAGCTCGATGAAGCCTGATTCTGATTCCTGAGCATGGCCATGAGCTCCGTCATGATGGTGGCCATGTTGGTCGCCAAATGGTTCACCATTCCTTCTAGCGCCATCAAATGTGCGGGATTGACGAAGTTGGACGCCGTCTGTGCTGTTGGTGGAGGATGTCCGATAGGGACGCCTGAATGCGCTGTAGATATGTCCGCGGGTATTGGAGGTGATATAACTTGCGTCAGTGGTGTTTGAGAATGTCTCGGCGTTGGCGGAGTATCTTGTTCATGAATGGCGGGTTGTTGATCTTCTGCCATCCTTACGCGTGCACGAGTTGGATATCGATGGGACGCCAGTTGTTCGCACCTATATGTATAAGTGTATGAGTGTACTTATTATGCTTTGACTATCTTCAAAATATAAATGACAGTGTATGAATGCATAAGATGCATAAGTTTGAAAATACTAATGCCATTACATCAGTTTGATTTATATTCTATAATTTACGAAGACAGTCTGTTTGAAAGGGAAACATAAACATTAAACCGCCAACTATTACAACCCGTAGCTGAGTGAGCGTTGCGCGGGTCCGGTGCGGGCAAAAGTGTTAACAAACTAAACCTAAGGATGGGAGGCCTTGCGCGCTTTCGCCCGCACTCGGTCCAGCGTAGCGCTCAAACGCGCTATCTCCCTGTCTTGGTTCGCTATGCGTATGTGAATCTGAGCCAACTCGCTCTGAAGCTCTCTGTGATCAGTGAGTTCTGCACGAATATCCACAAGTTCACAACGGAGTCGATCTCGCTCCTCCCTGATGGACTGCAACTCTGTGCGTATGGCTCCTTGGATTGAGCTCTCTGCGTCTGGAACGCCTGCCTGCGGTGCGTGAGGAATCCGTGGCAAATGTCGTCGACGAACAGGTGTGAGTCCATGCGGATGGAACTGCGCCACGTATGCTACGGTAGCTGAGAAAGCTCGTTCGTCGTCAGTGGGGTGCTCCGGGAAATAGAGCTCCTGAACGGTGCACGTGCCCCATAAACGTCGAACTTCTCTAATTCGCAGAACCCTATCTGGAAGTTAAGCTATAATATCCGTCCACACGAAGCGGTGTGGAGTGCGATCTGCCTCTATAGGAATATCCTGTAAGCCGCCGAGTTGTCTGATGACTCGGGCTGGAAAAACAAGTGTGCTCCCTAAGTGACTGATCAAAGGAAGTCCTATAACCGAAGGACATCCAATGGTCATGGGACCGCCGGGATTCCAACGAGCAGCCCACAGAAACTGTGCCGGGGTGAGTCTCTTGAATAATTGGATCCAATCGGTGTAGTCGCGATCGGAGGGCCGAAACACCTGAAGTAGGCGAGCGATGAGCGAACGTTCATCGGTGATGTAGGAAAAAGGATGTGATGAGTAGAACGGCCTAATGTGTGCGAGGAGCCAAATTTGAAGAAGATGCGGAGCTCCTCTCATTCTACCACGTCTAACCTCTCGTACATAGTCAAGAGACCGAATGGTCTCAGCCAAGACGGCTTCTACGTAACTACGGCCTCCTACCACTTGGAGGATGACTTGGGCAAGTGCCCCGTCTATGAGGTTCGACGAGTGGGGGAATAGAATGGTCCTGAAGATGAGCAAGAGGAACCCGTGACAGGCGTCACGCTGATACGATTCTCCCCTGGCATTGAGAGAACGGACATGTATGAAGTCTATGAGCCATGTGGTCCTAACGCTATGCTCCCATCCATGCTGAAGCTCATGACAAATTTCTTCGTCGCGGAGATCTAGGAGGATGGCGAGTCTACTCTGTATCGTGGCAAACTGGTTGGGCACCACGATGTCGCGGGTCGGCATGGGCCGCTGAATGAGTGTCGCATACTCCTCTATTGTAGGAGCTAGCTCTGACCCTTGAAAACTGAATACGGCCCGCTGAGTGTCCCAAAAACTAATAGTAGTTCTGAGTAGGGTCCAGTTAATGGGGGAATCAACGAGTAATGGTAAGTCCCCTATGATGAGTTGGAGGAATGCACGGTCAACTGGGCGGAATGTGTTTTAAAGGTGAGTAATGTCCGCGAATGGCATGATGATGACATCGAGCCTAAGACAGGGATGCGAGCGATCCATCCTTACCTAAATGGAGAGATGTTGGTTTAATGTTTATAAACAAACTGATGTAATGTCCTAGGTTATTTTGAAAACATGCATGCAGTGCAGAAAAGTAAAGTATAGCTGTATCTATTATAATGTACATCGCTCGTTGTAGAAAAACAACAAAAGGCCCGCCTAAATAAAAAAAACTAGGGGCCAACTCAAAGACCGGACTTTGGGTCGGTTGACGACGTGAGGTTATTTTGGTCCGGCATAACGGTCCCTGTTTATGCATGGTTTCAGTATTCTACTGGGAAAACCACTAACTAGGGATGGGGGCTCCCGATTCAAGGGTGTCAATTCCTTGAAATTGGGCGAGATTCTTTTCAAGGCCTAAGCGACAGTTGAACCACGCGCCGTACCCCTACTTCGAACCCCTGTCTAACCTAGATTCCTAGATTGCTGCTCGTGGGATTTCAAGCGTGGTACCTAAGTCCACTAGAATGATGCAATGTAAGTGCAGAAAAGTAAATGTGCGCAAAATAAATGTACGGAAAGCGATGAAAAAACATGCAAGCAAGCAAACGGATCGAGCCTAAACCCACTAAGTATGTCCCCAGTGGAGTCGCCAAGCTGTACGGACCCGAATGTGGACTCTTGTCGGGGCCCGCATTGCGCGCTTTTGGATCGCGCTGCTTGGGAGTGTCCACCTTCCCGTGGGGATGCGTGACGGACACGCGTGAGAGAAGGAGTCGCCACTTATCATTTTACGACCCCAAGGTCGAGGGCGGATAAGTTACCCGGGGTCTAGGGGTATGGAACACCTAGTTTGTTGTTAAGGCATTGATCTGTGCGGAATCGGAAAGTCCGAATTCGGGGGTTCATGTTACGTGCGGGCCTATATCCCGCACGCCCTTTCGGTACTCTGGTTTGCTAGGCTTGCATGTTTTATTATTTACCGCTTGAATTAAGTTGCACTCGGCTCGCACATTTTGACACCGGAGATTCGGTTAACTAAACGATGTCGGTCGAGAAGCCGAGAGAGAAGTAAACCCGTATGTCGGGGAGTTGGTTCACAATCTTGCGTTACAGTTCATCGAACCATGGAGGTTGAATCCCTGCGTGAACCAGAACCGCGAGTTCTTGGATTTACTTGTATCTGGGCAAGCATTAGACCGATTCGATTAATTCGACTCTCGGACCGTTCGCTCACCGACTGGAATTCTTACAGAATGAATGTATAAAATAAAATCCTTACAATGCTCTCGAAAACAATAAATATAAATTACAAATGACCGAATTCCAGTCGACTCGCGTTCGGTTATTATTCCACTCTAACTCACTGTGAGTTTAGGGAAAAGACCGAAGAACTGAAATTCAGTGGACGCTCTCACTGAATAGGGCATTGGACCCTGTGAGTGTTGATTAGGGCGTTGGACCCTGTGCTCGATGATTAGGGCGTTGAACACTAATATTATTCGGCCTAGGGATTAGGCTCGACCCGCATGGCAAACAGGTGCGGAAAGATAACAAGCAGCAGATAAATAACAGACAATGTGTTTGTATTCACTGAATATACATGGATTAGCAAGTTTATTAATCCGAGGTATTTTGGCATGCAAATCCTACCCTAGACAAACAAACGCGTGCCCATGTTTTAGCATTCGGCTTTGGTTTGAGAACCTGACATGTCGGGTGTCCGTAGTCAAGTTTCGTGTGTGTGGATTGCTTTTACAGTGATTCGGTGTTGTGACACTGAATTTCCACTGAATTAGCCAAACTCGTGTTTTGATTCTAGATTTGGAATCTAGAATTCCTCCTAACCATTATCTAGTGTTTGGTTAGGTCGAGTGAAAGGTTAATCAGCATTTTGCATGTTTTCTGACAGAGATAACCGTTTTAGTTACCCGAGTCTATGTTAGGATGACAGAAACTCATCAGTTAGATAAGAAAAGGCTATGCAGATGAACCTGCACCTGAACAGGTAGCCCGTTCTTATCCCGTACTGTAGTGTTTCTGTCATGCTAACCATGCTGACCCTAAGGGTATCGCTGAACTGTGAAAAGACAATTTTGCCCTTTATTTGAAAATTGTTTTCAAAAAATGGGAAACATCGCAGTGCAGGCCACCTCGGCCTGTAGCTGATGTCAACCAAATCCCTGGATCGTCCAGGGTTGTGCAAGAACCCCGAAAAAGCCAAAGAACCGGTCGACCTGCCCGGAAGTGATCTAGAAAGATCTTCTGTATCTTGACCTGAGCTACCTGGAATCAGGTAAAAACTCAAGTTGAGACACAGAAGCCCTTTTCAGACGTCCATGCTACATCGGACCGCGCGTTTCGGGTTTTGAAATTGATAAGTTTGAAAAGGGCACCAACGTCATTTGACAACTCATCAACGCGAGTTATCAGTTAATGGCCAATTCGTGTAAACTTTATCAGTATGAAGTGGGTTTAATCATGTGAGCGTCCCGATTAACCCGTTTGTGGAATTAATGCTTAAGGTTATTGCCAAATGCATTAATTATGAAAACGATTCGTGATTCGACGACCAAAACGAATCCATAATGATCAAGAACAATTCGGTTGAATAACCGACAATATCCTTATAACCAAATGGATCCGAATGAGTCCTCGATACACTAATCCATGCATGCTTTGTTTTGAAAAGACATTTTCATGCGATATTGAGACGATAATGTAAATTGCAAATTGCACGAAAGCCGAGAACGGACTCAAAATGGGAAGAGGAAGCCTCATGCAACCTGTACGAGTCTAAGAGGCTCTGGGTTACTTCTCCTTGGAGATAGTCGAGAGGTCCCATGGCCCGAATGGGGTTCCACGAGGTTTTCCCGTCTCGTTTCGAATCATTTCTCGCATGCTTAAACGACAAACATTATAAATGACACGATTAAACGAAAGTCGGTATTGCCATGATTTGAATAACGCATTCGAAAATGCAAACATGCACAAACAAGTTATTTAAGGAATCGATAAAATAATACCGACTTCATGCACGTAAGAAAACACGAGAAAACTCGGGAATCAAGCTTGGATCGGGCTAAGAAGGCCGATCTTAACCCGAGGAAAGCAAGCCAAGCCTCGGTCACCTCTTCTTGAGGCAAACCCGAGAGCTCTTTTGCTTATTTCGGGTAGGAAAGGTCTTTTGAGGGTAGATCCAAACATTTCCCGACATGCTAACATGTTAATCGAGGATAAACATGCATGATATAATGTAAAAGTGCATAAAAATGAAGTCTTGCAAGTGAACATGCTTTGTACACCATATAACTCCATGAACATGCAATAAATGTAAAAAGCCCTAACTCCTCTAAGTCAAGAGTGATTTACTTAGCCTCGGGATACGAGGAAAGAGTCGAGGAAGTGTTCGAGAGTCAGGTGACTCGGTAGAACTCTTGGAAGGATGCTTGGGTGCAAAGGATACACGTTCGGGTGTGCATGGACGTCGGGCGCGCGGGCAGGCGTGTGCGAGCACATGGGCGCAGCGCTAGAGCGCGCGGGCGTGCGGTCTGGCACGCCGACGTGCGCGCAGACGGGCGTCTGGCGCACCGGCGTGCGCGCGAACGGGCGTCTAGCGCGCGGGCGTGCGTGCGGGCCGCGGCTGTGAGCGCGAGCGTGCGGTTGCGCGTGTGGCGACGGGTGTACTGTTCACCCGAGAGCATGTCCTTCACCCGAAATCACCTAAATGACCTGAAATGATGATCAAATGACTTCAAACCAAAAATCTAAGTTCATAAATGAACTCCTTGGGTCCAAAACATGTGGTCCATGGAATTTGAGAATTTTTGAACTTAAGTCAGGATGATGAACATCGGCTTCCGACTTAAGAAAACTCAAAGCTTTCTTCGGGTTTTCTTCAGTTTTTTTCTCTTGGTTTTGAAGTGTTGAAGCTTGTTGTTTTGGCTATGGAGTTGAGAGCTTTTCTTGAGGGAGAAAGCTTGGAGAGAGTGTGCAAGAGGAGAAGTCATTAGCTTAATCACTTTGGGGCTATTTATAGGCAAAGCTAATGGGCAATTAAGCAAAAGCAAGTGCTCTTAACCCCTTGGATTAAGCTTGGACGATTTGATTAAGAAAATATCAAGCCTCATCTTCTTCCATTGCATTAATGAAAAAGAAATTGGAGCATTGATGAGCATTGATGAAGATGGAGTGTTGTCTTCAAATTGTAGGCTTGATATTTTCCTAAGAGAATGCAAGTTGCATGGAGAAGATGACAAGGAGATGAGGATGAATGTGGACCATGCAATCTTGATGAAGAAGAGCCAAGAAGCTTTGATGAGCATTGATGAAAGCTTGAGTGTTGTCTTGGAAGACTTAGAGATATTTTCATGCAAGTGTGCAAGAGAAGCTTGGGGTGGACGGCTTGGCAAGGGAAGAGTTGCCATTGGGCAATTCGTGGGTCCCATGGCCGAAGAGGAGAAACCGGGAAAAAGCTCGGGTCTCGATTGATCGCGCATTCGAAGCTTGTGGTTCGAACTGAATGTTGAATTATCGATATACGCGAAGAAACGGATTTAATGAGTCCGAGATTGGCATTTTCCGTGAGGAATTGCCAAATGTCTGTATGAGGCTCGGAAGCTGATTTTTCTCCTTTTATGCATTCAGAGCAAGGTTACCCACTTCTGACAGCATATCTTGTATATGCATCCCACGTCGGTCATTTTGACATAAATTGTCAAATTATGTGGGCACTTGACCCTTAAGCCAGTAAATGCAAATATGGAGCCCGAGATGTCCTAGGAGGCCAAAACTGGATTTCTCAGATTGCTTTCTGAGTTCCTTGGGCGATCCGGAGATCACTGTGATCTCTGTTTGCCGAGATTGGGCCTTTAAGGATATGAAAAGTGCATCTGAGACCCTTAAAGCACTGCTCGAGGGGTCTAGATGAGTTGTACGATTCATTCCGACGATTCCACATTGAGCCTTGAGAAGGCTAGCATTGTGTAAGGTAATCATCCGGCGTCAAGTTTCCCCAAAGAGAACCTCTGGATATGGATCTTCACTGAAAATGGCCTTTTGTGCTCCTCGGAGGTTACTCGGGAAACCATGAAGGGTTTTGCTGTCTGTTTTGCCCAATTGCGAATGTCCGTTGGAGTTTTCGAGGCAATGTAGTGTGAACTTCGTTTGCCGTAATTCCATCAGACCAATCTCCGGTTATGCTCTTCGAAGAGGGGTATGCCTGTTTTGTCGCTCGAAAGTCATTCAGGGTGTTTGTACGGCTTCCAAAAGACAATCTGAAGCTCTGCACGTGTTCTGTATGATTGTGGGACATGGCCGCATCTGATATTTGGACTTAACTTTTCTCCGAGAAACTAACATTTTTGGACTTCCACTGAAAAGTTGTCTGTATACAGAAAGTTGTTCTGTATAGAGCAGATGATTTGCAAAATGCCTTTGGGGACACTTTTCATCTATTTGGCATTGGAGTGGATTTTTGGAGTCCAATATTGGCTATCTTTCGATGATCGAGCAAACTATCGGAAAATAGGACTATCTATGTGGTACGTTGGAAATGCCGGTTTTGGACGTTGTTGAGCTCTCTAGTCACTCTGTTACCCTTTGGTAACCCCTGGAGTCCTTCTGTCATATGCATGTGTCATTTGCTCGATTTCGCCGACTTGAGGATAAATAGTGATTTCTTGCTCTGTCTAGCCGTTTTCTGTGTTCTGCTCAAGTCGTGGCTTGGATCATTGCTAATATCGTTGTTTGGAATGATGAGCCAAAATGGGGTGCTGACACTGACTACATTTCTATTCAGGGGTCTCTCCCCTTTGGGTACGTCCCGACTAAATTTCTGCTCAGGGTTCGTCCCGACTTTTACATTTCTGCATCTGATATGACATCCCTACAAATCCAAAGTAGGAGGGAGAAGACTGTTATAGGAAGTTTCATATCGATCATTGCTATCAAATTAGGGTACTTCTGAAGTCTTTGGCTGCATCCTCTTCTCGAGCACGCAGTCAAAGAGGGGCAAGCTGTCAGCACCCCATTTTGGCTCACCTTTCCAAACAATGATATCAGCAATGGTTCAGACCATGACTTGAGCAAGAATACAGAAAAACGGCTCGACAGAGCAAGAAATCACTATTCACATGTGACAGAAGGACTCCAGGGGTCACCAAAGGGCAATAGAGTGACTAGAGAGCTGAACAATGTCTAAAACCGGCATTTACAGTGTACTACATGGACAATCCCATTTTCCGATAGTTCGCTCGACCGTCGGAAGATAGCCAATATTAGACTTCAAAAATCCACATCAACGCCAAACAAATGAAAAGTGTCTTCAAACGCATTTCGCATATCATCTGCTCTATACAGAACAACTTTCTGTATACAGACAACTTTTCAGTGGAAGTCCAAAAATGTCGGTTTCTCGGAGAAAAGTTAATTCCAAATATCAGATGCGGCCATGCCCCACAATCATACAGAGCACGAGCAGTGCTTCATATTGTCTTTTGGAAGCCATACAGACACCCCGAATGACTTCCGAGCGACAAAACGGGCATACCCCTCTTCGGAAGAGCATAACCGGAGACTGGTCTGACGAAATTACGGCAAACGAAGTTCATACTACATTGCCTTGAAAACTCCAGCGGACATTCGCGATTGGGCAAAACAGATAGCAAAACCCTTCTCGGTTTCCCGAGTAACCTCGCGATTTGGAGAAACCTGACGCCGAATGCCTACCTTACATAGTGCTAGCCTTCTCAAGGCTCAATGTGGAATCGTCAGAATAAATCACACAACTCATCTAGATCCCCCGAGCGGTGCTTTAAGGGTCTAAGATGCACTTTTCATGTCCTTAGAGGCTCAATCTCAATAAACAGAGGTCACAGTGATCTTTGGATCGCCCAAGTAACTCAAAAAGCAATCTAAGAAATCCAGTTTCGGCCTCCCAGGATATCTCCGGCTCCATATTTGCATTACCGGCTTAAGGGTCAAATGCCCACGTAATTTAACAATTTATGTCAAAATGACCGACGTGAGATGCAGATAGAAGATATGTTGTCAGAAGTGGATAACCTCGCTCTGAATGCGTAAAAGGAGCAAAACCGGATTCCGAACCTCATACAGACATTTGGCAATTTCTCACGGAAAATGCCAATCTCCGACTCATTAAATTTGTTTCCTCGCATATATCGCTAATTCGACGTTCAATTCAAACCACGAACTTCGAATGCGCTGTACGGACCCGAATGTGGACTCTCGTCGGGGACCGCATTGCGCGCTTTTGGATCGCCCGGCTTAGGAGTGCCCACCTTCCCGTGAGGACGCGTGACAGACACGCGCGAGAGAAGGAGTCGCCACTTATCATTTTACGACCCGGAGGTCGAGGGCGGATAAGTTACCCGGGTTTAGGGGTATGGAACACCTAGTTTGTCGTTAAGGCATTGATCTGTGCGGAACCGGAAAATCCATGTTCGGGGGTTCATGTTACGTGCGGGCCTATATCCCGCACACCCTTTCGGTACTCTGGTTTGCTAGGTTTGCATGTTTTATTATTTACCGCTTGAATTAAGTTGCACTCGGCTCGCACGTTTTGACACCGGAGATTCGGTGAACTAAACGATGTCGGTTGAGAAGCCGAGAGAGAAGTAAACCCGTATGTCGGGGGGTTGGTTCACAATCTTATGTTACAGTTCATTGAACCGTGGAAGTTGAATCCTTGCGTGAACTAGAACCGCGAGTTCTTGGATTCACTTTCCTTTGGGCAAGCATTAGACCGATTCGATTAATTCGACTCTCGGACCGTTCGCTCATCGACTGGAATTCTTACAGAATGAATGTACAGAATAAAATCCTTACAATGCTCTCGAAAACAATAAATACAAATTACAACTGGCTAAATTCCAGTCGCCTGGCGTCCGGTTATTATTCCGCTCTAACTCACCGTGAGTTTAGGGAAAAACCGAAGAACTGAAATTCAATGCACGCTCTCACTGAATAGGGCGTTGGACCCTGTGAGTGATGGTTAGGGTGTTGGACCCTGTGATCGATGATTAAGGCATTGAACCCTACTATTATTCGGCCTAGGGACCAAACTCGACCCCGCATGGCAGACATGTGCGAAAAGATAACAAGCAGCAGGTAAATAACAGACAATGTGTTTGTATTCACCGAATGTACGTGGATTAGCAAGTTTATTAATCCGGGGTATTTTGGCATGCAAATCCTACCCTAGACAAACAAACGCGTGCCAATGTTTTAGCATTCGGCTTTGGTTTGAGAACCTGACATGTCGGGTGTCCGTAGTCAAGTTTCGTGTGTGGATTGCTTTTACAGTGATTCGATGTTGTGACACTGAATTGATCCAAACTTGTATTTTGACTATAGATTTGGAACCTAGAGTTCTGCCTAACCATTTTTTAGCGTTTGGTTAAGTCGAATGAAATTATTAGTTAGGTAATTGTATTTGGATACAGAATACCCAACTGACATCTTAAACGATGCTAAGATGACGGCAAATCACAAAATGATGTTCTTGCCCTTGATTTGAAAATTTATTTTCATAAAAGGGAGACAACACAATATGTATTTGAGAGTATGAGGGTTTTGAAAAGGGCATTAACATCGTTTTGTAATTCGTCGACACGAGTTACAAATTAATGTCCAATTCGTGCAAAGTCGTTTAAATTGAATGAATTAACCGTGTGAACGTCCCGATTAACCCGTTCGTGGAATTAATGCTTAAGGATTGTGCCAAATGCATTAATTGTGAAAACGATTCGTGACTCGACGACCAAGACGATTCCATAAGGATCGAGGATAATTTGGTCCAATGACCGAAACTACCCTCGTAACCGAATGGACCCGAACGAGTCATCGATACCCAAATCCATGCATGCTTTGTTTTGAAAAGACATTTTCATGCGATATTGCGACGATAATGTAAATTGCAAATTACACGAAAGCCGAGAACGGACTCAAAACGGGAAGAGGAAGCCTCATGCAACCCGTACGAGTCTAAGAGGCTCTCGGTTACTTCTCCTTGGAGATAGTCGAGAGGTCACATGGCCCGAATGAGGTTCCACAAGGTTTCCCTGTCTCGTTTCGAATCATTTCTCGCATGCTTAAACGACAGACATGATAAATGACACGATTAAACGAAAGTCGGTATTGCAATGATTTGAATAACGCATTCGAACGTGCAAACATGCACAAACAAGTTATTTAAGGAATCGATAAAACAATACCGACTTCATGCATGTAAAAAAACACGAGAAAACTCAGGAATCGAACCTGGATCGGGCTAAGAAGACCGTTCTTAACCCAAGGAAAGAAAGCCAAGTCTCGGTTACCTCTTCTTGGGCAAACCCGAGAGCTCTTTTGCTTATTTCGGGTCGGGAAGGTCTTCCGAGGGTCGATCCAAACGTTTCCCAACATGCTAACATGTCATATGATGACGAGCATGCGTAATATAACATGAAAGTGTATGAAAATTAAGCCTTGCAAGTTAAACATGCATAAAACGCCATATTACTCCATAGCCATGCAAATAATGTAAAAAGCCCTAACTCCTCTAAGGCAAGAGTGATTTACCCAGCCTCGGGATACGAGGAAAGAGTCGGGGAAGTATTCGAGAGTTAGGTGACTCGGTTAAGCGCTTGGAAGGGTGCTCGGGTGCAAAGGATGCACGTTCGGGTAAAGATGGGCGCACGGGTGGACGTCAGGCGAGCGGAAAGCCGCACGGGCGCGCGGCAAGGAGAGCGAGCGCGCGGGCAGGCGCGCAGGCGCACGGCAGGTGCACAGCAGGCGCGCGGTAGGTGCACGGGCGCGCGACAGGCGCATGGCAGGTGACTATCACTATTCACCCGAGAGCACGGGATGAACTCCAAAGCCTAAAATACACCTGAAATCATAACTTAAAGTGCTCAAATAAAAAAAAAAGTTCACCACTGAACTCCAAGGGTCCAAAACATATGGTCCATGGAATTTGAGAATTTTTTAACTTAAATCGGGATGATGAGCATCGGCTTCCGACTGAAGAAACTCAAAGCTTTCTTCGGGTTTTCTTCGGGTTTTCTTCGGTTTTTCTCTCTTGGTTTTGAAGTGTTGAAGCTTGCTGATTTTGGCTATGGAGTTGAGAGCTTTTCTTGAGCATTGATGAGCATTGATGACAAGTTGAATGTTGTCTTCAACCTCTCCAAGATATTTTGGCTAAGAGAGGGCAAGTTGGCTTCTTGCATTGAAGAATAAGAAGAAGCTTCTAGAGCAAAGGGTGACTCATCTTGGCTAGCCCATGGGTCCCACTACTTAAGAGGAGAAACCGGGAAAAAGCTCGGGTCTCGATTGATCGCGCATTCGAAGCTCGTGGTTAAAACTGAATGTTGAATTATCGATATATGCGAGGAAACGGATTTAATGAGCCCGAGATTGACATTTTCCGTGAGAAATTGCCAAATGTCTGTATAAGGCTCGGAAGCCGGTTTTGCTCCTTTTATGCATTCAGAGCGAGGTTACCCACTTCTAACAGCATATCTTGTATGTGCATCCCACGTTGGTCATTTTGACATAAATTGTCAAATTACCTGGGCACTTGACCCTTAAGCCGGTAAATGCAAATATGGAGCCGGAGATGCCCTAGGAGGCCGAAACTGGATTTCTCAGATTGCTTTCTGAGTTTCTTGGGCCATCCGAAAATCACTGTGATATCTGTTTGTCGAGATTAGGCCTCTAAGGATATGAAAAGTGCATCTGAGACCCTTAAAGCACTGCTCGAGGGGTCTAGATGAGTTGTGTGATTCATTCCGACGATTCCACATTGAGCCTTGAGAAGGCTAGCATTGTGTAAGGTAATCATCAGGCATCAAGTTTCCCCAAAGAGGACCTCCGGATATGGATTTCCACTGAAAATGGTCTTTTGTGCTCCTCGGAGGTTATTCGTGAAACCGAGAAGGGTTTTGCTGTCTGTTTTGCCCAATTGCGAATGTCCGCTGGAGTTTTCAGGGCAATGTAGTATGAACTTCGTTTGCCGTAATTCCGTCAGATCAGACTCCGATTATGCTCTTCCGAAGAGGGGTATGCACGTTTTGTCGCTTGGAAGTCATTTAGAATGTTTGTATGGCTTCCAAAAGACAATCTGAAGCACTGCTCGTGCTTTGTATGATTGTGGGGCATGGCCGCATCTGATATTTGGAATTAACTTTTCTCCGAGAAACCGGCATTTTTGGACTTCCACTGAAAAGTTGTCTGTATACAGAAAGTTGTTCTGTATAGAGCAGATGATTTGCGAAATGCGTTTGAAGACACTTTTCATCTGTTTGGCATCGATGTGGATTTTTGAGGTCCAATATTGGCTATCTTCCGACGGACGAGCAAACTATCGGAAAGTAGGACTGTCCATGTGGTACACTGGAAATGCCGGTTTTGTACGTTGTTGAGCTCTCTGGCCACTCTGTTACCCTTTGATGACCCCTGGAGTCCTTCTGTCACATGTGCATGTCCTTTGCTGAATTTTGCCGACTTGAGGATGAATGGTGATTTCTACTCTGTTAAGTCGTTTTTCTATATTTTGCTCAAATTGTGGCTTGGACCATTGCTAATATCATTGTTTGGAAAGGTGAGCCAAAATGGGGTGCTGACATGCGCGATCAATCGAGACCCGAGCTTTTTTCCGATTTCTCCTCTTCGGTCGTGGGACCCACGGGCTGCCCCAGATGAGTCACCCTTTGCTCTAGAAGCTTCTTCTTCTTCTTCAATGCAAGAAGCCAACTTGCCCTTTCTTAGCCAAAATATCTTGGAGAGGTTGAAGAGAACACTCAACTTCTCATCAATGCTCATCAATGTCTTATCTCTTCTTCATTAATGCAATGGAAGAAGATGAGGCTTGATATTTTCTTAATCAAACCGAATTTTGCTAAGTATGGGGGTTAAGAGCACTTGCTTTTGCTAATTTTGTCATTTGCTTTGCCTATAAATGACCCAAAAGTGATTAAGATAATCACTTCTCCTCTTGCACACTCTCTCCAAGCTTTCTCCCTCAAGAAAAGCTCTCAACTCCATAGCCAAAACCAGCAAGCTTGAACACTTCAAAACCAAGAGAGAAAGACCGAAGAAAACCCGAAGAAAGCTTTGAGTCCTTAAGTTAGAAGCCGATGTTCATCATCCCGACTTAAGTTAAAAAATTCTCAAACTCCATGGACCACATGTTTTGGGCCCAAGGAGTTCATTTATGAACTTAGATTTTTGGTTTGAAGTCATTTGCTTATGATTTCAGGTCAATTCCACCATTCCGAGTGAAAGACGTGCTCTCGGGTGAACAGTGCACCCATAGCCGCTCGCTGCTGCGCACGCCCGCTGGTCCCCCGCGTGCGAGCGCGCGCCTCTGCGTGCCCACACGCCCGCGTGCCTGTTCGCGTGCCTGACGTCCTCCCGAGCGCCCATCTTTGCTGATTGTGCATCCTTCGCACCCGAGCACCCTTCCAAGCGTTCAACCAAGTCACCCGACTCTCAAACACTTCTCTGACTCTTTCCTCGTATCCCGAGGCAAGGTATAACATTCTCGACTTAGAGAAGTTAGGACTTTTACATTATTTGTATGTTTATGAAGTAATATGGCGTTCTACGCATGTTTCACTTGCAAGTTTATATTTTTATGCATTTTCACATTATGCCATGCATGTTCATCCTCGATTAACGTGCTAACATGTCGAAAAACGTTTGGATCATCACTCGGAAGACCATCCCGACCCGAAACAAGAAAAAGAGCTCTCGGGTTTGCCTCAAGAAGAGGTGACCGAGGCTTGGCTTACTTTCCTCGGGTTAAGATTGGCCTTCTTATCCCGATCCAAGCTCGATTCCCGAGTCTTATCGTGTTTTCTTACATGCATGAAGTCGGTATTGTTTTATCGATTCCGTAAATAACATGTTTGTGCATACTTCCATGTTTGAATGCGCTAAACAAATCATGGCAATACCGGCTTTTGTAAAAAACGTGTCATTTATCGTATTTGTTGTTTGAGCATGCGAGAAATGATTCGAAATGAGACGGGGAAAACTCGTGGAACCTGATGTGGGCAATGAGACCTCTCGGTTTTCTCCAAGGAGAAATGGCCGAGAGTCTCTTAGACTCGTACGGGTTGCACGAGGCTTCCTCCTCCCGTTTTAAGTTCGTTCTCGGATTCCGTGCAATTTGCAAGTCTCTTTACTTCAAGAACCTCACATGAAATGTCTTTCAAGCAAACATGCATGGATTCGCGAATTGGTGACTCATTCGGTTATGAGGGTATTTTGATCATTTTGACCAAATTATCCTCGATCCTTGTGAAACCATCTCGGTCATTGAGTCACGAATCGTTTTCACAATTAATGCATTCGGCACAACCCTTAAGCATTAATTTCACGAACGGATTAATCGGGACGCTCACACGGTTAATTCATTCAATTCAAACAACTTTGCACGAACTGGACATTAATTTGTAATTCGCGTCGACGAATTACAAAACGGTATTAATGCCCTTTTCAAAACCCTCATACTTTCAAATCCATATTGTGTTGTTTCCCTTTTTCTGAAAACAAATTTTCAAATCAAGGGCAAGAACATCATTTAGTGATTTGGCGACATCCTAGTGCAGTTTAAGGTGTCAGTTGGGTATTCTGTATAAAAAATACAATTACTTGACTAATCATTTCACTTGACTTAACCAAATGCTAGAAAATGGTTAGGTGGAACTCTAGGTTCCAAATCTAGAGTCAAAACACGAGTTGGGTTAATGCAGTGATAATTCAGTGTCACAACACCAAATCACTGTAAAAGCAATCCACACACACGAAACTTGACTACGGACACCCGATATGTCAGGTTCTCAAACCAAAGCCGAATGCTAAAACATTGACACGCGTTGTTTGCTTAGCATATGACATTTGCTTGCAAAAACACACTTGGATCAATAAACTTGTTAATCCACGTACATTCGGTGAATACAAACACATTGTTTGTTATTTACCGGTTGATTGTTATCTTTTCGCACTTGTTCGCCATGCGGGTCGAGCCTGATCCCTAGGCCGAATGATATTAGGGTTCAACGCCATAATCATCGATCACAGCGTCTAATGCCCTAATAAATACTCACAGGGTCCAACACCCTATTCAGTGAGAGCGTGCATTGAATTTCAGTTCTTCGGTCTTTTCCCAAAACTCACGGTGAGTTAGAGTGGAATAATAACCGAACGCAAGTCGACTGGAATTCGGTCATTTGTAATTTGTATTTATTGTTTTCGAGAGCATTGTAAGGACTTTTATTTTGTACATTCATTTTGTAAGAATTCTAGTCGTTAAGCGAACGGTCCGAGAGTTGAATTAATCGAATCTGTTTAATGCTTGCCCAAAGGAAAGTAAATCCAAGAATTCGCGGTTCTGGTTCACGTAGGGATTCAACCTCCATGGTTCGATGAACTGTAACGCAAGATTGTGAACTAACTCCCCGACATACGGGTTTACTTCTCTCTCGATTTCTCAACCGACATTATTTGGTTCACCGAATCTCCGGTGTCAAAACGTGCGAGCCGAGTGCAACTTAATTCAAGCGGTAAATAATAAAACATGCAAGCCTAGCAAACCAGAGTACCGAAAGAGCGTGCGGGATATAGGCCCGCACATAACATGAACCCTTGAACACGAACTTTTCCAGTTCCGTACAGATCAATGCCTTAACGACAAACTAGGTGTTCCATACCCCTAGACTCGGGTAACTTATCCGCCCTCGACCTACGGGTTGTAAAATGATAAGTGGCGACTCCTTCTCTCACGTGTGTCCGTCACACGTCCCCACGGGAAGGTGGACACTCCCAAGCTGCGCGATCCAAAAGCGCGCAATGCTGACCCCGACGAGAGTCCACATTCGGGTTCATACAGGGCTCATTTGGCTTGCCTCTAGAGGAGAGCCATGGCTCGCGGCTTGGCTTGGCTAGCTCAAGGGTCCCACTTGAGTAGGAAGAATGTCGGAAGAAGCTCGGGGCTCGATTGATCGCACGTTTGATTTTCGTGGTTCACTTGAACGACGAATTATCAATATACGCGCCAATACGATTTAAATGAGCCTAATATTGACATGCTTTATGTAAGTGAATGCTCGAGTGTCTCGGGGACTCAAAAGCCGGTTTTGCTCTGTTTGGATGATCAGAGCAAAGTTGTCTGTTTTTGTCACCCGTTCGCGCCTCTACGTGCTGTACTGCTCGTGTTGGTGTGCTTCGCTCTTTGGGCAGAACGGTTGACTCGCCGACCCCGACTGGAGATCGATAACCGGAGATGACCTAGGAATCCGCGAACGAGGTTCTCTCAGTGTTTCCTAAGTGTTTTGATGTGTTCGGAGACCACTGCGATCTCCGTTTGTTAGAAACGAGTCCCGAAGGTTTGCCGAGAGGCGTTCGTGACCATTGAAACGTTACTCGGGAGACCGGTATGATTTGCTTGGTCCAAGCCGAAATGATTTCCTAGCCCCTGGGGATTGTTGGGAGTGGGTGGTGCAGAGCTCGGACGTCAACATTTCCCTGAATGAGCTCTAAGGGCAAGATTCCACGTGAAAGGGGCCCTTTTATTGCCGGAATAGTACTCGGGAAACCTAAATGGATTGTGCAATGTGATCGGGGTTTATTTTCAAAGCCCTTGAGGTCCTTGGGATTGATTGGTGCAGATTTCGTGCACTGACGATTTGTTAAAAGGGTCTCCGGGTCGGGATCCACTCGGGATATCAAGATGAGTTCTGAAAAGCAGTCTAGAACTTGTTCCCTGGTCCTGGTGACCCTTGGATGTGTGCAGGCCTATTTTCGAGTGCCGTTTATCTGTTTGTGGATCGGGCCTCCTGGGAGCCCCGTTAAGAAGGCGTCTGCAAATGTTCGGGAGTGCCCTAGCTTAAGCAAGAGACTTCTAAAATGTGCTCGGAGGTGCCATTGTTCATTTTGGTACCAAGAAGGATTTTTAGAGTCCCATATTGGATACCTTCTGACGTTCCGGTGATCCGGTGATGAATAGTGCCATAGTGCCGGCTTCTGCTATTTTGGGGCTCATTGCTTGTCTGCTCTTCTGATTGCCCCTCTTGTGCCTTTCTGGTGGTCCCTGCCTCTTTTCTGTAGTCCATGTCCCCGGGCCCGCGTGTCTGCTTTCGTCGGCCCGACCGTGAATAGTGATCCAAGCTTCGGTTGGGTGATCTTTATTGGAACCGGTGAGCGAAAATAGGGTGCTGACAGCTTGCCTCTCTTTGGTTGAATGCTCGATTAGAGGGTGTAGCCAAAGATCATGAGAAGTATCCCTTTTTTGTCTCGGCGACCACCCTTGTATCTCTTTCCATAGCTGCTTGTTCCTTCGCTTTGGTCATATAGGAGAAAACGTGCAAGCGTACAGACTTGTCTGAAACGGCAACAAGGTTGATAGGTGGGAATTATGAGACTGTAGATGAGGGGCCTAAGCCCGTAAAGTGGTACATGCACGGCTGGAGCCCGTGGAAAGCAATAAATGCTGAGTCGAAGCCCGTGGAAAATAGTAAATGCTAGGCCGAAGCCCGTGGAAAGCAGAAAATGTTAGGCCGAAGCCCGTGGAAAGCAGTAAATGCTAGGCCGAAGGCCGTGGAAAGTAGTAAATGCTAGGCCGAAGCCCGTGGAAATAGTAAATGCCAGCTTGATAAGAAAGTGAAGGGAATGTAGAAGTAGGGCGTTGAAAGAAAAGCGGTTTACTTGATGTTGAGTTGAGGTTATGTGTGGACGAAGTAGGATGCCGATCATTGCGCGACGGGAAAGCCGCGAGGCAATGACGTCGGGTGACCCCTATAGGACCCTCTGCTTGATTTGAGATTGCAACTTGCCGCGTGAGGCAAACATGAGTCTGTTAGGGGGGAGATGACCCTAGGGTTCTATGCCGTATCTACACACAGAAGAACAATAGCTAACGGTGGATGTCATCTACACACTGAAATTGCGATGTGTACAAGAAATCTATGTAAAGATGTTTTGGGGATTCTAATTAGGTGACTGTTTGAGGGTGGCAGTGTCCCTGAAAGAGAAAGGCTTTTCGTAGAACGGGCATGACCCGTGGAGCGTATGCATAAAGGTAAAGGGAGATATATTTTGGGATCCTCCAAATCAAGGATACGATGATTTGATCCCATTTCAAGGCGTGTCTCGAACCCAGAGAGTCGAAGAGAGTATGCTTGCGTCGAAGACTGCCGAACCACTAATCGTTGTAGCTTCACACAAAGTGCTGCTATTCTTTCTTAGTCAAGCCGATGATTGCCTCTAATTTTTACCTAGGTCGCAAAATGCGTGATGGTATAGCGGGGTATTTTGTTTTGACATTTCTCTCATGAAGCTCCCATTTTGCTACGACCGCCTGGGTTAGGGTCCGATCGCACCTCTCGGCTCCTCTAACTTTTACCTAGACCACCCTTTGCGGGTTTTCGGTCTAGCGATGACTTGATTTGTGCTCGTCTTTTGCCACGGCTCCTCTTTGCGGGATTTTACGCCGTGCCCTGCGTTCCCTAACTTTTGCTTAGACCGCCTCAAGGAGGTTTTCCACCTAGCAGGAAATTATTATTTTTTTCTCTTGAGAAGGTTTTGAGGTAAGGAAGAAAGATGGGAGTGGACACAAGTATAAATGAATAGAGTGTTACAATGAAATAGGCACGAGACCCGGCGAACAAAGGATGAATGCGTTATCCGTGACTTGCAGTGGCAGGGGGATGACGAGGTCGTAAGGTGCCGAAAGGTGATTAGGGGTAGTACTTTTTGAGGGCATCGGCATTGATCGGAAGCGCATTTTCGGTCCCGTCCATGTCGCTTAAGATGATTGCCCCTCTAGAGAAGGTCTCCCTGACGACGAAGGGTCCGTCATATTTGTATGAGAACTTCCTTCGTGAGTCAGGCATGACGTGCAGGACCTTCCTTAGGACGAGGTCGCCGGGGTTGAACTCGCGGTGACGGACCCTTGCATTGAACACTCGAGCCATTCTTTGTTGGTAACATTGCCCGTGGCAGAGCGCTTTCAGTCTCCTCTCGTCGATGAGATTGAGCTGTTCATAGCGCTGTTTCGCCCATTCTGCTTCTTCGAGTTCGGTCTCGATGAGGATCCTCATGGAGGGGATCTCCACTTCAATCGGGAGGACTGCCTCCATACCGTAGACCAAAGAATACGGGGTTGCCCTAGTAGAAGTACGGATGGATGTTCGGTACGCCAAGAGCGCGTAAGGGAGTATCTCGTGCCAGTTCTTGTAATTCACCGTCATTTTTTCGATGATCTTCTCGATGTTCTTGTTCGCAGCTTCCACTGCACTGTT
The DNA here is from genome assembly GCF_007655135.1 of Punica granatum. NCBI lineage: Eukaryota > Viridiplantae > Streptophyta > Magnoliopsida > Myrtales > Lythraceae > Punica > Punica granatum. Next base: position 25,678,603 of record NC_045127.1, on the reverse strand, counting down.
CATTTGGGGACCGTATGGGGTAGAATTGCGATGCTGGATTTTGAACTGTGCACAGAGCTCGTCGATGATCTTATTGTTTAGGTTTTTGGCGTTGTCCGTGATGATTGTCGCGGGGACTCCATAACAGGCAATGATGTCACGCTTGAGGAAACGCGCCACGGCTTTTGCGGTGACCGAAGCGAGCGTTATGGCATCGATCCATTTGGTGAAGTAATCGATTGCCATCGGGATGAATAGGTGTTCGTTAGATGCTTTGGGGTTAATGGGGCTAATCACGTTGATGCCTCACATCGAAAAGGGCCATGGGGCTGCCATCGGATGTAGTTCGTTAGGGGGTGCTTTGATCTGGTCGGCATAAACCTGGCACAAGTGGCAGTACCTGACGTGCTTGACGCAGTCGGTCTCCATGGTGGACCAGTAGTAGCCCAGGCGCATGAGCTTCTTGGCGAGCATGAGTCCATTCATGTGGGGTCCGCAACTCCCCCTGTGCACTTCCTCCATGAGGCGTCGTGCTTCATGTTCATCGATACACCGAAGTAGTGTAGCATCGAAGGAACGGCGATAGAGTGTCTCGCCACTCAAGAAGTAGTGTATTGCGAGTCGCCTGAGTGTCTTGTTGTCACGGCGATCGGCGAACGGGGGATATTGGCCAGTTTGAAGGAAATTCTTGATGTCTTCGTACCACGGCTTCGCATCAGTTGCCTCGATTGCATCGCAGTGGGCAGGGCCCTTGGCAATCTCGATCTCGAAGGGCTCAATGAGATTTTCGTTGATGATGCTCACCATGGAAGCGAGTGTCGCGAGCGCGTTTGCGAATTGGTTCTTCATGCCTGGCGTATAAGTGAACAAGATCTTCTCGAAGTTCTCCGCTAACTCCTCGAGATACTCGTGGTATGGCACTAGCTTTGCGTCCTTCATCTTCCATTGCCACAACATCTGGAAGATCGTGAGCATGGAGTCACCGAACACCTCCAGCTCTTTTACCTTGAAATCAATCGCTGCTTGTAGGCCGAGGATGCATGCCTCATACTCGGCTATGTTATTAGTGCAGGGGAAATCAATCTTTGCCGCCACTGGATAATAGTGTCCGTCAGGGGATATCAACACTGCGCAGATACCGGATTCGGTGGAATAGACTGCACCGTGGAAATACATCTTCCACGCGGGCTTGTCCTCCTCACCATCCATTCGGAGGATTCCTTCGTCTGGAAAGTCGAAATTGATCGGTGTGTCATCCTCGATCGGGAATTCTGCTAGATGGTCCGCAATTGCCTGCCCCTTGACTGACATGCAGAACACATACGCGATGTCGTACTCCATTAGCTGGCAGCGCCATTTCGCAATATTCCTCATGGAGGATGGACTGTCGAGTAAATACTTCAGGGGATCCGCCTTTGACAGCAAGCGGATTGTGTGATAAAGCGTGTACTGCTAGAGTCTCTGCATGACCCATACCAGTGCATAACACATCTTCTCGATTTTTGGATAGTTGGACTCTCCTTTAGTAAACTTCTTGCTCAGATAGTAGATCGCTTGTTCTGCATGTGTGGCCTCGTCCTCTTGCCCCAACATGCACCCTAAAGGATGATCTGATATAAGATGAGAGGATGATCTGGTGTAGGTGGGACCAACACTAGCTGCTGAACTAGGTATGTCTTGATGGTGTCAAAGGCCTTCTGACATTCCTCATCCCACTCGATCACCGCATTCTTGCGGAGCAAATGGAAGAGTGGTTGACATTTATCTGTCAGGTTTGCAATGAAGCGCGCAATGTAGTTCAGCCGTCCTAGGAAACCTCGTAATTCGCGGACCGACGATGGCGAGGGTAGCTCTCTGATTGCCTTAACCTTGTCCGGATCGACCTTGATGTCGCGTTCACTTCCCTGACCTGGCGCCGAATGTGCACTTCGCCGGAGTTTGTATTCCTTTAGGCGGTCGAAGAGGCGCTTCAGGTTGACGAGGTGATCCTCCCCTTCTTTAGACTTAGCAATCATGTCGTTAACGTAGACCTCGATTACCTTGTGCATCATGTCATGGAATAATATGACCATGGCCCTCTGGTAGGTTGCTCCGATGTTTTTGTGGCCGAAGGGCATGACCCAGTAGTAGAAGGTGCCCCACATTGTGGTGTACGTCGTCTTAATTTTGTCCTCCTCGGCCATCCGAATTTGGTTATACCCGGAGAAGCCGTCCATGAAGGAAAATTGGGTGTGGCGCACCGTGTTGTCTACCATAATGTCGATGTAGAGCAGAGGGAAATTGTCTTTGGGACTGGCCTTGTTGAGGTCTCAGTAGTCGACACAGACTCGAACTCTTCCGTCCTTCTTTTCCATTGGCACGATATTTGCTACCCACTCAGAATAATTGAAGAGTTCTAGGAACCCGATGTTGATCAGTTTAACGACCTCCTCTTTGATGCGGAGGAGGAGACTGGCTCATTGCCGTCGTAATTGCTACCGCTTGGGCGGGAACTTCTCCTTGTTGAGTCGGAGGAAGTGCTTGACTATCGACGGGTCTAAACCTGGCATGTCGGCGTAGGACCAGACAAAGACCTCTCGGTACTCTATTAGGAAATCGATCATCTGGGCTCGTTGTGTATGGTCCGTCCTGATTTTCAGAGTGTGGGGTTCCTCTTCAGTGCCCACGTTGATCTCTTCTGTTTGCTCGACTAAAGTGAGTTGGTGATCCTTGAGGCGGCGCAAACTCTCTTCTATCTTAGGTACTCGACCATCCTCGTCGAGCCCTTCCCCGAAGTATATGGGTCCAGGCTCTTCGAACGTTCTTCGGATGGGTTTGAATCGACACGTCAAAGATTTGGATTCGAGTGGACCTTGGAAGTTTAAATGAATCGTCTTAGAAATTTCGGAACGCTGCGAGTAAGTAAGTAGGAGAAGGGGAGAGTAGACGCGAAAATTCAAAAAATGCATGTAGGGATTTCATTGATAGTATGAACACGAAATCATAACAAAATCCCTCTTCCGTCATGTGGCTTATGGCTATGCCAACACGCGAGAAACATCGTATACATAGATGGCCTTACACGTCGGCGATCACAACCAAATAGCGCGGGACCAAGGTCCAGTTGTCAAGCTCCTCGTTCTCCCGCGCGAGGCGGATGTGAAGGAGTCTCCTCGGTGACAGTGTACATAGCTGGCAGAGCGTCAGGCGCATTGTCGAAATCCGAGGAAGGGCCGCCAAGGGTGTCCCCGACGATGCGTGGGGGTCCGGGGAAAAAATGGGAAAGCGGGGGAGCCGGGATGCCCCTGTTGATCCTCCCATAGTGTGCAGCAAGCAGTGGAGGTAGTTGCCCATGCGGGCTTCGACGATCTCGTGGCAGGAGGGGCAAAAGCCAAGTCCCCTCCTATTCTTGTAATCCTCGACTTCGATGGGGCGGCCGTTCCCCTGTCCATGTGCCCCAAGGCCGGTGCCGGGGACGTAATTGTTCCGCAAGAGTGAGCAACCGAGATTACCCCAGTGTAAATGTTGGACGAGGATGCCCCGGTCTTCATTTGTTGAAGTGGCCCGTGGCAAGTGCCTTGTGCGATTGTTGTCCCTGATCGTATCTTGCTGTTCTTGCATTGCATGTTTCTTGGAGGGTGCATGCTGCTGAAGCCGCTGGATGCTCGAGGAAGATGGTTGCATCGATGCTAGATGATTTGCTCGATTGTTTGTGTCTTCAACTTCGTAGGGGGTACCTCATCGTCGGACACCTCCCTTGTCAAAGTATAAGAAAAGGTTCTGAGACAAGTTCTCGGGAAGGCACGAACCCGTGCATTGCTCTTCGCCTGCGACCGGCGTGTTCCTGTGAAAACCGACAAGGAAGATGGTGTGTCAGGCGATTGTGAGGTGGAATATACGGTAAGAAATGTAGGGCGGTCCCATGGGAAAATCCCTTTATGTCCAATACGCGACCCATGGGGTATCGCGTGTGGATGACATTCATTTCCGGGAATCCGGTCATCACTACCCTGGAGTGGTTAGACCGGGGCTGAGGGCCACATAAGCATGCTTTCCCTGGTTGCAAGTAGGCATGCGCAGCCATCCTAGGGAGGGCTCAAGGAGCCGGGTCCCATGAGGACAGGTAGGTCAAACAAGTTCGACAGAACTAATAGGGCATCTTCGGGACTGTCCTAGTGCCCTTTAAAGGGTTCGTTATAGTCGGGAGCCCATTTGGGAATTGCATTTAAATGAAAGTAAAAGTGAATTTAAGGAAGATTGAGCGCATTGTCCCTGTGGCTGGTTGGTGGACACAGCGGAGGGCGGGCTGGGACCATCCTTCGGTAGGAGGTGCGACCATGCAAATGACTTTCGCGACAGGTGAGCTGGGGCATGCTTTGTCCGTTAGGGTAGTTAATTGCAATCTTTCTGGAGGGAGGGTTGGGACTCGGTGTCAAAATTCCAGGAAGCTGGACATGAGGTGTTCGTTGTCTTGATTGCGGTCGTTTGAGGTTCAAGTTGCCTTCTTGTCAGTTATTTGCTGCAATGGGAAGAGGAAAACAATGAAGGAACAAAAATTGTTCGTAATTTGAATGCAAGTGTGTAGGGGAGCGAACTGGTCTGGTAGGCGTTGTGCGAACGCACTGAGGGGTGTGTGTGAAGTGCATTGAGGGTGCGTGCATGGGTACAAAATGTGTTCGCATGACGCGGAAGAATGCTCTTGGTCACATGGGGGGACGCGCTCGGTCGCGTGGTAGCGCTCGATTGGTTAGTTTCGCCTGAGAAGGTGGGTCGACCCTCGAACCACGACTCGCCTTGCCATGGAAGAAGGGTGAAGACCGTAGGTAATCTACCCGCGAAGGTTGACACGACTCGCTTGTAGTACTGGAATGCATGCGATGCGTGAATTTTGAAAAGCTAATGGTGTCGTTCACATTGACTTAGAAGGTTTGAAGTACAATGCAAATTTTGAAAAATCAAATCCTAAATTGATCTTCCACCACGCTCAAGGCGCGAGCGAACGTCGCTTTGGAAAGCATCGATTCTAGGTCGAGACCTCATAGAGTTATTTATCCTAGGATGTATACAGACCTCCGCGGGTCCTCTTCCTAGACCTCTCCAAAGCGACGCTCTTCCGAGCCAACTCTTGGTCGCGTCTCTGAAGCTCGATGCGGGTTTAAGGGAGTTCCTTCTGAAGTTATGGCGAGTAGGCTAGTACTTCATCTGTCTTAGTAACCTCTCGGTGATTGATCCTAATGTTCGTAAGGTCGACCATGGTGGTTGTGCCCGAAGAGAATGGTGTTCAGGAAGACGTATCGTCCGCATCCTGTGGCGGGTCGGTGAGGTCCTCGCTTGCTTACAGACTCTGTCGAGGCGCGCCTTACCAAGATGACAGGAAAATCCGTTTAGGATTCATCAATGTGAATGACAGCCTAATTTTTTTGAAAACACATGATGCGTGTGCGGAAAAATAAATGCCCACGGTTTAGTGTATAGGATACAAGATACATCTCTCTCAAAAATAAAAAACAGACTCAAATGGCGCGCGGGCTGACTTGATGGACTGTTTGTTGAAGCTGGGTTGGAGGCTGCCATGGAGGCAAAGCACAATGCATGGTTTCGGTAATACAAGGACCGTGCTATCTAGGGATGGGGGCTCCCTACTTAAGGGCATGAATTACTTGAAATCGGGCGGGGTCTTTCAAGGCCTAAACGACAGTCGAACTGCGCGTCGTACCCCTACTCGGAACCCCTATCTAACCTGTGCTCCTGTCATTGGTCGTGGGACGCGACACATAGGTTCTTAGAGCTAGAATGATATGCAATGCGAGTGCATAAATAGAAGTGCGTGAAGTAGATAAACAGGGAACTGTAGAAAGCGGTAAATAAACAAGCAGGCAAAGCCAGCAGGAACGAGCCCAAACCCTCTAAGAAATCCCCAGTGGAGTCGCCAAGCTGTGCGCACCCGAATTTCACTTCGTTGGGGCACGCATGTGTGTGCCCATGCAACGTGGCTTAGGAGTGTCCACTTTCCCAGGGATGCGCAACGAACGCACGTGAGAAGGAGTCGCCACTTATTGTTTACGACCCGTGGGTCAAGGGCCGTTAAGTAGCCCAAGCCTAGATGTACGGGGTACATCTAAATGCTAAGGCAATGGTTGTACGGAAGCGAAAATTCCAAATTCGGAGGTTCTATTACGTGCGGGTCTATATCGCGCATGCCCTTTCGATACTCTAGTTTGCTACGCTTGCCGTTTATTATTTATTTACCGTGTGAATTAGGTTGCATTCTCCTTGCCCGTTTTGACACCGTAAAATCGATGAATCGATCAATCTGAATCAAGAATCTGAAAGGGAAGTAAGTTTGTGCGTCGAAGAAACGGTTTGCTATCCTAGCTAGGTTCGTCAAACCATGGTGGTTGATTCCCCGCTCGAACCGAAACCACGAAACGTTAAATCTCCTTGCCGTCTGGGTAAATGAACTGATTTAATCGATTCTGCAAGAGACTTCTCGCTCAACGAATCAGGGATCCTTTCAAATGAATGAATGTACAAATAAAGTTCCTTATAATGTACTCTCAAAAAATACATGATACAAATAAATATATGAATTCCCGATCAGTTCATATTGGGTCAATATTCCACTCTGGCTCACTGTGTGTTTGAAATGACCGACAAATAAATTAGAGCAACGCGGGCTCAAAGAGCCGGGGGTTGGGTCCAATCGGACCGACGGGAGACAAGAGAACTGATTAATTCTCATGGTAACCGTTGAACCGATCGAGCTCCCGAGTGATATCTAACCGCGATTCACACACCCGATCCAAATCGCCTTCCACATGGGTTGTACTTGGAGCGTGATGGTGACTCGAGGTTAGATCCCATTTCACACTCGGGTTGCGCGCACTCAGTGTATGAGGGGCATTGGACCCCGTGATCGATGGTTTAGGGCGTTGGACTCCGTGCAATACGTAACCTATGGGTTCAGGCCCGAACCGCAACAAATCAACAAATAAAAGCAGAAATCAGAAGAAAAATGATAAAAACAGACAAACAATTGATAAACAGACTAGTGCAGACAAGTTGAGTATTAGACCGAATTTACGTGACTTAATCAGTTATTAACCGGGGTTACTTGGCAAACAATTTATCTAGGCTAGGCAAATAGAGGAATGTGCTAGAATGCAATTCTAAGTCGACTATGTGAGTAGGTTTGTTTTAAGGGTTTGTTCTGTAGATGACAATGTGGTTTCACTAAACATGCCAAACTCGTGTTTTGACTTTAGATTTGGAACCTAGAGTTCTGCCTAGCCATTATCTAACGTTTATATAAGCCGAGTGAATGTTTAGTATGGTTTTATATATTTTGTGACAGAGGTAACAGAACTAACTACCGAATCTATGGTAAGATGACAGAAACACCGAAAGTGGATGAAACGGGCCATGTGAATAAGACTCGCACCCGAACGGGCTACCATTTTCCAACCATAAATCAAGGCGTTTCGGTCTCCTTAATAACTAGAATGTCGGCGTATCACGAAACAACGGTTGTGCCCTTGGTTTGCGAAATGTGTAAAAAGTTAGTGAAAAATTGAGATCGCGTGACACGAAGGGGTCTAAAGGAGACTTGCATGCTTTGACTTAAGCCGCCTCAAATCAGGCCTAGACTCGAGTCAAGGTGCACAAGTCTACCCTAGACATCGATTCTATTCGTGTTAAGTGTTTTTGTATTTTGAAATTGCGAATTTTAAAAGGGCATTTCCGTCAGTTCATGATTCGTCGACGCGTTGACAAATTGGTAGCCAGTTCATGCAATTTAGTTTAAGCCGAATGATTTGCTTAACCGAATTATGCGTCCCATTTCCCCGTTCATGAAATTATTAGAGATTGTTGCCTCAAACCTCAAATGTTATGGGTTAGTGGAATGATTGTTCAAAATTAACGCGCTTAACATGCAAACTAACGCGTAATTAACGACTAAATGAAGAATGTGATTCCACACAACCCAATAATCGACTTGGAATCAAAGGAGAATGCCGCCATTGACCCAATTAGAGTCAAGGAACTTTCGGCCAACTCTTCAAGAGAGAGGTCGTGAGCCACCTTGACTCGACTCGGGTCTTGAATGGTCTCCTCACCCGATTTTAATCGTTTTTCGCACGCATAAGATATCAAACATGATAACAGTATACATTTTACTAAGTCGATGCTGCCATGCTCTTGGAAAACACATGCAAACACATAAACACACACAAACATGATATTTAAAGGAATCGATAAAACGGCATCGGCACGGAAAACGAGGTAAATCGTAAACGCAATAAACATGAAAACAAAGTTGAATTGGGGTCAAGGGGTCTGTTTTGGATCTAGATTCAGTCTGGAAAGGGCTGCATTAAACCCAAAAGAAAATATGGAATTTTTTACAGGACCTTAAAAATAATATCAAGAACTTGTGGTAAAAATTTAAGCTCATTTCGAAGTCGGATGGTTCACGAGACCTATTAAATCAAACCGAAAACACTGAAATGACGAGTAAACATTTTTTTATCTAAAGATCCAGCGCCCAGAAAAATCTGAATTTTTTTGTGGGGACTTAAAAATAACATCAAGAACCTTCGGTAAAAATTTCAGCTCATTTCGAAGTCGGATGGTTCACGAGACCTATCAAATCAGACCGAAAACACTGAAATGACGGGTAAACATTTTTTGTCTGGAGATTCAACGCTCACAAAAATCTGAACTTTTGTGTGGGGACTTAAAATAACATTAGGAACCTGTGGTAAAAATTTCAACTCATTTTAAAGTCGGATGGTTCACGAAACCTATCAAAATCAGATCGAAAGCACCGAAATGACGGGTAAATTTTTTTTATTTGGAGATATAACGCCTAGAAAAATCTAATTTTTTTTGTGGCGGCTTAAAATAACATCAAGAACCTGTGGTAAAAATTTCAGCTCATTTTGAAGTCGGATGGATCACGAAATTGCTCAAGGCCAAACCCAGGATCTAAGGAAAAGCATGTGAAATGAGTCATTGACACCCGTCCAATACTCCAGCAGTAAACACACATACAATAAGTCGATATTTACATGCAAAAAAAAAAACTTAGAACATGAAAGTTAAGCTGAATCGGGTCCGCCTTATCACCTGTCAGCACCCCATTTCAGCCCATCAGCTCCAACGAAGATCACTCAATCAAGCTCGAGTCACTATTCACGGCCGGGCCAACGGACGTGAACACACGGGAATGGGAACATGAACTGTGGAAGAAAGGCAAGGGCCACTAGAAAAGCACAAAGGGGCAACTTGGGGAACAAACAAGCAACGAAGCCCCAAAACAGCAAGAGCCGGCACTGTGGCACTATTCATCGCCGGATCGCCGGAGCGTCAGAAGGTATCCAATATGAGACTCTAAAAATCTTTCTTCATACCAAAATGACCAATGGCGCCTCCGAGCACATTTCGGAAGCCCCCTACTTAAGCCGGGGCACCTCGAGCGCTCACAGACACTTTCCTGACAGGGCTTCCGAGACTCATGATCCAAGAACAGATGAATGACACACGAAAATAGGCCTGCACTCACCTGAAGGTCACCAAGACCATGGAACATGATTCAGGTTGTGTTTCGGAACCCATCTTGGTCTCCCGAACGGATCCCGACCCGAAGAAAGAGCCCCCATTTTGCAGAGAAACATAGCCAGAGACCCTTTTAACGAATTGTCAATGCACGAAATCCACACCAACCAATCCCAAGGACCTCAAGGTCCAAGGAAACGAATCCCCACCGCACTGTACAACTCGTTTAGGTTTCCCGAGTGCACATTCCGGCAGTAAAAAGGGCCCCTTTCGAACGAGATCTTGCATTCGGTGCTCAAATGGGGAAATGTTGACGTCTGAGCTTCGCACCACCCACTCCCCACAACCCCTAGGGCTAAGGAAATCATTTCGCCTCGGACCAAGCAAGTCAATTAGGTCTCCCGAGTGACGTTTCAGTGGTCAAGAACGCCTCTCGGCAAACCTTCGGGGCACATTCTTGGCAAGCAGAGATCACAATGGTCTCCGAGCACTTCGGAACATTCGAGAAACACTGAGAAAAGCCCGTTCGCGGATTCCTAGGTCACCCCTCCAACTATTGATTTTCGATCAAGGACGACGGGTCAAAGATTCCGCACGAGGAAGAAAAAGCGCGCTGGGACGAACAACACGGTGCACGGAGGAGTAATTGGACAACAGAGATGGTTAACTCCACTCAGAATGCCCGAACATAGCAAAACCGGTTTTGGAGCCCCGAGCCACCCGAATAATCCCACATGAGAAACGTGCCAATGTTGGGCCCATTTAAATCGTAATCACAGGTGCATCGACAATTCACAACCCGAGCGAACCACAGAAGTCGCACGCTTGACCAATCGAGCACCGAGCTTCCCCCGGCTTTCTTCCTAGTCAAGTGGGACCCATGGCTTAGCCAAGCCAAGCCTCCAAGCCACCCCCAAGCCACACCAAGCCGCGGCTCAATCCCAATTTCGGTGGCTCAACCCCAAGAGCTTCCCTCCTCCACACAGTTCAAATATCTCTAACACACTCTCACATCCATCACCTCCTATCACTTCCCATCATTTCTCCTCTTACTTTCCCTACACTCTAAGTGACACAAACCCCTCCCTAAACCTTCTTCAAAATTCAGCAGCCCTATAATCCCCCTTTTAATCACACTTTGCCTCACTTAATCAAGCCATTAGCCTAGCCTATAAAGCCCCCTTGCATCATTAAGCTAATTACAACTCACAATCCATTCTCTCTCAAGCAAACCTCTCTCTAGGATCCTCTCAAGCCTCCCCAATCTCTAGAATTCGGAGAGCCAAAGCTCAGCCCGAAACCAAAGCCGGTTTGCCCGGAAACTCAACCGTTTTCTACGACCACCCCTCAACTCGAACCAAACTTGACCAAACTTCTTACCCCCCATGTTTTTGACCTTCTAAATCCATTTATGGACTTAGTTTTAGGATTCGAGGCTTCCAGCATGTCGTTTCAGTTCAGCACAGAAATGGTGTGCAACCGGGTCTCCATCGTCGCTCTCGGGTCCTAGACGTACCTTACCTTCCCATGACTTTGACGAGTCGTGCCAACACGTTCCAAGGGCTCCTCACGACCCTCACCCTCCCCCGTGAAGAGGTGGTTACGGTCTGAGAGCCATACAACCACGCACAACCTCTGTTTCACCTCCCCCTTCTTATCGGGTTTCACTGTTTTTTTACCGATCTTTCTCTCATCGTTTCGGGTTTGTCCAGGACCTTGCAGGTTCGAAACTATCCATGAACGTCTAGATCTGTCCCTTAGCAGTCCGAGAAACTTGATCTTGCTCGATGCCGTGATCGGAGCTGTCATGCCAACCACTTTTCCTCCCGGTTGCCGCGGTCGCTGCTCTCGGGTGCCTACTGCCCTCGACGTCCAGCCGGGTCACCCGACCCTCTTGCCACTTCTATGACTTCTTTCCTCGCAAATTGAGGCTAGGTAAGACTCCTCTACAACTTAGAGAAGTTAGGTTCTTGATATTTGCTTGTCCTAGGTTGTTAAGGTGGTTATTAACTGAAAAGCACGCAAGTTCGAACCTTTATTCGTTTCCATGCACGTTCACATTGTTTACTATGTCCGAAAACAACCAAAGTCAAGGTGAGAGAGATCACTTTAACCACGGTTGAATCACCGAAGCTCACGGCCTAGTCCCAATGGGGGGATCCGTGAGCCTCTTTGGTTCGCCCAAGGTCATCGTGGTCTCTCCTTCCCCGAAATTGGTTGGTTCATGCATTTTATGTTCGCTCATCACATATTACATGTTAGCATGACGGGAAACGGCTAAAATCGAGGTGGGAGAGACCGTCTTGGCCGTGGTTGTACCATGGAAACTCACAGCCTAGTCCCAAGGGAGGGACCCGTGAGTTCCCCTTGGTTCATCCGAGGCCACCATGGCCTCTCCATCACCAAAACTAGCTTGTTCCCATGCTGTCTTCCCTCCACGCATATGTTGTTGAACGAGTCGACGCCGTTTTATCGATTCCTTCTAAATTTAATGTTTGTGTTTGCTTCATGTGCTTCTTTGCGCAACCGAGACCGTGGCGGCGTTGATTTAGCGAATGTATGTGTCATTAACATTTTTAGTGTATGAAGCATGCAAGAAACGACTGAAACCGTTGTAAGAGACCACCCAAAATTCAGGTTTGAGCCAAGGAAGCATTCAGCCACTTCCCTCGGGGCATGGCTGAGTGTCCCGTGGCTCCCCTGGAGTCTAGGCCGGCCTCTTCCTCCGCTTGGAAGTTGGATCTTGGAATTGTTTGTAATTGCACTCTTGTTTAATTGTTGGTTACCTGTTAGTTGCATGCTAGGCGCGTTAGTTTCGGACGATCACCCATAAATCCATAATAATTGAAATCCAAGATCTCAATCATTGAATAATTCCACAAATGAAGAAACGAGACGCGTCATTTGATTAATTAAACTACTCGGCCTAAGTTAGTGGATGAATGGAATATTAATTCGTAAACGCATTGACAAATCACTAAACAGTGAGAATGCCCTTTTAAAATTCACAATCTCAAAACACCGAGACACATAACATGAATAGAGTTAATGTCTAGGGATCACTCTCGTGCTATGACTTGAGTCCGGGCCCGATTTGAGGTGGCTCATGTCGAGGTGCGCGAGTCCTCTTTGAACCTCTTCGTGTTACGCGATCCCAATTTTACATACGCACCCCATACGTTTTACCGTCTAAAGGGCATAACCATCATTTCGTGATTCGTCGATATCCTAGGCGTTAGGGAGACCGAAACACCTTGATCTATGGACGAAAAAGGGCGGCCCGTTCAGGTGCGAGTTTCATTCGCATGACCTACTTCATTCACTTTCGGTGTTTCTATCTTCTTATCGTAGATTCGATACTTAACATTGTTATTTCTATCGTAAAAAATGCAAAAAACCGGATTAATCACGCATTTGGCTTAACCAAACATTAGATGATGGTTAGGTGGGACTCTAAGTTCCAAATCTAGAGTTAAAATATGAGTTTGGTATATTCAGTGAAATCTCAGTGTCACTAATAGAATTAAGTCTTAAAACAAACCCACAGACATAGTTGGCCTAGAATTGCATACTAGTACACCCATTTGCTTGCCTAGGGTAGATAAATTGTTTGTCAAATAACCCAGGTTAATAACTGATTAAATCACGTAAATTTGGCTTAATACACAACTTGTCTGTATTTGTTTGTATTTATCAGTTTTTGTTTGTTTTCATCTGTTTCTATCAGTTTTTCTCTATTTTCTATTATTGCTTGTTGATTTGTCGCAGTTCAAACCCGAACCCATAGGTCACGCTCATCACGAGGTCCAACGCCTCAAATCACCGACCACGGGGTCCAACACCCCCATGTACACCGAGCGTGTGCAACCCGAGTACAGAAGGGGGTCTATTCCCGAGTCACCACTCTACTCCGAGCAGTGTCTATGTGGAAGACGACTCGGATCGGGTGTGTGAATCTCGGTTAGACATCACCCGGGAGCTCGAACGGTCCAATGGTTATTGTGAGAATTGATCGATTCTCGTGTTGCCCGTTAGTCCGGTCGGACCCGACCCCCGGCTCCTTGAGCCCGCGTTGCTTTAATTTATTTGTCCATCATTCAAAATCTCACGGTGAGCCGGAGTGGAATATTGGCCCAATGCAAACCGATCAGGGATCCATTTACTTTATTCAGTTGTATTTTGAAATTATTCAAGTGAACACCGCGAAGATTCCATTTGTACATTTATTCATTCATTTGTAAGGATCCCCGATTGGCGAGTGAGAGGTCTGAGTGTCGAATCGGTCGAGTCGGTCCATTGCCACCTAGAGATGAGTAAGCCCGAACACCTACGGTCTCGGTTCGCGCAGGGAGTTGACCACCACGATTCGACGAACTGTAACGCGAAGATAGCAAACCGACTCCTCGAGATGTAAGCTTACACTTCTTTCGGGGCCTTGGCTCGAAGCGATCATTTCACCGAATTTACAATGTCAAAACGGGCGAAGAGAGTGCAACCAAATCCACGCGGTAAATAAATAATAAATAGCAAGCCTAGCAAACGAGAGTACCAAAAGGGCGTGCGGCATATAGGCCCGCACGTAATAGAACCCCCGAATTCGAAATTTCTAGTTCCGTACAGACCATTGCCTTAGCATACTAGGTGTATCCCATATCCCTAGACCCAGGCAACTAAATGGCCCTAGACCTTCGGGTCGTAAACAGTAAGTGGCGACTCCTTCTCACGTGCGTTCGTCGCGTGTCCCCGAGAAGGTGGACACTCCCAAGCCGCGTTGCATAAGGCGCACGCATGCGTGCCCCGGCGAGATTAAGATTCGGGTGCGCATAGCTTGGCGACTCCACTGGGGACCCTTAGAGGGTTCGGGCTCAATTTCGTTTGCTTGCTTGCTTGTTTATTAACTGCTTTCCGTCACTTATCGCTTATCTACTTACGCACATTTATTTTACGCATGCATTGCATATCACGCTAGCTCTAGGTACCTTGTTCGAAATCCCACGGGCGCCAAAGTAGGAAGCTATGTTAGTCAGAGGTTCCGAGTAAGGGAACAGATCAAGTCGACTATGCCACCGAACCGGCCCCCAAAGATCCTCGCTCAATTTCAAGAAATTCACGCCCTTGAGATAGGAGCCCCCATTCATAGATAGTACGGTCCCTGTATCACCGAACCATTCATTGTGCTATGCCTCCATGCAAGCCTTCAACCCGACTCCGACAACAGTCCACTGAGTCGGCTTGCGTGCCATTTTTTAGTCTCTTTTATTTCGACAGTGATGTACTTTGTAACAGATACAGTTATAGTTTACCTTTCGGCACCGCATGCATTGTTTTCAAAATAACTTAGGACATTACGTTGGTCTGATTCTGGAAACATTGAACCAACATCTCCTCTATCTAGGTAAGCATGGACCGCCCGGCTCCCGGCCTTAGGCTCGAATCGATCACACCGCCCAGGCAGGAAATCATGCTCATCTGGAGGACATTCCGCCCGGTGGATCGCGCCTTCATTCAGGGCATCATTGGAGACTTGGTAAGGCTCATTGAAGTCTCGGTGGACTGAATCTTCTTGAGGACCGCCATTGAGTTTTGGAACCCGTAACACGCGGTGTTCAACTTCTAGGGGACAGAGCTGACCCCCACGGTCAAGGAATACACGGCGCTCATCTAGAGGCCTACACCCACCACCCAAGGCATCTTTGTACCCAATCTATTCGCCGTGATTCGAAGCCAACTCTCTACCCTCCTAGGCATACCCGCCCAAGAAGTCCACCACGAGCTTCATCAAGGATGGGATTATGGCATCAGGATCGCATGGCTTCGAGACTGGATGCTCCTCCGTGCACTGACGCCTTCGACGGGGTCCTACCAGTGCGACGCATGTCACGGATGCATGCTTTTGATCTTCGGTACACTCCTGTTCCCGCACGCATCGAACCTCATTGATGGGCTATAGCCCAAGTCGTCCTCCAAGCGATAGAAGGCCATAGCTATGTGGAGGCTTTGCTAGCCGAGACCGTTCGGTCTTTAGACTATGTTAGGATGCCCACACCTCCTACAAGTTTGGCTCTTCGCGCACATCCCCCTCTTTTGCTCATCACATCCTTTCTCCTACATTGAGGACGAGCGTTCGCTAATCGCGCCCCTGGTTCCAGTTTTTCCACTTCCCGAGCGCAGTTTCTCGGAATGGAAGCACTTCTTGCACGAGTTAACACCCATGCGGTTTTTATGGGTCGCCTGTTGGAATTCTGGTAGCCCCATGATCACAGGATGTCCCGGAATGGTGGTGATCCCTCTCCTCAGCCACTTAGGAAGCACACTCGTGTTCCTCGGCCGGGTAATCAGACAACTTGGCGGCCTACAAGATATCCCTGCCGAGGCAGAACGCTTACCCTATCGTATTCACTGGGCCGATTCAACATCCACGGCACCCGCAAGGTTTCTACAAATACGGGAGATTTGCTGACTACGGGACACTAGCATCATACAACGTCTCTACTTCCCCGAGCACCCCACCGATGAAGAGCAAGCATTCTCCTCCACATCAGCATACGTGGCTCAGTTCTACTCACAGGAATCGGTGTCCCCGCAACGACCCTAGACCATCCCAATCCCACGAGCCGCACCTGCAGTTGCCCCGGAAGTCGAAAGCTCCACCCAAGCGACCATGCGCGCGGAGCTACAGTCCATCAGGGAGGAGCGGGACAGACTCCACTGCGAGCTCATCGACACCTGCGCAGAAGTCGCGGACTACAGGGAGCTTCAGAGAGAGCTAGCTCGGGCATGCGCTCGAGCCACAGACCTAGATCGGGAGATAGCTCGTTTGAGCGCTACGCTGGACCGAGCGCGGGCAAAGGCGCGCAAGGTTTCCCATCCCTAGGATTAGCAGTTGCATTCATTTTTGCCCTCGCTCGGACCTACGCCACACTTACTCGGCTACCGAGCGCAATGGGATGTCGGCTTATGTTTACATTCCTCTTTCTTTCGTGTACTATCTTTATAAAACTATGGAACTCGAATCAAATCAATGTTTAGTATTTTGAAACTCATGCATCTCATACATCTCATCCCTTTATCTATTGTTCCACACTTACTCTTCCAAAATAGTCAATATTGCACTTGCGCTTACACGCTCGTGGAATCTAGGTAATCACAACTGGCGTCATATCGCTACCCCACTCGCCAACACATCAGGATGGCAGAAGAGAACCGAATCAATGTTTCCGAGGAAGTCACTCCACCAATCTCGGCTCATTCTCAACCACCCTTGACGCATGCTACGCTGCCTCCAACTCCCACAGGCATACCACCGGCGTATTTAGGCGCTCCCTCGGTACATCTCCCACCGCCGGCACCTTCAGGCACGCCCCCGACGTACTCAGGGGCACCCCCTCCACAAGTCTCGCCACCAATAGTGCAGGCATCATCTACCTCCGACGACCATGCGCGCCTTGCAGCACTCGAAGGCACGGTTAACCAACTAGCTGCCAACATGACCACTAACATGGCCGAACTATTTGTTCTACTTAGGGGGCCAAACCGTGCTTCCTCGAGCTCCATCCCGCCTTCGGGGCAAGGGCCAACGGTCGACCTAACCTCTTGGATCCCTCCGATCCATGCTCCGGAAAGCGTTGATGCGCCCCCTATCAACAACACACGCGTCGACGGTTTACCCGTTTACTATTTCCCTATTGCCGCCACCGGCTCCTACAGCCGTCCCTCTTCCACCGGCGGCATTCCTGACTTCGGACCAAACCATGTCTGCGCTACCGCCTGTTTCCATGCTGGTCTCGACTCCGATCTATACTGTTCCCACGTCGATGGTCTTCCCGGAGTTGACGACCTTTGCTTCCGCTCACATCATCGAATCCTTCCCTTCCCCGACCTCGCAACCGATTATCAGTCTCCCCTACCAAGCTCTACCGCCCCTGAACATCCCATTCCTCGAATCGGGCACACTGACCCATACAGCCCCCACAACTCCACCCACCAATTTCCTCCTAGAAGCAAAAACCGAGCAGGAGCATAGACTGAAGAGAATGGAAGAGACAATACGAGCCCCGCAAGCGAATGAGACTCTCCCCAATGCTAGCTATGGCGACTGTAGTCTCTTCCCAGGCATGCGACTACCGTCGAAGGTCAAGATCCCGAAGTTTAAGACTTACGAAGGCACAACAGACCCGTGGCACCACCTCCATCATTACCGGGAAAAGATGCTGCAATATTGGGACTACGAGGAATTCGTTATCCACTCGTTCCAAGACAGCCTGACAGGATCGGCCCTCGATTGGTTCATGTCGCTGAAGGCCGAAGATGTCCCTACATGGGCGGACCTCTCCCAAAAGTTCATCGATCAATACCAATATTGTGCTGAAGCGCCTCCGACCCTTCTAGAGTTGAGCACGAAAGAAATGGCGCAAGGCCAAAAGTTCGAAGACTACGCCACCAAGTGGCGTGCCCAGGCAGCAAAACACATCCCCCCGATCAGCGAGGTACAATAGATCCAGTTATTCCACTCCACCCTACGAAGGGTGTACTACTAACATCCGTTGGCCAACACTTCCTCATTTTTCGACTTTATCGAGGCCGGAAAGAAGCTTGACATGGGTATCAAGCTCGGCAAGATGGAAGGCCCCGCCGGCAAGGGCGAAGGAGAGCCCTCTAGGAGGACAACTCCTGGGGCGCCCTCCACGGGAGGCAGGAAAGGTAAAGAAACGGCGGTCAATGTCGTCAACCCGGGACACCCAACTACTTAGCCATATTCGGTGAATTTCACGCCCGCCCCATCGAGCACACCCGGATATACACCTCCCACGGGACACTACCAACTGCCCCACCCCGCTCAACCGATCTACTATTTGGCCCTGCCGGCCTCCCTACCACCGACAACCTCACAACCGTTCGTCCACCATTACACCCCCGCTCCGCCTCCACCCCCGCAATTCAGACCTCCTGCTTCGAGAGCTCTTGAGCCAACACAGCAAGTCCCAGCCCCGCAGGGTCAACCGGGTGACGCGGCCCAATACCGACCGCGCAGACAATTTGCACCCTTGTCGGTCCCGCTCTCCCACATATATCGACAACTCCTCGCAAGCAACCAGATTCGGCTGGTTGCACCCGGTCCTAATTTTGATCCGTCCACTCAGGATCAGTTCAAGCACTGCGAGTATCATCAAGGGGCACCGGGGCATACTCTTAATAATTGCTGGAGGCTGCGAGATGAGATCCAGAAGAGGATCGATAATAACCAACTCACCTTCAATGCCGTTAAGCCTCCGAACGTACAGGCCAACCTCCTCCCTAATTACGGATCAAGCGCGGGACCCTCCATAAACATGATCAGTATATGCGCCTTGAGAGAGGACGAGGGCGCACTAGACCACCCCCTCCTTTCGTGGTCAATTACGTCCCCGAGGAGCCTACGGTCGGTTTTACAGGGAACGACACCTCGCTTACCCCATTTGTCAAAGATATCCCCGCCCCGGAGCCATATTCGAACAACAAGGTCCCTTGGATCTATGAAGGAAACGTTGGGAGCCTTGAGCAGCAGTTCAACGTCATGAGCGTGACACGCTCGGGGCGGATATATGAAAATCTGATGGGCTCAAACAAGGGAAAGGTACCCGCCACCGAAGTCGAGGTGGCGTTTGAGGCCGCTCCTATCCCGCCCAAGAGGGTGACCGAGGAGGAGGCCGAAGCATTCATGAGAATCGTCAAGGCAAGCGAATACAAGATAGTCGAGCAAATGGCCAAGTCATCGGTCCACATCTCACTACTCGCCCTCCTCCTCAGTTCGGAATCGTACCGAGAAGCTCTCCTACGGGTGCTAACGGCGGCACAGGTCCCCAAGGAGACCCCCCCAGACAAGATAGGGGAGACCGTCAGCTCTATCTTTTCTAACTCCATTTCGTTCTCGGACGACGAACTTCCTTTCGAAGGGTGGGCACATTCACGGGCACTGCACATCGTCTGTAAGTGCAACAACTACGCCATCGGCCAAGTCATGATCGACAACGGCTCCGCTCTCAATGTTTGCCTTGTGACCACCCTAAAGCAGATGAACGTGGATCTTAACCGCATCCGTCCGAGCCAAACTGCAGTTCGAGCTTTCGACGGTTCATGGAGGGAAGTGAACAGAGAGATTGACCTTCTGATCGACGTTGGCTTGTGCTCATTTAGCGTCACGTTGCAGGTGCTCGACATCCCGAACGCTTTTAGCTTGCTGCTCGGGAGGCCTTGGATTCACTCGGCCGGCGCCGTCCCCTCCTCCTTGCATCAAAAGTTGAAGTTTATCATTGGGGAGAAGCTTATTACGGTCAAAGGGGAGGAAGGTTACACCATCTACAAGGAAACGGCGGTCCCTTACATCGGTATTGGGGACAATGAGAACCTTCCTTTTCATTCCTTCAAAATTATCTCCGTCATCTGGGACTACAGAGAAGTCTGCCCAACCCGCGCTGACTGTATGGTGAGGAAAATCTTGATGCGCCACAACTACATCCAGGGCGCCGGCCTCGGGGCGCACGGACAAGGGATTAGTCACCCCATTGAGGTTGAAGAGTACAAGCACAGGAGGGGACTTGGCTTTCGCCCCTCCTGCCACGAGATCGTCGAAGCTCGCCGCAACAAGCACCTCCGCCACCTAGCCGCACACTACGGGCGGCTCAACAGGGGCCTCATCGTTCCCCCGCTATCCCATTTCTTTCCAGGATCACCACACTCCGACGACGCGCCTGTTGCCCTACCAGCCTTGTACGCCATCACCAAAGAGATTCCTTCAGGGGTTCACATCCGCCTTGTGCAGGAGAATGAGGAACTTGACAACTGGACCTCAGTCCCACGTTATTCAGCTGTGATCGCCGATGTGTAAGGATTATCTACATACATGATGTTTCCTGCGTGTCAGCATAGCCATAAGCCGCACGATGGAAGAGGGATCTTTGTCGTGGCTTCACATTCATACTATCAATGAAATCCCTACATGCATTTTTGAATTTCCGTGTCTACTCTTTCCCTCTCCTAATTCGTTTATTCACAGCATTCTAAATTTTCTAAGACAATTCCTCTGAATTTCCAAGTTACACTCGAATTCAAATCTTTGATACATCGATTCGAACCCATCCGAAGAACGTCTCGAAGAGCCTGGACCCATATACTTCGGGGAAGGGCTCGGCGAGGATGGTCAAGTGCCCGAGATAGAGGAGAGTTTGCGTCGCCTTGAGGACCGTCAACTCACCCCGGTTGAGCCAACAGAGGAGATCAACTTGGGCACCGAAGAAGAATCCCGCACTTCGAAAATCGGGACGGGCCTTGACCCTACACAACGAACCCGGATGATTGATTTCCTAAAAGATTACCAAGAGGTTTTTGCCTAGTCCTACACCGATATGCCAGGTTTGGACCCTTCAATAGTCAAACACTTCCTTCCACTTGACACTGAGAAGTTCCCGCCCAAGCGACAGCAGTTACAACAACAGCGAGCCAGCCTCCTCCTCCGCATCAAGGAGGAGGTCGTCAAATAGATCAACGTGGGATTCCTCGAAGTCTGCAACTATTTCGAGTGGGTGGCAAATATCGTACCGGTGGAAAAGAAGGACGGGAGAGTCCGAGTCTGCGTCGACTACCGAGATCTCAATAAGGCCAGCCCTAAGGATAATTTCCCTTTGCCTCACATTGACGTCTTGGTCGACAACATGGCGCGCCACGCCCAGTTCTCCTTCAAGGATGGCTCCTCTGAATACAATCAAATTCGGATGGCCGAGGTGGACAAAATCAAGACGACGTTCCCCATGATGTGGGGCACCTTCTGTTACCGCGAAATGCCTTTCGGCCTCAAAAAACGCCGGAGCAACCTATCAAAGGACTATGGTCACATTGTTCCATGACATGATGCACAAAGAAGTTGAGGTCTACGTCGACGATATGATCGCCAAGTCTAAAGAAGGAGAGGATCACCTTGTCAACCTGAAACGTCTTTTCGATCACCTAAAAGAGTACAAACTCCGACTCAACCCGGTGAAGTGCACGTTCGGCGCCCGGTCAGGGAAATTGCTAGGGATCGTGGTTAGCGAACGCGGTATTGAGGTTGATCCGAACAAGGTCAAAGCAATCAGAGAGTTAACCCCGCCATCAACAGTCCGTGAGGTGCGAAGCTTCTTAGGACGGTTGAACTACATCGCACGCTTCATCGCATACCTGACAGACAAATGCCGACCACTCTTCCACTTGCTTCGCAAAAACGCAGCAATCGAGTTGGACCAGGAGTGTTAGGATTCCTTTGACACCATCAAGGCCTACCTAGTTCAACCTCCGGTGTTAGTCCCACCTACACCGGACCGCCCCCCTATCCTATAACTAACAGTGCACCGGCAGTCTTTAGGGTGCGTGTTGGGGCAGGAGGATGAGTCCACGCACGCAGAAAGGGCAATATACTATATGAGCAAGAAGTTTACCGAAGGGGAATCCAACTATCCAGAAATTGAGAAGATGTGCTGTGCATTGGTATGGGTTATGCATAGGCTTCAACAGTACACGCTCTATCATACGATCCGCTTGTTGTCAAAAGCGGATCCCCTGAAATATTTAGTTGACAGCCCGTCCTCCATGAGGAACGTTGCAAAGTGGCGTTGTCAGCTGACGGAGTACGACATCGAGTACGTGCCTCGCACATCAGTCAAGGGGCAAGCGATTGCAGATCATTTGGCGGAGTTTCCAATTGAGGACAACACGCCGATCAATCTCGACTTTCCAAATGAAGGGATCCTCCAAGTGGACGAGGAGGAGGATGGGACCGCGTGGAAGATGTACTTCGACAGTGCAGTGAATTCCACCGGTTCTGGTATCGGCGCAGTGCTGATATCCCCAGACGGACGCTATTATCCGATTGCGGCAAAAGTTCATTTCCCCTGCACCAACAACGTGGCCGAATACAAGGCATGGATCCTCCGCCTGCAGGCGGCAATCGATTTCAAGGTAAAGGAGTTGGAGGTGTTCGGGGATTCAATGCTCACAATCTTCTAGACACTGGGACAATGGAAGACGAAAGACTAAAGCTAGTGCCATACCGTGAGTATCTCGAGGAGTTAGAGGAGAACTTCGGGAAAATCTCGTTCACATACACGCCGCGTATCAAGAATTAGTTCACAGATGCGCTCGCAACACTCGCATCAATGGTGAGCGTCACAAAAGAAAACCTCATCGAGCCACTCAAGATTGAGATTGCCAAAGGTCCGGCTCACTGCGACGCAATCGAGGTGATCGATGAACAGCCATGGTACGAAGACATCAAAGGATTTTTACGAACCGGCCAATACCCGACGTTCGCCAATCGTCGAGACCGGAAAACACTCCAGCGACTCACAGTGCATTACTTCATGAGCGGAGAGACTCTTTACCGCCGTTCCTTCGACGCCACACTGCTCCGGTGCGTTGATGAAAACGAGGCTTGACGCCTCATGGGAGAGATACACGAAGGGAGCTGCGGGCTCATGCTCACCAAGAAACTCATGCACCTGGGTTACTTCTGGTCTTTCATGGAGGCTGATTGCGCCAAACATGTTAGACACTGCCACTTGTGCCAGGTCTATGCCGACCAGATCAAAGTACCCCCCAAGGAACTACGCCCAATGGCGGCCTCGTGGCCCTTTTCAGTGTGGGGCATTGATGTGATCGGCCCTATCAATCCCAAAGCATCCAACAGACACCTGTTCATTTTGGTGGCAATCGATTACTTCACCAAGTGGATCGAGACCATAACACTTGCTTCAGTCACTGCGAATGCTGTAGCACGCTTCCTTAAGCGCGACATCATTGCCCGATACAGAGTCCCCAAAACAATCATCACTGACAATGCCAAGAACTTGAACAACAAGATCATCGACGAGCTCTGCGAGCGATTCAAAATACACCATCACAACTCCACGCCGTACCTTCCCCAAATGAACGGTGCGGTAGAGGCTGCGAACAAAAACATCAAGAGGATCATCGAGAAAATGACGGTGACCTACAAGGATTGGCACGAGATGCTCCCTTTCGCGCTCTTAGCAGACCGAACATCTATCTGCACCTCAACCGGGGCAACTCCGTACTCCCTGGTCTACGGCATGGAAGCAGTCCTCCCAATCGAAGGGGAGATTCCCTCCATAAGGATCCTCGCTGAGTCCAAGCTCGAAGAAGCGGAATGGGCGAAGCAGCGCTATGAGCAGCTCAATCTCATTGACGAGAAACGGCTAACAGCGCTCTGCCACAGTTAATGCTACCAACAAAGAATGGCTCGAGCGTTCAATGCAAGGGTTCGCCACCGAGAGTTCTGTCCCGGTGATCTCGTTCTACGGAAGGTCCTGCACATCGCGCCTGATTCTCGAGGCAAGTTCGCATACAAGTATGATGGGCCTTTCATCGTTAGGGAAATCTTTTTCGGATGAGCAATCATCTTAAGTGACATGGACGGGACCGAAAACACGCTCCCGGTCAACGCCGACGCCCTCAAGAAGTACTATCCCTGATAGCCCTCTTTGTCATTCAAAGATCTCTTTGTGTTTCTGCAAGCTTCAGGCCACACTCCAAATCCCTATCTTTTTATGTTTTCTCCAGACTCCGTGTCGTTCCATATCAGCACATTTTTAAGCACGCGCCGTTTCTATTCGACCCTTCTCGCCTAAGAATACCTCTGAGAGAAAAAGAATAATTTTTCCCGCTAGGTTGAAAACCTTCTCGAGGCGACCTAGGCAAATGTTAGGGAATGAGGGGCACGACTTAAAATCCCGCAAAGGGGAGCCGTGGAAAAAGGAGAGCATAAATCAATTCCTCGCTAGCTGAAAACCTGTAAAGGGCGGTCTAGGCAAAAGTTAAAGGAATCGAGAGGTGCGATGGGACCCAAACATGGGCAATCGTAGCAAAAGGTGAGCATCTATGTGAGAAAAGTCAAATAAAATACCCCAATAGGCCTTCACACATCCTGCGGCCTAGGCAAAAATTAGGGGCAGTTGTCGACTCCGCCACGAAAGAATAGCAGAACTTTTTTGTGAAGCTACGACGAGTAGTGGCTCGGCGGACTCGGACGCAAGCAAACTATCCTGGACTCTTCGGGCTCAAGACTCGCCTCGAAATGGGGGCCGAATCGTTGTATCCTTGATTGGAGGATCCCAAAAGACTCTCCCTTTCCTTTGCGCAAAGATTCCACGGGTCGCACCCGTTCCATAAAAAGCCATTCTTTTACAGGGACACGACCGCCCTCCTAACGGTCATCGATTTCAAGTCCCCGAGACATCTTTACATAGATTCCTTTTACACATCGTAGCTTCAACGATTTCGCGCGACTGACACCCAATGTAGGCTACTTATCTCCTATGCGCAGGTGCAACATGGAATCCTAAAGGGCGCTCCCCTATGACGGACTCATGTCTGCCTAACACGACAGGCCGTGATCTCAATCCGAACAGGAAGCCATCAGCGGAATTCCCCACGCCATTAAGTGACCGGTATCCATCACACAGGAAGCGACAGACGGTCTTTCCCATTAGTCCCCGCAACGCGATTTGGGTCCTGACCACATGGGCCAACATACCTGTCTCCAAAACACCTGACAACGCTCCCCGACCTTTATATTCCTCGCATTCCCATCAGCCTTGTACTGGTTTCCACGAGCTCCGACCCAGCCTTTCACCGCTTTCCACGACCATCCTTTTACCGCTTTCCACGGGCTCTGGCCCAGCCTTTTACCGCATTCCACGGGCTCCGGCCCAGCCTTTTACAGCTTTTCACCCACCCTCATTGGGCCCACAAGCCCATCTTTCTCACTGCTTTCAGATACTTACATATCGAATTTCCTCCCGTGAATCCAAAAAGAGATAGGGCTAGCGGCTATCAAGGAATCCATGGGCAGTCGCCGAGACCAAAAGGGTGCTTATCATAGTCTTTGGCTACATCCTCTAACCGAGCATGCAACCAAAGAGGGGCAAGCTGTCAACACCCCATTTCGGCCCATCAGCTCTAACGGAGATCACCCGACCAAAGCCCGGGCCGATGGACGCGAACACACGGGCACGGGAACATGAACTGCGGAAGAAAGGCAAGGGCCACTGGAAAAGCACAGAGGGGCAACTTGGGGAACAAACAAGTAACGAAGCCCCGAAACAGCAAGAGCTGGCACTGTGGCACTATTCATCGCCGGATCTCTGGAGCGTCAGAAGGTATCCAATATGGGACTCTAAAAATCCCTCTTCGTACCAAAATGACCAATGGTGCCTCCGAGCACATTTCGGAAGTCCCTTACTTAAGCCAGGGCACCCCCGAGCGTTCATAGACACTTTCCTAACAGGGCTTCTGGGACACCTGATCCAAGAACAGATGAACGGCACACGAAAATAGGTCTGCACACAACCGACGGTTATCAAGACCATGGAACAGGATTCAGGCTGTGTTTCAGAACCCATCTTGGTCTCCCGAGCGGATCCCGACCTGAAGAAAGGGCCCCTTTTTGCACAGAAACATAGCCAAAGACCCTTTTAACGAATTGTCAGTGCACGAAATCCACACCAACCAATCCCAAGGACCTCAAGGCCCGGGGAAACGAATCCCCACTGCACTGTACAACTCGTTTAGGTTTCCCGAGTGCCATTCCGGCAGTAAAAAGGGCCCTTTTCGAATGAGATCTTGCGTTTGGTGCTTAAACGGGGAAATGTTAACGTCCGAGCTTCGCACCACCCACTCCCCACAACCCCTAGGGCTATTAGGTCTCCGGACTGACGTTTCGGTGGCCACGAACGCCTCTCGGCAAACCTTCGGGGCACATTCTTGGCAAGCAAAGATCATAATGGTCTCCGAGCACCTCGGAACATTTGGGAAACACTGAGAAAGCCCCATTCGTGGATACCTAGGTCACCTCCGGCTATTGATTTTTGGTCGAGGACGACGGGTCAACGATTCCGCATGAGGCAAAAAAAGCGCACTGGGACGAACAACACGATGCACGGAGGAGCAATTGGACAACAGAGACTGTAAACTCCACTTAGAATGCCCGAACGGAGCAAAATCGGTTTTGGAGCCCCGAGCAACCTGAATAATCCCACATGAGAAACATGCCAATGTTGGGCTCATTTAAATCGTAATCACGCGTGCATCGACAATTCATAACCCGAACGAACCACGGAAGTCGCACACGTGACCAATCGAGCACCGAGCTTCCCCCGGCTTTCTTCCTAGTCAAGTGAGACCCACGGCTTAGCCAAGGCAAGCCTCCAAGCCATCTCCAAGCCACACCAAGCTGCGGCTCAATCCCAATTTCGGTGGCTCAACCCCAAGAGCTTCCCTCCTCCACACATTTCAAATATCTCTTACACACTCTCACATCCATCACCTCCCATCACTTCCCATCACTTCTCCTCTTACTTCCCCTACACTCTAAGTGACACAAACCCCTCCCTAACCCTTCTTCAAAATTCGGTAGCCCTATAATCCCCCTTTTAATCACACTTTCCCTCACTTAATCAAGCCATTAGCCTAGTCTATAAAGCCCCCTTGCATCATTAAGCTAATTACAACTCACCATCCATTCTCTCTCAAGCAAACCTCTCTCTAGGATCCTCTCAAGCCTCCCCAATCTCCAGAATTCAAAGAGCCGAAGCTCAGCCAGAAACCAAAGCCGGTTTGCTTGGAAACTCAACCGTTTTTCAGCGACCACCCCTCAACCTGAACCAAACTTGACCAAACTTTTTACCCCCCATGTTTTCGACCTTCTAAATCCATTTCCGGACTTAGTTTTAGGATTCAAGGCTTCCAGCATGTCGTTTCAATTCAGTACAGAAATGGTGTGCAACCGGGTCTCCTTCGTCGCTCTCGGGTCCTAGACGTGCCCTACCTTCCCACAACTTTGGCGAGTCGTGCCTACACGTTGCAAGGGCTCCTCACGACCCTCACTCTCCCCTGTGAAGAGATGGTTATGGTCCGAGAGCCATACAACCGCGCACAACCTCCGTTTCACCTCCCCCTTCTAATCGGGTTTCACAGTTTTTTTACCCGTCTTTCTCTCATCGGTTCGAGTTTGTCCAGGACCTTGCACGTTCGAAACTGTCCAGGAATGTCTATATATATCCCTTAGGAGTTCGAGGAACTTGACCTTGCTCGATGCCGTGATCAGAGCCGTAGTGCCGACCACTTTCCCTCCCAATTGCCGCGATCGCTGCTCTCGGTGCTTACTGCCGTCGACGTCCAGCCGGGTCACCCGACCCTCTTGCCACTTCTCTGACTCTTTTTCACGCAAATCGAGGATAGGTAAGACTCCTCTACAACTTAGAGAAGTTAGGTTCTTGATATTTACTTGTCCTAGGGTGTTAAGGTGGTTATTAACTGAAAAGCACGCAAGTTTGAACCTGTATTCGTTTCCATTCACGTTCACAATGTTTACTATGTCTGAATGTCGTTTACCACATATATCATGGCCGAAAACAACCAAAGTCGAGGTGAGAGAGATCACTTTAACCACGGTTGAATCACCGAAGCTCACGGCCTAGTCCCAACGGGGGGATCCGTGAGCCTCTTTGGTTCGCCCAAGGTCATCGTGGTCTCTCCTTCCCCGGAATTGGTTGGTTCATGCATTTTATGTTCGCTCGTCACATATTACATGTTAGCATGACGAGAAACGGCTAAAATCGAGGTGGGAGAGACCATCTTGGCCGTGGTTGAACCATGGAAACTCACGGCCTAGTCCCAAGGGAGGGACCCGTGAGTTCCCCTTGGTTCATCCGAGGCCACCATGGCCTCTCCATCCCCGAAACTAGATGGTTCTCGTGCTGTCTTCCCTCCACGCATATGTTGTTGAACGAGTCAACGCCGTTTATCAATTCCTTCTAAATTTAATGTTTGTGTTTGCTTCATGTGCTTCTTTGCGCAACCGAGACCGTGGAGGCGTCGATTTAGCGAATGTATGTGTCATTAACATCTTTGGTGTATGAAGCATGCAAGAAACGACTGAAATCGCCGTAAGAGACCACCCAAGATTCGGGTTTGAGCCAAGGAAGCATTCGGCCACTTCCCTCGGGACATGGCCCAGTGTCCTGTGGCTCCCCTCGAGTCTAGGCCGGCCTCTTCCTCCACTAGAAGTTGTTCTTGGAATTGTTTGTAATTGCACTCTCGTTTAATTGTTGGTTACTTGTTAGTTGCATGCTAGGCGCGTTAGTTTCGGACGATCACCCATAAATCCATAATAATTGAAATCCAAGATCTCAATCATTGAATAATTCCACAAATGAAGAAACGATACGCGTCATTTGATTAATTAAACTACTCGGCCTAAGTAAGTGGATGAATCGAATACTAATTCGTAAACGCATCGAAAAATCACTAAACGGTGAGAATGCCCTTTTAAAATTCACAATCTCAAAACACCGAGACGCATAACACGAATAGAGTTAATGTCTAGGGATCACTCGCGTGCTATGACTTGACTCCGGGCCCGATTTGAGACGGCTCATGTCGAGGTGCGCGAGTCCTCTTTGGACCTCTTCGTGTTACGCGATCCCAATTTTACATACGCACCCCATACATTTTACCGTCTAAAGGTCATAACCATCATTTCGTGATCCGTCGATATCTTAGGTGTTAGGGAGACCGAAACACCTTGATCTATGGATGAAAAAGGGCGGCCCGTTCGGGTGCGACTTTCATTCGCATGACCCACTTCATTCACTTTCGGTGTTTCTATCTTCTCATCGTAGATTCGATAGTTAACATTGTTATTTCTGTCATAAAACATGCAAAAAACCGGATTAATCACGCATTCGACTTAACCAAACATTAGATAATGGTTCAAATACGAGTTTGGTATATTCAGTGAAATCTCAGTGTCACTAACAGAATAAAGTCATAAAACAAACTCACGCACATAGTTGGCCTAGAATTGCATACTAGTACACCCATTTGCTTGCCTAGGGTAGATAAATTGTTTGCCAAATAACCCCGGTTAATAACTGATTAAATCACGTAAATCCGGCTTAATACACAACTTGTCTATATTTGTCTGTATTTATCCGTTTTTGTCCATTTTCATATGTTTTTATTAGTTCTTTTCTGTTTTCTATCATTGCTTGTTGATTTGTCACGGTTCGAACCCGAATCCATAGGTCATGCTCATCACGGGGTCCAACGCCCCAATTCACCGACCACGGGGTCTAACACCCCCATGTACACCGAGCGCGTGCAACCCGCGTGCGGAATGGGGTCTATCCCCGAGTCACCACTCTACTCCGAGTAGTGTCTATGTGGAAGACGACTCGGATCGGGTGTGTGAATCTCGGTTAGACATCACCCGGGAGCTCGAACGGTCCAATAGTTATCGTGAGAATCGACTGATTCTCGTGTCGCCCATTGGTCCGGTCGGACCCGACCCCCGGCTCCTTGAGCCCGTATTGCTTTAATTTATTTGTCGGTTATTCAAAATCTCACGGTGAGCCGGAGTGGAATATTGGCCCAATGCAAACCGATCAGGATCCATTTAATTTATTCAGTTGTATTTTGTAATTATTCTAGTGAACACTGTGAGGATTCCATTTGTACATTTATTCATTCATTTGTAACGATCCCCAATCGACGAGTGAGAGGTCTGAGTGTCGAACCGGTCGAGTCGATCCATTGCCACCTCGAGATGAGTAAGCCTGAACCCTTGCGGTCTCGGTTCGGGTAGGGAGTCGACCACCACGGTTCAATGGACAGTAACGTGAAGATAGCGAATCAACTCCTCGAGATGTAAGCTTACTCTTCTTTGGAGGCCTTGGGCCGAAGCAATCATTTCACCGAATTTACGATGTCAAAACGGGCGAAGAGAGTGCAACCAAATCCACGTGGTAAATAAATCATAAACAGCAAGCCTAGCAAACTAGAGTACCGAAAGGGCGTGCGGGATATAGGCCAGCACGTAATAGAACCCCTAATTCGGAATTTCTGGTTCCGTACGGACAATTGCCTTAGCATACTAGGTCTATCCCATACCCCTAGACCCGGGCAACTAAACGGCCCTCGACCTTTGGGTCGTGAACAGTAAGTGGCAACTCCTTCTCACGTGCGTCCGTCATGCGTCCCCGGGAAGGTGGACGCTCTCAAGCCGCGTTGCATAAGGCGTTCCCTTGCTTGCCCCGACGAGATTAAGATTCGAGTGCGCACAGCTTGGCGACTCCACTGGGGACCCTTAAAGGGTTCGGGCTCAATTCTGTTTGCTTGCTTGCTTGTTTATTTACTGCTTTCCGTCACTTACCGCTTATCTGCTTACGCACATTTATTTTACGCATGCATTGCATATCACGCTAGCACTAGGTACCTCGTCCGAAATCCCAAGGGCGCCAAAGTAGGAAGCTATGTTAGTTAGAGATTTCGAGTAAGGGAATGGATCAAGTCGGCTATACCACCGAACCGGCCCCCAAAGATCCTCGCTCGATTTCAAGGAATTCACGCCCTTGAGTCGGGAGCCCCCATCCATAGATAGCACGGTCCCTGTAGCACCGAACCATGCATCGTGCTATGCCTCCATGCAAACCTTCAATCCGACTCCAACAACAGTCCACTAAGTTGGCCTGCGTGCCATTTTTGGGTCTCTTTTATTTTGAGAGTGATGTACTTTGTAACGAATACAGTTATAGTTTACCTTTCCGCACCGCATGCATTGTTTTCAAAATAACTTAGGACATTACGTTGGTTTGATTATGGAAACATTGAACCAACATCTCCTCCATTTAGGGAAGAATGGACCGCCCGGCTCCCGGTCTTGGGCTCAAATCGATCACACCGCCCAGGCAGGAAATCATGCGCATCCGGAGGACATTCCGCCCGGTGGATCGTGCCTTCATTCAGGGCATCATCGGAGACTTGGTAAGGCTCGTTGAAGTCCCGGTGGACTGGATCTTTTTGAGGACCGCCATTGAGGTTTGGAACCCCCAACACGCGGTGTTCAACTTCCAGGGGACAAAGCTGACCCCCACGGTCAAGGAATACACGACGCTCATCCAGAGGCCCAGGCATCCTTGTACCCAATCCGTTCGTCGTGATTCGAAGCTAACTCTCTACCCTCCTAGGCATACCCGCCCAAGAAGTCCACCACGAGCTTCATCAAGTATGGGATCATGGCATCAGGATCACATGGCTCCTAGACTAGACGCTCCTCCGTGCATTGACGCCTTCGACGGGTCCTAACGGCGGCGCAGGTCCCCAAGGAGATGGCCCCGGACACGATCGAGGAGACCATCAACTCGATCTTCTCTAACACCATTTCGTTCTTGGACGATGAGCTTCTCTCCGAAGGGTGGGCACACTCGCGGGCATTGCACATCGTTTGCAAATGCAACAACTATGTCATCGGCTGGGTCATGATCGACAACGGCTCGGCGCTCAATGTCTGCCCCGTCACCACGCTGAAGTAGATGAATGTGGACCTCAACCGCATTCGTCCATGCAAAACGGCGGTTCGAGCCTTCAACGGTTCGCGAAGGGAAGTAAACGGAGAGATCAATCTCTTAATAGATGTTAGCCCATGCTCATTTAGCGTCACCTTCCAAGTACTCGACATCCACAACGCCTTCAGCCTACTGCTCGGGAGGCTTTGGATCCATTCGGCTGGCACCATCCCCTCTTCCTTGCATCAAAGAATGAAATTTTTTGTAGAGGATAAGCTCATCACGGTCAAAGGGGAGGAAGACTACGCCATATACAAGAAGATGATAGTCCCTTACATTAGTATCGGAGATGACGAGAACCTCCCTTTCCACTCGGTCGAGACCATTTCCGTTATCCGAGACTACGGGAAAGTAGGCCCGTCCCGTGCGGATCGCATGATCAGGAAGGTTCTCTTGCGGAACAATTGTCCCCGGCACTGGCCTCGGGGCACGTGGACAGGGGATAAGCCGCCCCATTGAAGTCGAAGAATATAAGAACAGGAGGGGACTCGGCTTTCGCCCCTCCTGCCACGAGATCATCGAGGTCCGCAAGGGCAATCATCTCCACCAATTTGCTGCACACTACGAGAGGCTCAACAGGGACATCCCCGTTCCCCCGCTTTCCCATTTCTTCCCCGGACCGCCACACGTCGTCGAAACACCCTTGACGGCCCTTCCTTGGATTCCGACAACAGGCCTGACGCTCTGCCAACCATGTACGCCGTCACCGAAAAGATTCCCTCAGGGGTTCACATCCGCCTTGCGCAGGAGAATGAGCAGCTTGACAACTGAACCTCAATCCCGCGTTATTCGGCTATGATCGCCGACGTGTAAGGCCATCTATGTACACGATGTTTCCCACGTGTTGGCATAGCCATAAGCCGCACGACGGAAGAGGGATTTTGTTATGGCTTCATATTCATACTATCAATGAAACCCCTACATGCATTTTTTGAATTTTCGTGTCCACTCTCTTCGTCTCTTATTCACTTACTCGCAGCACTCCATAACTTCTAAGACGATTGTTTAAATTTCCAAGCTCCAATCGAATCCAAATCTTCGACGTGCCGATTCGAACCCATCCGAAGAATGTCCCGTAGAGCCCGGACCCATATACTTCGGAGAAGGGGTCGACGAGGACAGTCGAGTGCCCGAGATAGAAGAGAGTTTGCCCCGCCTCGAGGATCGCCAACTCACTTCAGTAGAGCCAACGGAAGAAATCAACGTGGGCACCAAAGAAGAGCCCCGCATTTTGAAGATCGGGACGGGCCATGACCCTACACAGCGGGCCCGAATGATCGATTTCCTAATAGGGTACCAAGAGGTCTTTACCTGGTCCTATGCCGACATGCCAGGCTTAGACCCTTCAATAGTCAAGCATTTCCTCCCACTCGACATGGAGAAGTTCCCGCCCAAGGGGCAACAATTACAGCGACAACGCGTCGGTCTCCTCCTCCGCATCAAAGAAGAGGTCGTCAAATAGATCAATGTCGGGTTCCTGTAAGTCTGCAACTACTCCGAGTGGGTGGCGAATATCATACCAGTGGAAAAGAAGGACGGAAGAGTTCGAGTTTGTGTCGACGATGTACGGACCCGAATGTGGACTCTCGTCGGGGCCCGCATTGCGCGCTTTTCGATCGCGCGGCTTGGGAGTGTCCACCTTCCCGTGGGGACGCGTGACGGACATGCGTGAGAGAAGGAGTCGCCACTTATCATTTTACGACCCGAAGGTTGAGGGCGGATAAGTTACCCGGGTCTAAGGGTATGGAACACCTAGTTTGTCGTTGAGGTCATTAGTCGGTGCGGAACCGGAAAGTCCGTGTTCAGGGGTTCATGTTACGTGCGAGCCTATATCCCGCACGCCCTTTCGGTACTCTGGTTTGCTAGGCTTGCATGTTTTATGATTTATCGCATGAATTAAGCTGTACTCGGCTCGCACGTTTTGACACCGGAGATTCGGTGAACTAAACAATGTCGGTTGAGAAGCCGAGAGAGAAGTAAACCCGTATGTCGGGGAGTTGGTTCACAATCTTGCGTTACAGTTCATCGAACCATGGAGGTTGAATCCCTGCGTGAACCAGAACCGCGAGTTCTTGGATTTACTTGTATCCGGGCAAGCATTAGACCGATTCGATTAATTCGACTCTCGGACCGTTCGCTCACCGACTGGAATTCTTACAGAACAAATGTACAAAATAAAGGTCCTTACAATGCTCTCAAAAACAATAAATATAAATTACAAATGGCCGAATTCCAGTCGACTCGCGTTCGGTTATTATTCCACTCTACCTCACCGTGAGTTTAGGGAAAAACCGAAAAAACTGAAATTCAATGGACGCTCTCACTGAATAGGGCGTTGGACCTTGTGAGTGATGATTAGGGTGTTGGACCCTGTGCTCGATGATTAGGGCGTTGAACCCTAATATTATTCGGCCTAGGGATCAGACTCGACCCGCATGGCAAACAGGTGCGGAAAGATAACAAGCAGCAGGTAAATAATAGACAATGTGTGTGTATTCACCGAATGTATGTGGATTAGCAAGTTTATTAATCCAGAGTATTTTGGCATGCAAATCCTACCCTAGACAAACAAACGTGTGCCAATGTTTTAGCATTCGGCTTTGGTTTGAGAACCTGATATGTCGGGTGTCCGTAATCAAGTTTCGTGTGTGGGTTGCTTTTACAGTTGTTCTGTATTGTGTCACTGAATTACCACTGAATTAGCCAAACTCGTGTTTTGACTCTAGATTTGGAATCTAGAATTCCTCTTAACCATTATCTAGTGTTTGGTTAGGTCGAGTGAAAGGTTAATCAGCATTTTGCATGTTTTCTGACAAAGATAACTGTTCTAGTTACCCGAGTCTATGTTAGGATGACAGAAACTCATCAGTTAGATAAGAAAAGGCTATGCAGATGAACCTGCACCTGAACAGATAGCCCGTTCTTATCTCGTACTGTAGTGTTTCTATCATGCTAACCCTAAGGGTGTCGCTGAATTGTGAAAAGACGATTTTGCCCTTTATTTGAAAATTGTTTTCAGAAAAGGGGAAACATCGCAGTGCGGGCCTCCTCGGCCTGTAGCCGGTGTCGACCAATTCCCTGGATCGTCCAGGGTTGTGCAAGAACCCCGAAAAAGCCAAAGAACTGGTCGATCTACCCGGAAGTGATCTAGAAAGATCTTCTGTATCCTGACCTGAGTTACCTAGAATCAGGTAAAAACTCAAGTTGAGACACAGAAGCCCTTTCCAGACGTCCATGCTACATCGGACCGCGCGTTTCAGGTTTTGAAGTTGATAAGTTTGAAAAGGGCACCAACGTCATTTGACAACTCATCAACGGGAGTTATCAGTTAATGGCCAATTCGTGTAAACTTTATCAGTGTGAAGTGGGTTTAATCATGTGAGCGTCCCGATTGACCCGTTTGTGGAATTAATGCTTAAGGGTATTGCCGAATGCATTAATTATGAAAACGATTCGTGATTCGACAACCAAAACGAATCCATTATGATCAAGGATAATTCGGTTGAATAACCAACAATACCCTTATAACCGAATGGATCTGAATGAGTCCTCGATACACGAATCCATGCATGTTTGCTAAAATTAAAGTTTAAAGACGATGTTTTGACGCGAGATTTGTGGACATATCGAAATTACAAATTCACACATTCCGAGAAACAAATTAAACTCGAGAAAGAAAATCATTCTTGATCCAAGAAAAGCCGAGAAGCCCTTGGCTTCACCTTATCAAAGATGGCCGAATGCTTCATAGCTCAATTCGAATCACAAATGATTTCCTTGCCTTGGTTTAATTATTTTTCGCATGCGCAAGTATCAAACATGACGAATAACACGTTTTTAACAAAAGCCGGTATTACCATGATTTGATTAACTCATTTAAACATGCAAACATTCACAAACATGGTATTTAAGGAATCGATAAAATAATACCGGCTTCATGCATGCAAGAACAACAAAAATAAACTCAGAAACTAACTTGGATCGGCTAAGGAAACCAATCTTAACCCGAAAAGAGCAACTTAAGTCTCGGTCATCTCATTTAGAGACTTGATCGAGAGCTTGCTTGCCATTTCCGGGTCGGGATGGTCTTTCGAACGGCGATCCAAACCTTTTTCCGATATGCTAGCAAGTTATAAAGTGGTAAACGTGCATAACATAACATAAAAGTGTATAAAAATTAAGTCTTGCAAGTTAAACACGAATAAAACACCATAACACTCCATAGCCATACAAATAACGTAAAAGGTTCTAACTTCTCTAAGTCGAGAATGTTATACCTTGCCTCGGGATGCGAGGAAAGAGTCGGGGAAGTGTTCGAGAGTCGGGTGACTCGGTTGAACGCTTGGAAGAGTGCTCGAGTACAAGGGCATGCACGTTCGGGGAGCTAGGCGCACAGGGTGTGCGGCTGGAATGCACGGGAGGCACCAGGCGCGCGGGGCGCACGAGCGTGCAGGCGTGCTCGCGGGCGGGCGTGCGCGCGGGCGGGCGTGCACGCGGGCAGACGTGCGCGGGCTCGGAGGCTGGCGCACGGCTGGCGCACGACTGGCACTATTCACCCGAGAGTGATGATTCTTCACCCGAAATGCACTATTTGACCTAAAACAATAATTTAAAGACTTCAAATGAAAAAACCAACTTCACCAATGAACTCCATGGGTCCAAAATGAGTGGGATATGGAGTTTGGGAATTTTTGAAGTTAAGTCGGGATGATGAACACCAGCTTCCGACTTAAGAACTTCAGGTTTTGTTCGGTGTTTTCTTTTCTGTTTTTCGAAGATCAAGCTTGCTGGCTCTTGGCTGCTCATAGCTATGGAGTTTGAGAGGATTTTTAGAGGGAGAAAGCTAGTGAGAAGTGTCCAAGAGAAGAAGTGATTATCTTAATCACTTTTGGGCAATTTATAGGCAAAACTAATGACACAATTAGTGAAACAAAGCATCATTAGTGGGCATGCTTAGGATGGATGGTTTGCTTAGGGAAATATCTAGCCCTATCCTCTTCCATTTGCATTAATGAAGAAGAGATCAAAGTATTAAATGGCATAGAAGAAGAGTTGGAGTGTTGTCTTCAAACTCTTTGGATATTTTGGCTAAGAATGCAAGTTGGCTTCTTGCATTGAAGAGGAAGAGGAAGCTTCTAGAGCAAAAGGGGTGACTCATCTTGGGTAGTCCGTGGGTCCCATGACCGAAGAGGAGAAGCCGGGAAAAAGCTCGGGTCTCGATTGATCGCGCAATCGAAGTTCGGGGTTTGAATTGAACGTCGAATTATCGATATACGCGAGGAAACGGATTTAATGAGTCCGAGATTGACATTTTTCGTGAGGAATTGCCAAATATCTGTATGAGGCTCGGAAGCCGGTTTTTCTCCTTTTATGCATTCAGAGCGAGGTTACCCACTTCTGACAGCATATCTTGTATCTGCATCCCACGTTGGTCATTTTGACATAAATTGTCAAATTACGTGGGCACTTGTCCCTTAAGACGATAAATGCAAATATGGAGCCGGAGATGTCCTCGGAGGTCGAAGCTGGATTTCTCAGATTGCTTTCTGAGTTTCTTGGGCGATCCGAAGATCACTGTGATCTCTGTTTGCCGAGATTGGGCCCCTAAGGATATGAAAATAGCATCTGAGACCCTTAAAGCACTGCTCGAGGGGTCTAGATGAGTTGTGTGATTCATTCCGACGATTCCACATTGAGGGTTGAGATAAGCAGCACTGGAATTGCCAACCATCCGGCGTCAAGTTTCCCCAAAGAGGACCTCCGGATATGGATTTCCACTGAAAATGGTCTTTTGTGCTCTTCGGAGGTTACTTGGGAAACCGAGAAGGGTTTTGCTGTCTATTTTGCCCAATTGCGAATGTCCGCTGGAGTTTTCAGGGCAATGTAGTGTGAACTTCGTTTGCCGTAATTCCATCAGACCAGTCTCCGGTTATGCTCTTCCGAAGAGGGGTATGCCCATTTTGTCGCTCGGAAGTCATTCAGGGTGTCTGTATGGCTTCCAAAAGACAATTTGAAGCACTGCTCGTGCTCTATATGGTTGTGGGGCATGGCCGCATCTGATATTTGGAATTAACTTTTCTCCGAGAAACCGGCATTTTTGGACTTCCACTGAAAAGTTGTCTGTATACAGAAAGTTGTTCTGTATAGGGCAGACGATTTGCGAAATGCGTTTGGGGACACTTTTCATCTGTTTGGCATTGAAGTGGATTTTTGTAGTCCAATATTGGCTATTTTCCGACGATCGAGCGAACTATCGGAAAATAGTACCGTCCGTGTGATATACTGAAAATGCCGGTTTTGGACATTGTTGAGCTCTCTAGTCGCTCTGTTGCATTTTGGTGACTCGAGGAGTCCTTCTGTCATATGCATGTCTCATTTGCCCGATTTCGCCGACTTGAGGGTGAATAGTGATTTTCTGCTCTGTTAAGCCATTTTTCTGTACTCTACTCAAGTCATAGCTTGGATTATTGCTGATAATGTAATTTGAATCGGTAAGCCAAAATGGGGTGCTGACAGCTTGCCCCTCTTTGACTACATGCTCAAGTAGAGGATGTAACGAAAGACTTTAAAAGCACCCCAGTTTGATAGCAATGATCGATGTGGAATTTCCTATATGGCCTTCAACTTCTTGCTTTGGATATACGGGGTATTGTGCCTATCATAAAGATAAAGGAAGTAAGGTGAGATGTGCATAAGTTTGGCAATAAGCAAATGGGGTACATGTATAAAGGAAATTGCAGTTAAAGAGAAATGCTTTGTTTAATTAGAAATGCGGTATGCCCAGTTTAATGAAAAGTGCATTGCGATAATGAAAGGTGCACTGCATTCCTAAGAAGGTGCACTGCATTCCTGAGAAGATGCACGCCAATTGAAAAGTGCTTTGCAATAATGAAAGGTGCACTGCATTCCAAAGAAGGTGCACCCCAATTGAAAAGTGCATTGCGATAATGAAAGGTGCACTGCATTCCTAAGAAGGTGCACGCCAATTGAAAAGTGCATTGCGATAATGAAAGGTGCACTGCATTCCTAAGAAGGTGCACGCCAATTGAAAAGTGCATTGCAGAAATGAAAGGTGCACTGCATTCCTAAGAAGGTGCACGCCAATTGAAAAGTGCATTGCGATAATGAAAGGTGCACTGCATTCCTAAGAAAGTGCACGCCAATTGAAAAGTGCATTGCGGAAATGAAAGGTGCACTGCATTCCTAAGAAGGTGCACGCCAATTGAAAAGTGCATTGCGGAAATGAAAGGTGCACTGCATTCCTAAGAAGGTGCACGCCAATTGAAAAGTGCATTGCGATAATGAAAGGTGCACTGCATTCCTAAGAAGGTGCACGCCAATTGAAAAGTGCTTTTGCAAGAGGCATGGGCGCTTGCCCAATATGTTGTCCGATGCATGGACGCTTGCTCGGGGTTTTGCAATATGCACGGGGCGCATACCGAAAGAACTGCATGGTTCAAAGGCGCCTACCCAGTGGACTTGCGGGGTGCACGAGCAATTGCTTGGCGGGTTTGCAAGGTGCACTGCATTCCTAAGAAGGTGCACGCCAATTGAAAAGTGCATTGCGGAAATGAAAGGTGCACTGCATTCCTAAGAAGGTGCACGCCAATTGAAAAGAGCATTGCGATAATGAAAGGTGCACTGCATTCCTAAGAAGGTGCACGCCAATTGAAAAGTGCATTGCGGAAATAAAAGGTGCACTGCATTCCTGAGAAGGTGCACGCCAATTGAAAAGTGCATTGCAATAATGAAAGGTGCACTGCATTCCTAAGAAGGTGCACGCCAATTGAAAAGTGTATTGCGGAAATAAAAGGTGCACTGCATTCCTAAGAAGGTGCACGCCAATTGAAAAGTGCATTGCGATAATGAAAGGTGCACTGCATTCTTATGAAGGTGCACGCCAATTGAAAAGTGCATTGCGGAAATAAAAGGTGCAAAAAGTAAATGCAAACGCTGGGGAGTTGCGTGAGGTGTGGAAGGAATCATTGTGCTTCCTCCATCACTGAGCTTGTCTGTGTTGCAATCGATGCTGTGGCAGAATGCTTTGTTGCTTGCCAACTGATAGTGATGTCACCGAATGCCTGGAGTGCTATCCTGAAAGTTTCTCCTCGGATTTTGACTTTAGTCTTTGGCATAAGGCAGCCATGCATTCGTCAAAGAAAAACTCCTTTCGGGGTTCACATCGTGCTTCCTGCATCTAGAACCAAAGGAGCTAACAGTGGTTGTCAATCTTACTCTACGGCCATAATGAAGATGTGTAGAGAAGTCTGAATAATAATGCTTTGGGGGATTTGAACTTGATGACCATTTAAAGGGGTGGCCGTCTCCCGAAATTGTGACTTGACATGAAAGGCTTTTTATGGAACGGGCATGACCCATATAATTTGCATTAAGGTAAACAGAGGGATTTTGGGATCCTCCAGATCAAGGATACGACGATTCGACTGCATGTCGAATCGTGTTTTGTGCTGTGAGAGTCAAAGAGAGTTTGCTTGCACCGAAGATTGCCAAACCACTACTTGTTATCACTGCACGCTGAGTGTAGCTGTCATTTTGTGGTCGAGCTACCAAAGATCCCCTAATTGTTGCCTAGGTCGCAAGACGCGTGACGACCTAGCGAGATGTTTTATTTGACTTTTCCCTCATTTAGAGCTCACCTTTTGCTATGACCGCCCTGATTGGGTCTGATCACACCTCTCGATTCCTCTAACTTTTGCCTAGAGCGCCCTTTTTCGGGTTTTCACTCTAGCGAGGATTTTGTTGTATACTCTCCTTTTGCCACGGTTCCCCTTTTCGGGATTTTAAACCGTGCCACTCATTTCCTAATTTTTACCTAGGCCGCCTCAAAGAGGTTTTCAACCTAGCGAGAGATTCATTCTTTTTCTCTCAAGAAAAAGTTCAGAGAAAAGGAAAAAAAAACAGAAGAGGGGAGTATATTGATAAGCAGAAATGAAAGAGCTGAGAATTGTACATGCGAAAGAAGTTAAAAATGTAATGTGCATTTGAGAAAAACACCCACAGTGGAATAAGAGAAGCACCATCACGGATAGTATTTCTTAAGTGCATCAGCGTTGACCGGAAGAGCGTTCTCGTTCCCGTCCATATCATTAAGAATGATTGCCCCTCCGTCAAAGACTTCTTTAACGATGAAGGGACCGTCGTACTTGTAAGCAAACTTGCCCCTGGAATCAGGGGCGATGTGCAAAACTTTTCGCAAGACGAGGTCGCCGGGGCTGAACTCGCGGGGACGAACCTTCTTGTTAAAAGCTCGAGCCATTCTTTGCTGATAGCACTGACCGTGGCAAAGTGCTGTTAGCCGCCTCTCGTCGATGAGATTAAGCTGTTCATAGCGTTGCTTTGCCCATTCTGCTTCCTTGAGTTTGGACTCGGCAAGGACCCTCGTGGAGGGAATCTCCACTTCGATTGGAAGAACTGCTTCCATGCCGTAGACCAAAGAATACGGGGTTGCTCTGATAGATGAGCGGATGGAGGTCCGATACGCCAAGAGTGCGAACGGGAGCATCTCGTGCCAGTCTTTGTAATTCATCGTCATTTTTTCGATGATTTTCTTTATGTTCTTATTCGCTGCTTCTATCGCACCATTCATTTGTGGACGATACGGAGAGGAGTTGCGATGTAGGATCTTGAACTGTGCACAGAGCTCGTCAATGAGCTTATTGTTCAAGTTCTTGGCGTTGTCTGTGACAAGAATCGCAAGGACCCCGTAACGTGCGATGATGTCGCGCTTGAGGAAGCGTGCCACAGTCTTTGCAGTGACAGATGCAAGGGTGATAGCTTCGATCCATTTGGTGAAGTAATCGATAGCCACCAGTATGAACAAGTGTCCATTGGATGCTTTGGGGTTGATAGGACCAATCACGTCCATGCCCCACATTGAAAAGGGCCACGGAGCAGCCATTGGGTGCAGCTCGTTGGGTGGGGCTCTGATCTGATTCGCGTAGACTTGACACAAGTGACAGTGTCTGATATGCTTGACGCAGTCGGTCTCCATGATAGACCAGAAGTACCCGAGTCGCATGAGCTTCTTTGCTAGCATGAGCCCGTTCATGTGAGGTCCGCAGTTTCCCTCGTGCATTTCTTCCATGAGGCGTTGTGCCTCATTCTCATCGACACACCGAAGCAGTGTAGCATCGAATGAACGGCGGTAGAGAGTCTCACCACTCAGGAAGAAATTTACTGCAATGCGCCGAAGGGTTCTCCGGTCATGCCGATCGGTGAACGCTGGGAATTGACCTGTTTGCAGCAAGTGCTTGATGTCTGCGTACCACGGTTTGCCATCGACAGCGTCGATTGCATCGCAATGGGTGGGGCCCTGAGCAATCTCGAACTCGAGGGGCTCGATGAGATTCTCTTTTGTGATGCTCACCATAGAAGCGAGCGTTGCGAGTGCATCGGCGAACTGGTTCTTCATGCGTGGTGTGTATGTAAATGAAATGTCCTCGAAGTTCTCTGTCAACTCTTCGAGGTACTCGTGATATGGCACTAGTTTCGGATGTTTTGTCTTCCACTGTTTGAGTGTCTAAAAGATTGCGAGCATAGAATCTCCAAACACTTCAAGCTCCTTGACTTTGAGGTCGATCGCCGCCTGCAGGCCGAGGATACATGCCTCATATTCGGCTATGTTGTTGGTGCAGGGGAAATCAATCTTCGCTGTAACAGGAAAATGACGCCCTTCAGGGGATATCAGCACTGCGCCAATACCCGACCCGTTGGAATTGACTGCACCATCGAAGTACATCTTCCATCTAGTAATTTCCTCCTCACCATTCATTTGGAGGATTCCTTCGTTTGGGAAGTCAGAATTGATTGGTGTGTCATCGACAATTGGGAACTCTGCTAGATGATTTGCTATCGCTTGGCCCTTCACTGATGTGCGCGACACATATTTGATGTCATACTCTGTCAGTTGGCAACGCCATTTTGCTATGTTCCTCATGGAGGACGGACTGCTAAGTAGATACTTCAAAGGACCTGTCTTTGACAGCAGGCGAACAATATGGTAGAGAGTGTATTGCCGGAGCCTTTGCATGACCCACACAAGTGCGCAACACATTTTCTCTATCTCAGGGTAGTTGGACTCTCCTTCAGTGAACTTTTTGCTTAGATAATAAATTGCTCGCTCTGCGTGAGAGGAATCATCCTTTTGCCCTAACATGCATCCGATAGATTGTTGGCGTACCGTCAGGTACAGAATGAGAGGACGATCCGGTGAAGGTGGAACCAACACCGGCGGCTGAACTAGGTATGCCTTGATAGTATCAAAAGCTTTCTGACACTCGTCATCCCATTCGACCGCTGCATTTTTGCGAAGCAAACGGAAGAGTGGTTGGCACTTGTCTGTCAAGTTTGCAATGAAACGCGCGATGTAATTCAGCCGTCCTAAGAAGCTCCTTATTTCGCGCACTGTCGATGGAGGGGGCAATTCCATGATCGCTTTAACCTTGTTGGGGTCGACCTCGATGCCTTTCTCGCTAACTACAAACCCCAGCAATTTCCCTGATTTGACGCCAAAGGTACATTTTGCTGGGTTAAGTCGGAGTTTGTACTTTCTGAGACGGTCGAATAGTCGTTTGAGGTTAACCAAATGATCTTCTCCTTCTTTGGACTTCGCGATCATGTCGTCGACGTAAACCTCGATCTCTTTATGCATCATGTCATGAAAGAGAGTGACCATTGCCCGCTGATAGGTTGCCCCTGCATTTTTGAGACCGAAAGGCATGACCTTGTAGCAAAATGTACCCTACATCGTGATGAATGTGGTTTTGACTTTATCCTTCTCGGCCATCTGAATTTGATTGTATCCAGAGAAACCGTCCATGAAGGAGAATTGTGTGTGGCGTGTTGTATTGTCCACCAAGACATCGATGTGAGGCAGCGGGAAGTTATCCTTTGGGCTAGCCCTGTTGAGGTCTCGGTAGTCGATGCAGACTCTGACTTTCCCATTCTTCTTCTCCACTGGAACAATGTTCGCTACCCATTCAGAGTAATTGCATACCTCCAAGAATCCCGCGTCTACCTGCTTGATAACCTCTTCCTTAATGCGTAGGAGAAGGTCAGCTCGTTGACGTCGCAAGTGTTGGCGCTTGGGTGGGAATCTTTCAGTGTCGAGTGGAAGGAAATGCTTTACGATTGAGGGGTCTAGGCTTGGCATATCAGCATAGGACCAAGCAAAGACCTCCTGATACTCTGTTAAGAAATCGATCATTCGGGCTCTTTGTGCAGGGTCGAGTCCCGTCCCGATTCTAAGGGTGCGTGGTTCTTCTGCATTGCCTATGTTGATGTCTTCGGTTGGCTCGACGGAAGTGAGTTGGTAGTTTTCGAGACGATGCAAACTCTCTTCTATCTCGGGCACGCGACCGTCCTCGTCAAGTCCTTCCCCGAAGTATATGGGTAGGGACTTTCCGAGGTGTGTTTCGGATGAATTCGAATCGTTGTATCCGTGATTTGGATTCGGTTGGAGCCTGGACATGAAAGTGAATTGTTTTAGAAATTAAAGGTGCTAGAAGTAAGCGCAAGAGAGAGAGTTTAGACATAGGAAATCAAAAAGCATGTAGGGATTGTATTAACAAGCCATAACAAAAACTCCTCTTCTGTCATGTGGCTTATGGCGTTGCCGACATGCAGGTAGCATTATATATAAAGACCGTCTTACACATCGGCAACTATGGCCGAGTAGAGCGGAACTGAAGTCCAGTTGGTAAGCTCCTCATCCTCCCGTACAGGGTGGATATGAA
The DNA here is from genome assembly GCF_007655135.1 of Punica granatum. NCBI lineage: Eukaryota > Viridiplantae > Streptophyta > Magnoliopsida > Myrtales > Lythraceae > Punica > Punica granatum. The sequence continues at coordinate 25,633,902 of NC_045127.1, read as the reverse complement.
CCCTAGAAGATGTCTCCTCAGTGACGGCATATATGGCTGGCAAAGCCAAAAACACTTCCACTGCATCCGAAGAGAAGTCATCTGTTTCAGTGATTGGGGTGTCAGAGGTGCCTTCCATGATCTGCGGTGATGCGAAAAAAAACTGTGAGAGTGGTGGAACTGGAATGCCCCTGAAAAGCTTTCCGTAGTGTGTAGCGAGATGGTGGAGATGTTTTCCACGACGAGCTTGCACGATCTCATGGCAGGAGGGGCGAAAACCGAATCCCCTCCTATTGCGGTACTCCTCCACTTCAACAGGTCGGAGGATTCCCTGTGCACGTGCCCCGAGTCCAGTTCCAGGGACGTAATTGTTCTTCAAGAGAACCTTTCCAATCATGCAATCAGTCCATGATGGACCGACTTCTCCGTAGTCTCGAATTACGGAGATCGTGTCGAAAGTGTGAAAGGGAAGATTCTGGTCTTCACCAATGCTGATATAAGGGACGGCTGTTTCCTTATAGACTGCATAATCTTCCTTGCCGTTGACAGTGATGAGTTTGCCTTAGACAAAGAATTTCAACTTCTGGTGCAATGATGAAGGAACAGCACCGGCGGCGTGAATCCATGGCCTCCCGAGTAGGAGACTGAAAGCATTGGGTATTTCAAGGATCTGGAAAGTAACAGAGAATGAGTAAGGACCCACATCAATTAGGAGATCAATTTCTCCGTTCACTACTCTCTTAGAGCCGTCAAAGGCTCGGACGGTGGTCTTGATTGCACGAATGCGACTCATGTCCACGTTCATCTGTTTCAGCGTGGAGACGGGGCAAACGTTGAGAGCAGAGCCGTTGTCGATCATCACTCGACCCACGACGTGGTTGTTGCACTTGCAAACTATGTGCAATGCCCGCAAGTGTCCTTGTCCTTCCGAGGGAATTTCGTCTTCCGAAAAGGAAATCTGGTTCGAGAAAATAGAGTTCACAGTCTCCTCGATCCTATCCGGTGCAGTATCTTTCGGGACTTGTGCTGCAGTGAGAACTTTCAGCAAAGCGTTCCGATGAGGCTCGGAGTTCAAAAGCAACGCGAGCAGCGATATGTGAGCTGGTGACTTGCCCATTTGCTCGACCACTTTGTATTCGCTTGCTTTGATCACCTTCATGAAAGCTTCGGCTTCCTGATCAATGACCTTCTTTGTAGGGAATGACACAGCTTTTGGAACGGTTGAGAACCCAGTAGTGAGAGCCTTTCCTTTGTCAACAGGCTCTGAACCTTGTTAAACTCGTCCTGAACGCGTGATTCCCATCGCGCTCATTTCTAGTTCTGCACTGGCAACTTCGCTCTCATATGTCTAGGGAACTCGACTATCTTGATAAGGCCCCTTTGCAGGAACCTCGATAACGAACGAGATGGGAGCGAATGCAACTTCTACTGGAGCATAATTGATGACAAATGGAATTGAGGCCTTCTGCGAATCTTCTTCCTCTTTGATAGTAGCAATGCTAATCATGTTGACAGAAGGTCCTGAACCTGATGCATGATCAGGAAAAGGGTTTGCGCGAACATTAGGCGGCTTCACCTCATTAAAGGAGATCTATCTTGTATCAATCATCTCCTGGATTTTATCCCGGAGTCTCCAACAAGTATCCAGAGTGTGACCAGGAGCACCCTGATGAAACTCACAGCGCAAATTCTAGTTCTGCATGGAAGGATCGAATTGGGGGTTGGGTGCTTCTGTTCTGATCTTGTTGCCTGCAAGAAGCTGCCCGAATATGTGAGAGGGGGGAGCTGGTAAAGTGGTGTATTGCTTGCGTGGACGCGGTTGAGCAGCATTGCCTTGTTGAGTTCTAGGAGCTGGAGCACGTTGAGCTGGCTGAGGAGATCTCGAAGCCGGGGGTCTAGCTTGTTGAACTTGAACAGGAGTGTACTGTTGTGGAGGTTGCGACTGGATAACAGTTGGCGAGGTTGAGAAATAAGCCTGCGGCGTTTGATAGGGTTGCACATAATGCACGGGATGTGCATATGCTTGAGAAGTTGGTAATGCAGAGGTGTAGTCCACCGAAATCGGCCGTGAAGCTTGATGTCCAGAATTGACAATGCCAATAGTCGCGTCTTTGCCTCTCCTGGATGTTCCAGCGGTTTGTTTCTTCGGTGTCTCTCCGTCCTTCTTCTTTGACGGGCCTTCAATTCTTTCTAGCTTAACACCCATATCCAGCTCCTTTCCTGCCTCAATCAGGTCTGAGAAAGATGAGGTATGAGCCAGGAGATGTGAGTAATATGTGCCCCTGAGCGTGGAATGAAACAGTTGAACTTGCTGTCGCTCAGTGATTGGAGGAATGTGCTTTGCCGCTTTTCCCCTCCATTCCGTTGCGTATGCTTCGAAAGTTTGACTTTCTCTCATCTCTGTCATGCTAAGATCAAGAAGAGTAGCGGGTGTCTTTGCACAGAATCGATACTGGTTGAGGAATTTCTGAGAAAGATCTGTCCATGTGGGGATGTCGCCGGCTTTCAGGGTCATAAACCAATCTAGCGCCGATCCCGTAAGACTGTCTTGGAAAGTCTGAATGACAAATTCATCGTAATCCCAATACGAGAGCATTTTGCTATGATAGTGACGGAGATGATGCCGAGGGTCTTTGGTCCCGTCGTATCTCTTAAAATCTAGAATCTTGATCTTAGGGGACAGCAGCATGCCCGGAAAGAGATTCCAGTCGCTGTCACCGAAGTCAGGATGGGACGTGCCTGCTTGGAGGGCTCGAATGGTTTCCTCCATTCTCTTCATTCTTTTCTCCTGTTCATTTTCAGGAGGAATGTTTGTCAGTGGAACTGCAAGAGAGGCTTGAATAGGCGTGCCTGGTTCAGTGGGGGGAATGTTTAGGGGTGGTGGAGCTTGGTAGGGAAAGCTCATTTGGGGTTGTGGAGCTAGGAAGGAAAAATGTTCCGCAGTGGGAGCAGGGACTTGTGTGATGGCGACTGGAGGAACCGTTGGTGGTGGAACGGTGTAAATTGGAGGTTGCGTAGGTATGGTGAGCGGCCGCAAAGTAAGCATTGCGGCATCCGTTGATAGGAACGCCACGGGTGGAAAAGGTACCGATGTAGGAGCTGGCGGCGGTGGCATAGGATCACTGACTGGATTGACTGTCGGCACATATGTCATTGCCGAAAAAGACATATCTTCGCTATCCATCACGTAAATAGGCGGGTCGACCGGATTCAGGTGCACGGTTGTCCTGCGTTCAGGAGGTGGAGTGTGGCTCGAGGAAGCTTGGTTTTGATCCCGAAGTATAGCCATGAGCTTTGTCATATTGGTATTCATGTTGGCGGCCAAGTGATTAACCATCCCTTCGAGTGCGGTGAAACGCACGGGATCGACAACGTTGGATGGCGCCTATACAGGAGAAGGGAGGTGCGTTGGAAGAACACCGGGAGACGACATCATATGCGTGTCTTGCGGAAGAGTGTGTGCTGGCATTGGTGGCGCGTCTTGCTCCGAGATAACGGGTTGTTGCTCTTCGGCCATTCTTCCGCATGCACGAGTAGGATATCGATGCGACACCAGTTGTTAGTACCTACATGTACAAGTGTATGAGTGTAATTATTGTGTGTTGGCTATCTTCAGAATATAAATGACAGTGTATGAATGCATGAGATGCATGAGTTTGAAAACACTAATGTCATCACATCAGTTTGACTCATGTTCCATAATTTACAAAGACAGTCCGTTTGAAAAGAAAACATAAATATTAGACCAACAACTATTACAACTCGTAGCTGAGTGAGCGTTACGCGGGTCCTGCACAGGCAAAAACGCTCAGCAACTGAACCTAAGGATGAGAGATCCTGCGCGCTCTTGCCCGGGCTCGGTCCAGCATAGTGCTCAAACGCGCTATCTCCCTGTCTTGGCTCACTATGCGCGCACGAGTCTGAGCTAACTCGCTCTGAAGCTCTCTGTTATCAGTGAGTTCTGCACGAATATCCACAAGTTCGCAGCGGAGTCGATCTCGCTCTGCTCTAATGACTTGCAGCTCTGTGTGCATGGCTCCTTGGACTGAGCTCTCTGCGTCTGGAATGTCTGCCTGCGGTGTCTGCAGCATTTGTGATATGCGTAGCCGACGAACAGGTGCGAATCCATACGGATGGAACTGCATCACATAGGCTGCAGTAGCTGAGAAAGCCCGCTCCTCGTCAGTGGGATGCTTCGGGAAGTATAGCTCCTGAACGATGCGCGTGCTCCATAAGTGTCTGAGCTCTCTAACCCGTAGAACCCTATCCGGGAGTGAAATTGTGGTGTTTGCCCATCTGAAGCGGTGTGGAGTGCGATCTGCCTCTATAGGGATATCTTGTAGTCCACCGAGTTGTCTGATGACTCGGGCTGGAAAGATAAGTGTGCTCCCTAAATGACTGATCAGGGGAAGTCCTATAATTGAAGGGCATCCAATGATCATGGGACCGCCGGGATTCCAACGTGTGGTCCATAAAAACTGTGCTGGGGTGAGCTCTTCCATAAACCTCGTCCAGTCGGTGTAGTTACGGTCAGAGGGTCGAAACACATGAAGTAGACGAGCGATGAGTGAGCGCTCGTCAGTGATACATGGAAAAGGATGGGATAAGCCAAACGGCCTGATGTGTGCCAGAAGCCAAATCTGAAGCAGATGTGGGGATCCTCTCATCCTGCCCCGTCGAGTCTCTCGTACATAGTCAAGAGACCGAATGGTCTCAGCCAAAACGGCTTCCACATAACTATGGCCTCCTACCACTTGGAGGATGACCTGAGCAAGTGCCCCGTCTATGAGGCTCGACGAGTACGGGAACAGCATGGTCCCGAAGATGAGCAAAAGAAACCCGTGACAAGCGTCACATTGATAGGACTCTCCTGTGGCATTCAGAGCACGGGCCTGTATGAAATCTATGAGCCATGTAGTCCTAATGCTGTGCTCCCCTCCATACTGAAGCTCGCAACGAATTTCTTCATTGCGGAGACCTAAAAGGATGGCTAGTCTACTCTGTATCGTGGCGAACTGGTTGGGCACCACGATGTCGTGAATCGGTGTAGACCGCTGAAGGAGTGCCGCGTATTCCTCTACTGTAGGGGCTAACTCTGTCCCATGAAAGCTGAAAACGGCCCGCTGAGTGTCCCAAAAACTAATGGCAGTTCTGAGCAAGGTCCAATCAATGGGAGAATCAGCAAGTAATGGCAAGTCTCCTATGATGAGCCGGAGGAATGCACGGTCAACAGGGCGGAATGTGTTCCAAAGGCGAGTAATGTCCGCAGATGGTGTGATGATGATATCAAGACTAGGACAGGGACGCGAGCGATCCATTCTTTCCTAAATGGAAAAGATGTTGGTTTAATGTTTATAACCAAACTGATGCAATGTCCTAATTTGTTTTGAAAATATGCATGCAGTGTAGAAAAGTAAAGTATAATTGTATTTGTTACAATGTACATCACTCATTGTAGAAAAACAACAAAAGGCCCGCCTAAAAGAAAACTACGGGCCGACTCAAAGACTGGACTTTGGGTCGGTTGGCAGCATGAGGTTTGTTTTGGTCCAACATGACGGTCCCTGTTTATGCATGGTTTTAGTGTTCTATTGGGACAACCACTAACTAGGGATGGGGGCTCCCGATTCAAGGGTGTCAATTCCTTGAAATTGAGCGAGGATCTTTGGGGGCCGGTTCGGTGGCAGAGCCGACTCGACCCGTTCCCTTACTCGGAACCTCTGACTAACCTAGCTTCCTAAATCGGCGCCCGTGGGATTTCAGGCGAGATACCTAAATCCACTAGAATGATGCAATGCAAGTGCAGAAAAGTAAATGTGCGAAAAATAAAATGTGCGGAAAGCGATAAATAAACATGCAAGCAAAGCAAACGGATCGAGCCTGAACCCACTAAGTGTGTCCCCAGTGGAGTCGCCAAGCTGTACGGACCAGAATGTGGACTCTCGTCGGGGCCCGCATTGCGCGCTTTTGGATCGCGCGGCTTGGGAGTGTCCACCTTCCCGTGGGGACGCGTGACGGACACGCGTGAGAGAAGGAGTCGTCACTTATCATTTTACGACCCGAAGGTCAAGGGCGGATAAGTTACCCGGGTCTAGGGGTACGGAACACCTAGTTTGTCGTTAAGGTCATTAGTCTGTGCGAAACCGGAAAGTCCGTGTTCGGGGGTTCATGTTACGTGCGGGCCTATATCCCGCACGCCCTTTCGGTACTCTGGTTTGCTAGGCTTGCATGTTTTATGATTTATCGCATGAATTAAGCTGTACTCGGCTCGCACGTTTTGACACCGGAGATTCGGTGAACTAAACGATGTCGGTTGAGAAGCCAAGAGAGAAGTAAACCCGTATGTCGGGGAGTTGGTTCACAATCTTGATTTACAGTTTATCGAACCATGGAGGTTGAATCCCTGCGTGAACCAGAACCGCGAGTTCTTGGATTTACTTGTATCCGGGCAAGATTAAACCGATTCGATTAATTCGACTCTCAGACCGTTCGCTCACCGACTGGAATTCTTACAGAACAAATGTACAAAATAAAAGTCCTTACAATGCTCTCGAAAACAATAAATATAAATTACAAATGGCCGAATTCCAGTCGACTCGCGTTTGGTTATTATTCCACTCTACCTCACCGTGAGTTTAGGGAAAAACCGAAAAAACTGAAATTCAGTGGACGCTCTCACTGAATAGGGCGTTGGACCTTGTGAGTGATGATTAGGGTGTTGGACCCTGTGCTCGATGATTAGGGCGTTGAACCCTAACATTATTTGGCCTAGGGATCAGACTTGACCCGCATGGCAAACAGGTGCGGAAAGATAACAAGCAGCAGGTAAATAACAGACAATGTGTGTGTATTCACCGAATGTACGTGGATTAGCAAATTTATTAATCCGGGGTATTTTGGCATGCAAATCCTACCCTAGAAAAACAAACGTGTGCCAATGTTTTAGCATTCGGCTTTGGTTTGAGAACCTGACATGTCGGGTGTCTGTAGTCAAGTTTCGTGTGTGGGTTGTTTTTACAGTTGTTCTGTATTGTGTCACTGAATTACCACTGAATTAGCCAAACTCGTGTTTTGACTCTAGATTTAGAATCTAGAATTCCTCCTAACAATTATCTAGTGTTTGGTTAGGTCGAGTGAAAGGTTAATCAGCATTTTGCATGTTTTCTGACAGAGATAACTATTCTAGTTACCCGAGTCTATGTTAGGATGACAGAAACTCATCAGTTAGATAAGAAAAGGCTATGCAGATGAACCTGCACCTGAACAGGTAGCCCGTTCTTATCCCGTACTGTAGTGTTTCTATCATGCTAACCCTAAGGGTGTCGCTGAATTGTGAAAAGACGATTTTGCCCTTTATTTGAAAATTATTTTCAGAAAAGGGGAAACATCGCAGTGCGGGCCACCTCGGCCTGTAGCCGGTGTCGACCAATTCCCTGGATCGTCTAGGGTTGTGCAAGAACCCTGAAAAAGCCAAAGAACCGGTCGATCTGCCCGGAAGTGATCTAGAAAGATCTTCTGTATCCTGACCTGAGTTACCTAGAATCAGGTAAAAACTCAAGTTGAGACACAGAAGCCCTTTCCAGACGTCCATGCTACATCGGACAGCGCGTTTCGGGTTTTGAAGTTGATAAGTTTGAAAAGGGCACCAACGTCATTTGACAACTCATCGACGCGAGTTATCAGTTAATGGCCAATTCGTGTAAACTTTATCAGTGTGAAGTGGGTTTAATCATGTGAGCGTCCCGATTGACCCGTTTGTGGAATTAATGCTTAAGGGTATTGTCGAATGCATTAATTATGAAACCGATTCGTGATTCGACGATCAAAACGAATCCATAATGATCAAGGATAATTCGGTTGAATAACCAACAATACCCTTATAACCGAATGGATCTGAATGAGTCCTCGATACACAAATCCATGCATGTTTGCTAAAATTAAAGTTTAAAGACGATGTTTTGACGCGAGATTTGTGGACATATCGAAATTACAAATTCACACATTCCGAGAAACGAATTAAACTCGAGATAAGAAAATCATTCTTGATCCAAGGAAAGCCGAGAAGCCCTCGGCTTCACCTTATCAAAGATGGCCGAATGCTTTCATGGCTCAATTCGAATCACAAATGATTTCCTTGCCTCGGTTTAATTATTTTTCGCATGCTCAAGTATCAAACATGACGAATAACACGTTTTTAACAAAAGCCGGTATTACCATGATTTGATTAACTCATTTAAACATGCAAACATTCACAAACATGGTATTTAAGGAATCGATAAAATAATACCGGCTTCATGCATGCAAGAACAACAAAAATAAACTCGGAAACTACTTTGGATCGACTAAGGAAACCAATCTTAACCCGAAAAGAGCAACTTAAGTCTCGGTCATCTCATTTAGAGACTTGACCGAGAGCTTGCTCGCCATTTCCGGGTCGGGATGGTCTTTCAAACGGCGATCCAAACCTTTTTCCGACATGCTAGCAAGTTATAAAGTGGTAAACGTGCATAACATAACATAAAAGTGTATAAAAATTAAGCCTTGCAAGTTAAACATGAATAAAACACCATAACACTCCATAGCCATACAAATAACATAAAAGGTTCTAACTTCTCTAAGTCGAGAATGATATACCTTGCCTCGGGATGCGAGGAAAGAGTCGGGGAAGTGTTCGAGAGTCGGGTGACTCGGTTGAACGCTTGGAAGAGTGCTCAAGTACAAGGGCATGCACGTTCGGGGAGCTAGGCGCACGGGGCGTGCGGCTAGAATGCACGGGAGGCGTCAGGCGCGCGGGGCGCGCGGGCGTGCAGGCGTGCGCACGGGTGGACGTGCGCACGGACGGGCGTGCGCTCAGGCGGGCGTGCGCGCGGGCGAACGTGCGTGCGCGCGGGCGAACGTGCGCGGGCGCGGAGGTTGGCGCGCGGCTGGCGCACGACTGGCCTTATTCACCCGAGAGTGACGATTCTTCACCCGAAATGCACTATTTGACCTGAAACAATAATTTAAAGACTTCAAATGAAAAAACCGACTTCACCAATGAACTCCATGGGTCCAAAATGAGTGGGATATGGAGTTTGGGAATTTTTGAAGTTAAGTCGGGATGATGAACACCGGCTTCCGACTTAAGAACTTCGGGTTTTGCTCGGTGTTTTCTTTTCTGTTTTTCGAAGATCAAGCTTGCTGGTTCTTGGCTGCTCTTAGCTATGGAGTTTGAGAGGATTTTTAGAGGGAGAAAGCTAGTGAGAAGTGTCCAAGAGAAGAAGTGATTATCTTAATCACTTTTGGGCAATTTATAGGAAAAACTAATGACACAATTAGTGAAACAAAGCATCATTAGTGGGCATGCTTAGGATGGATGGTTTGCTTAGGGAAATATCTAGCCCTATCCTCTTCCATTTGCATTAATGAAGAAGAGATCAAAACATTAAATGGCATTGAAGAAGAGTTGGAGTGTTGTCTTCAAACTCTTTGGATATTTTGGCTAAGAATGCAAGTTGGCTTCTTGCATTGAAGAGGAAGAGGAAGCTTCTAGAGCAAAAGGGGTGACTCATCTTGGGTAGTCCGTGGGTCCCACGACCGAAGAGGAGAAGCCGGGAAAAAGCTCGGGTCTCGATTGATCGCGCATTCGAAGTTCGTGGTTTGAATTTAACGTCGAATTATCGATATACGCGAGGAAACGGATTTAATGAGTCCGAGATTGACATTTTCCGTGAGGAATTGCCAAATATCTGTATGAGGCTCGAAAGCCGGTTTTTCTCCTTTTATGCATTCAGAGCGAGGTTACCCACTTCTGACAGCATATCTTGTATCTGCATCCCACGTCGGTCATTTTGACATAAATTGTCAAATTACGTGGGCACTTATCCCTTAAGCCGGTAAATGCAAATATGGAGCCGGAGATGTCCTAGGAGGCCGAAACTGGATTTCTCAGATTGCTTTTTGAGTTTCTTGGGCGATCCGGAGATCACTGTGATCTCTGTTTGTCGAGATTGGGCCTCTAAGGATATGAAAAGTGCATCTGAGACCCTTAAAGCACTGCTCGATGGGTCTAGATGTGTTGTGTGATTCATTCCGACGATTCCACATTGAGGGTTGAGATAAGCGGCACTGGAATTGCCAACCATCCGGCGTCATGTTTCCCCAAAGAGGACTTCCGGATATGGATTTCCACTAAAAATGGTCTTTTGTGCTCTTCGGAGGTTACTCGGGAAACCGATAGGGGTTTTGCTATCTGTTTTGCCGAATTGCGAATGTCCGCTGGAGTTTTCAGGGCAATGTAGTGTGAACTTCGTTTGCCGTAATTCCATCAGATCAGTCTCTGGTTATGCTCTTCCGAAGAGGGGTATGCCCGTTTTGTCGCTCGGAAGTCATTCAGGATGTCTGTATGGCTTCCAAAAGACAATTTGAAGCACTGCACGTGCTCTATATGGTTGTGGGGCATGACCGCATCTGATATTTGGAATTAACTTTTCTCCGAGAAACCGGCATTTTTGGACTTCCACTGAAAAGTTGTCTGTATACAGAAAGTTGTTATGTATAGAGCAGACGATTTGCGAAATGCGTTTGGGGATACTTTTCATCTGTTTGGCATTGAAGTGGATTTTTGGAGTCCAATATTGGCTATCTTCCGACGATCGAGCGAACTATCAGAAAATAGTACCGTCCGTGTGATATATTGAAAATGCCGGTTTTGCACATTGTTGAGTTCTCTGGTCGCTCTGTTGCCTTTTGGTGACTCCTGGAGTCCTTCTGTCATATGCATGTCTCATTTGCCCGATTTCGCCGACTTGAGGGTGAATAGTGATTTTCTGCTCTGTTAAGCCGTTTTTCTGTACTCTACTCAAGTCATAGCTTGGATCATTGTTGATAATGTAATTTGAATCGGTGAGCCAAAATAGGGTGTTGACAGACTACAGAGACCTCAATAAAGCCAGTCCCAAGGGCAATTTCCCTTTACCCTATATCGACGTCCTAGTCGACAACACAGCACGCCACACTTAGTTCTCCTTCATGGAAGACTTCTCCGGGTACAACCAAATCCGAATGGCTGAGGAGGACAAAATCAAAATGACGTTCATCACAATGTGTGGCACTTTCTGTTACCGGGTCATGCCTTTTGGCCTCAAAAACGCCGGGGCAACCTACCAGAGGACCATGGTCACGTTATTCCATGACATGATACACAAGGAAATCGAGGTCTACGTTGACGACATGATTGTTAAGTCTAAAGA